>NC_059480.1:23212979-23579854 GCF_018139145.2 Gymnogyps californianus
TAGCCAACTACATTACCTAGACGACTCCAACTTGATTGGTACTTTCTCATCCTCATTGTCAATATTTTCTTTTGCAAACCCAATCACTTGATATAACTACTCAAGCTTCCCACCTGCAGTTGATTACATACCAAGCTCTGTGATCTAATTGCAACTTAATTATATGGAGTTGATGTTACTCATGCAATACTTATAGCGTACTTTAAAGGGTTGCCTTTTTTTACTACTTTGTTGTTTATTAGTAGAAACAATGAAAAGTAAAAAAGCAGCTGTTGGCTATTCCAGACGAGCAGTGTATTGACAAGTTCCTTATTATTCCTTTTCTGATTTATGGTGGTATAATTCTTCCTGTTTCTCTAAGTTATTATTTACCTCTTCTCCTTAGCCATTATATCTTTCAGTCAAGGCGTTTGTACTCAATTAGTGAAGACTAATTAGATTTCTCATTGGTTTAATTGCACGTCTCGCTTGCATGATATATGCACAATCTGTTATCCAGTTTTGCAAGGAGTTCCCAAAGGACTCTCTCGTAGTCCTTTGTAGTTGATGCAATATATAGATTGCTTTCTGAAAGCAGGTCAGATTTGGAGTTTGAAACACTTTGCATGTAACCTGGGTTTAAAATTTATTCTGCATATGAAACTTTTTTAGCTTAGATTCTGAAGAAAATGTTTTGAATCAGAAAACTGGATTTTGTTTTGCTTGGCCCTGCTGAGAATATGTAAAATCTGTTGATTAAAAAGCTACAAACAGAAGACATGCTTTGTACCATAAGGCCTAGTAACAACTCTTATATTACAAATCATTCAGTAAATATGAAGAGACTTCTCCTGCACTGTTATTTAGAAACTGAGAAAATCTCTTGAATGGGACTCAGCGGCTGACTGTTCCTGGGCAGACTGTTTGCTCTCTGTGCCTCAGTCTCTCCACCTGCGCAATGGGTATATTCCTGCTCCACTCCTCGATAAAGGAGAGGAATTACTGAATCTGTTGCATTGGAGCAAATTGGTATTCACTTCTTGACTATTGTTCATTTCATGGCACAGAGGCATAGCAAGGTTCTTTCTCCCCTGAGCACAGGTAAAAATTCGGGAAACAGAACTGCTTAGGTATTTGGCTCAGTGGAATCTGTTGGCCGTATATGACTTACTCTCCCTTGTACTAGTTAAGGTGAGGATTTGGATCAAAAACAGCCTGATTATAATGACTCCCTTGCCAAGGGTGTTTTAAATATTTCATTTTTATAACGTATGATGAAATCTTCTCTTGGGAAATCCTAGGAAAGTGCTGCACAACTTCATACTATCTTAGTATTACTCATATTTAGTAGGTTTGTGTTAATCTTTCAGAATTAGAGCATTAATTATAAGACTAAGTCTTACATAAGTATTACACGCCTCATATTTTTCCCATTATATTTATCCTGATGAAATAGTTATTTGCCATTAAGGAATACCTGATGTCACGTATTAATCCTGAAAGAGAGGTACATCGTCGGTAATAATTGTCTCCCATCTCTTTTCCTTGTAGATACAGGCTAGTACCAGAGGTGTGCTTCCCCGAGCAATTCCATGATGCTCTTCGTGCTACCAAGCATTTTTTGCAGCCTGATGTCTTAGCTGAGTATTCAGTTGACCCAAGTCGAATTGCAATTTCTGGCGATAGTGCGGGAGGAAATTTGGCAGCTGCGGTGTGTCAGCAGGTAACATCCAGTGTCTGTTATGTATTACACGACGACAATCCCTAATTCAGTGGTGCATATAGGTTGACAGATTCTTTGTGCTGCATCATCACAAGGTGATGCGCCAATCCTAAAGACAGAATGGTAGAAAGGCAGCATCTAGTCACTTTACAGAAGAAAAATGAGTCAATTGCAATATGAATCACATAGCTTGCAATGTCTTACTACAGTTATGAGTTGTTATGGGCCAGATTTTAAGAGCAAGTAGCTAAATGACTTTTTTACCCCTTTTGCTGGTGACGACTTTATTTTTCTAAGTAGGTAACTAGGTACATGCGTAACATCAATTTAGCTTCATATTTTCAGATGCTTGGCTCTGAAAATATGTTTCTATTTCTTTCAAATACAAATGAAGGACAAAAAATACAATAAATGAAGCTTAATCCTTCTGTTAAATTGTCTTCCTGTAGCATTTTGCAATTTTAAGGACATTTCTTTTATGTATCTGCAGTTTAAATGTAATCTGGATTTAATCTAGTAAAGATTTTAAAGGCAGCCTGGGGCAAGTAATAATATTTTTCATGGTTGAGTGAAATATTATGATTAGCTTTTTCATATTGCCGTAACCATTGGTGATAAGAAAGTGGATACCCTGTCCAGACAACTAATTATCATGACAACCTTGCAATATTGAATTAGGGTGAAAAAATTAATAAGAGGCAATTACACTAAAAGTTTCAATATTGAGCACTGATAAACATGATAGTACCATGTTTTGGAAAAAGCATTCCTAATTCGTTTTCCTGATGCATAATTCTTTTTAAAAAAGATGAGATATGGTAGAGAACTGTGTATCTTGTGTAGAAGATGGAGAAAAACAAGTGTTTGCTGCTTCTTCCAGTAAAAGAATTAGGGGGCACTGAATGTATAATTGGTAGGCTCAAATCAAATGCAGATGGCAGAGTCAAGTGAAACACAGAGAGGTGCTTCTGCACACGGTGAGCCTTTGCTAGAGAAAACTGTGGATGCCAACAATTTGCATATGCTGAAAAAAACAATTAGATAAATTCATGGAAGAAAAATCCATGAAAAGCTGTTAAAAGCAAGAATAGCTCCTTTGATTCAGGAAGCCCTTCAGTTGCCAATTGTTAAACTGGGCACTGTGTTAGAGATATGCCACTTCACACTTTTTTTTTTTTCCTTCTTACACCCTTCAGTAAACTTCTGCTACTGATTTCTGTTGGAGGCAGGATACTGAGTCTGCCTGAATGGCCATCTTTACAAGAGAAGAAAAAGATCAGGCTGCTAATATTTCAGACAAAAGAGCAACATTATCTGCATAAGAGCAGAATTTGGCCTAAAAATTGGCAAATGAATGGTTGCTTGTATGAAGTTCTAGGTTGATATTGTAATGTTTATTTTCTTTATAATCCCAATCCTGTATTTTTCCCACAGCTTAGCAAAGATGAGCATTTGACCATCAGACCAAAACTGCAGGCCTTAATTTATCCAGTCCTTCAGGCGTTTGACTTCAATACACCTTCTTATCAGCAGAACATGAATATGCCCGTTCTTCCTCGTTATGTCATGATCAACTATTGGATAGATTATTTCAATGGTAATTATGACTTGGCTCACTCACTGCTGATAAACAACCACACTGCTCTTGACGTTGGCCAAGCTCTCTCTTTCAGAGGACGTCTGAACTGGACATCCCTACTGCCTTCATCGTTCA
Organism: Gymnogyps californianus; assembly: GCF_018139145.2. Taxonomy (NCBI): domain Eukaryota; kingdom Metazoa; phylum Chordata; class Aves; order Accipitriformes; family Cathartidae; genus Gymnogyps; species Gymnogyps californianus. The sequence continues at coordinate 23,216,396 of NC_059480.1, forward strand.
AAAAGAACTACAAGCCTGTAATACAAACCACAGGCAAGGCTGAAATCATCCAGGAGATACCAGCGCTGCTTGATGTACGAGCAGTCCCTCTCCTTGCAGAAAATGAAACTCTGCAGCTGCAGCCAAAGACTTACATCCTGACCTGTGAGAATGACGTCCTGCGAGATGACGGGGTGATGTACGCCAAGCGCTTGGAGAACGCCGGCGTGGAAGTCACGCTCGATCACTTCGATGACTGCTTTCATGGCTGTATGATATTCACCATTTGGCCTACTGATTTCTCAGCGGGCATTCAGACCAGGAACAGCTATATAAAATGGCTGGATGAAAACCTTTGAAGAGAGAGTCTCTCTAGAAGACACAGGGTGTGCAACTCTGGTGTCTGTTCTTGCTAAAGAGCAAACAATGAAAAAGTGCACTTTCACCTGCAGCTGCTGGGGGTTACAGACCACTAACTACAGCATTCCCTGGTTCGATTGGCCTTGCCCGGCAAAGTATTTTGAGAAATACTTTTTCAAAGTTTGATTCCCCCCCACCCCCCTTCTTTCAGATGATAATTGCCAAACATAGAAATGTTGAGCAAGGAGATCAGCATTCCTGTAGCATTCTTGACTGGCTGCAACTTTCCAGCTTTGACTCTTAATTAGGCACAAAGGCCACAATTTTCAAATGATGTGAAGTAAAGCCAAACACCTACATCTACATCTGGTTATGTAAAAATGGGAGCTAGTTTTCAACAGTGGTGAGCACTCTCATCTTTGGCAGCAGAGCCATGCATTTGAATGTCAAGCATGGATTTAGGTGTTGGCTTTTAGGCACGTAGACAAATGGCTCGTTTAAATTTTAAAAAAAAAAAAAAGCTCTTCTAGGCAGTTAGGATGATGCTAGACAAGTCTCATCACCAAACATGTAATTCAGCTTTGGAATTTGGTCTCTATTGCCTTTTAGTTATTTATATTTTATAAAAGCACAGGACTAAATATATTTTCAATAAAAAGTATTAGAGCATACATACAAATATGTAGGATAAAAATTATGTGTAGCAGCAGAATCCAGGTTGCTTATGTGAGTGAACTTCAAAGCTGACTACTTATTTGGCTAAAGAGGGTGACTTCATCTGTGTTTAAAACCTCAGTTGTATGACCTCCTTACAGAAAATACTGAGCTTACTTAAAACAATCTGCTGTGTGGTTTGCACTAATGTTTGTAATTAATAGTAGAAGTTTTTGTTCATTGACTTTTCTTTTGTGCTTGTAGTGTTTATTATATTTCATGCTTCCTGGAAGGAGGGAAGCAAGCAAACAGAAGTGGGCTCTAATTTATGCGGAAGATTTAAATCTGAGCTTTGCAGCTAAACTTTGTCTGTCTTGTAGACTGACTCAAAACACTAGGTAAGATGATCTCGCTATTGTGCAACAAATCTCTACAGTTTGAGCCAGTCTGTAAAATGCAGACAAGCAGGACAGGGAAGTGAAACCACTTGTGACAGTGTATATTGTCCAGGATGCTTACGGCTTGCAGAAATGAAGGTTGTGTCAAAAGCCCAGCCTTTCTAGGTGAAGAGGAGAGAGTGGCTGACCCGTGACTAAACCAATGGATTAAATTCATCCTCAGCTTTACCACAGACTTCCTGCAGGACCCCAGGAGAACAACTTAATCTCCTTATGCCTCACTTTCTTTTTCTGCAGGAGAGGGAGTAGTAATTTCCTACCTCACAAAGGAGCTGTGAAGCTGAATTCACAGGCATTGGTGAAGCACACGGATGTGACGGTGACTGGCAGGCACTGAACAGATCCCGTAGCTTTTAACTTTCCATCCTTCTCCAATAGCTGGCTCCGCGCAGCCTGTCCCAGCTGCTAGGCTGCGGGTCCTCTGGGGCAGGTAGCTTATCTTTGTCCTGGCTCCTGTGAAAATACCATAAGGTGAGGAGCCTTGGCCATTGGGAGATCATGACAAAGGCTTTCATTTCATTAAAGCGTTTCTTATGGCAGGATTCTGAAAAGTTTTGGGTTTTTTTTTTTTTTTAAAAAAAGGTACTGGTAGATCAAACTGCCTTCTGTCATTTAAAACATATACAGACCAGTCCACTTTCACTGGTATTTAAATTAAATAAGAGAATGGCTTTGAATCATTGCTTCCTAGAAACATCAGGTTGTTAACGTGGTTGTATGTATTAAGAGAAGCTATTAATGAGACAGGGCCTCGATGTGGGCTCAGTCATGCAGGCTGAAACTCATTTCTGAGCATAGGTTCACACAGAGGTCACAAGCCAAAGCTTTTTCAACAGTGGGTCAGATTCTTCTTCCATTTAGACCGTTACAAAGACTCGGTGGAATTAGAGCAGCAGAGTGATAATCTGAATCAGATTTTGATCAAGATATCCAATTGACACTGCAGAAGAATTCAAACTCTTTTCCTGGATTTAAACCCTCTTTCCTCTTTCCCCCATAAACACAACTTCAGTAGATATAATTTACACTTAAAACAGACAGCAACCAGAGTTATGTCCATTCTGAAGACAAATTACTACTCTTGTAAGGTCTGCTCCAGGGTCCTTTCCACTGTATGGAGACAGCTCCATTTACTTGACTTTAGACCATGACTTAGAGTCAAAAAATATCATTACGCTGAGTTGTAACAACAGGCTTCTTCCTGGCTTTCCCACTTAAGAGTAAACCTATGTCAGAAAAGATGTAATTTATATCCACCTGCTGTCATTAAAAGATAGTAGTAACTGTAGTACTGGGAAGAAAGTGGTTAATATTCCTATAAATTCTATAATAATTAAGTTTGCCTGAGAGCTGTCTGCAAAGCTTTAGACCAGCATTTGTTTGTAGCTGTTATAAATATCTGCTATGAAGCTATAATATAATTGCTGCTGTTTTTGTTTTTTTTTTTTTTTAACTGAAATGAAATGGGAGAGCTGGAATACATGTTCATGGTGTTGGTTGTAAATTTCCTTCATGCACTGAAGCACATTAAAATCTTGGCACAAGAGATGGTAGTAAGTGGTAACTGGACTGAATGTGTTTACTAAGTCATCACCAGCTTGATGCGACATCCAAGATCGCAGCACAACTTGGATGAGATGTTACAGTATTAACTAGTTCTGTCAAAATATCTTGACTACTTCTATCATGCAGCTGTATGGTTTAAGTATGTGATAGCTGCGAAGATATGTGATGGATCCTATAACATACAAAAAGAGGTCTGAGTTCCAGCTAGAAAAAGACCTTTAGTATAGAGCTGCACAAGACACTTGATTAAAATTCAGTGTAAACCTTGAAGTAAGCGTTAGTCCAAACTCGGCTTTCCTCTGCTTTGTTCTCCTTTGCACACAGTCCCCGTGCCCGAAGTTGAACGTTTAAGGTTGTTTCCAGCTGAGCTGCTGCAAGCTCCTAGAAACCGAGCATTAACTCAGCTGAGAGCTCAACCGGGGCCAGCAGGCATGGTTACAGAAAGCTGATGCCTGCTAGCAAGAGATTAAGATTAATGCATGTTACAACACCTCAGTTTGTTCATGTGTTTAGTCCTACAGCTGTTTCCTCGGGTGTACCTAGCACCTTCATTCCTTGGTTATTTCACAAAGCAGTTTAGGGCACTTTGCACATTGTAGGATCAGATCAGGTATTTGTAATAGTATTTCCCCTGTGCATAGTAAAAGGTCAGTCTTCTAAAAGATGCTACTCAGTAAGTTTGTCTACTTATCTTTTCATTAAATTGATGAGTGTGGCTAGCTACTTTTTGTAGATAGCTTTTTTTTTTTCCCCCCTCCTACAATTAGGCTTTATCTATCCATTGGGAGACTATCTTGTTCCTGATGGCCATCAAAGCATTCAAATGTAAGCTTTTAAAAAAACCAACCAAACAACCAAAAACCACCAAAAACCTCACATAACAGAACCTATAGTCATTTGTATCCTGCTTTCATAGACCTGGGAACTATATTAGCGTGTCCCCGGTATTTTGGCCAACAGTTGCAGGAATAAATGGAGGTTTTGTCTCCCTAGCTTAGGACCTCTTAAAGGATGGGTGTTCAGCGTTACTGAAAGTCCAGACTCATTTAAAGATGTTTCATGGTGCATAAAAATCACAAATAAGTTGAATTTCCTAACCTTCATCTAAGTAATTCCAAAATTGCATCCCTCGCCAAAGCAGAAAGGCCATTGTGGGTTTTAAGCCCTCCAAACGTAATGCTCTGTCTTTAAAACATTATTTTGTAGTGTTTGGGCCTCTATATTTTTTTAATCTCTTACCAAACTTTATTAGAAACTTTTTCAAATGAAAATACTAGAAGTAGATTGACCTGTGTTAAAACTTTTAAGCTGCTATGATCTGTAATAATTATGTTGTTAAAAAAAAAATAAAGCTGGTTTAATGTTCTCTTATTTATGATGTTCAAAACCCCGAAGTACAACATACTTGATGTGAATGCATTCGATATCTTATGCATGACCATTTTTTGCTTTTTTCCCAGTGCAGGGGAAAGATCTTGTAAGTTAGCAAGTGTGATTGAGATGTGCTATCAAAATGAAGAACAAATAAATAAAGTGAAATATATCTGTGATTTATTTTTTTTCCCCAGGACCACTGATTTTATTTTCCAATGTACAGCATTTCCAATTTGAGTTTTCAATTAGCAGAGGTCAGTGAAACAAAAGGGGAGACCTCAGACTTCCTGAAGAAATGCTGAACCAAAGCCAAGGTGGTTGTTTTGAAGGCAGGAGACCTTACCTGTGTGTCCCTGGGCTGCGAGGGTGACCTCCTCTTACTTCGTTTCTGCCAAAGGATTAATGGTGACCACATCTGCTGCTGTGGAATAGCGGACGATACCTGCACTAGTGCTGTTCCTCTCTTTCAAGATAGAGAGCAGAGCTCGTGTTCTCCATTCTGATCTATAAACACATTTTTATATGTTTATAGATTATGTATACGTTTGAAATCTGTTTTAGTCAGTGAAAGTCCTAGTTCTGTTTTCATTCCTATTTGCCTTCCTTTCACATTCTTTCTTTCTGAACTGTTATCCATCTTCTTCCCCTGCTCTCTCATTTATTAATGGTCATAGCAGCATTACTTTGAAATACCCTAATGTGGGGGTTTGCTGTTTTGCCCAGCAGGGTCCTGTGACTTCCACAGAATATAAAGCTTTCCTCCTGCTGAAAAAAGTGCTGGGGAAAAAAGCTTCAAAGGACGTATAAGCCTATTTTTAAGTCAGCAGGAGTCATACTCCTGCTTGCATTAAATTGAATGCATTAAAAACAGGCTGGGCCTCATAGAACAGTTTTTTCCAGTCATGTTTTCTTAGATTTAGTAAAAAGTCTGACTGTGCAGGGCTTGGCAAGGCCAGGGCAGTGCCTCCCACGGCTGGCTACAGCCGTGCACATCATCCCGTGCCGGGTGCGGCTGCGGGAGGATGCAGAGCGAGCACCCGCTGAAGGACCCGCTGCCGTCTGTGCGGCACTTCCACAGGCACTGAGCTGCCACCTGAGGACTGCCAAAGCGTCTGGCACAAAATCCTCAATAGCACCTTTACATAGCGTTAGATGAATATGTGAGGCATCTTAATTCAAGCGTTAATCTGCCATAGATGCAGCACACTTTTTTTGCAGAAGTACGGTGCTGCTGACTATGAGACATCGACGCGGGGCTGGCTGACACATCAAAACTGATGGGAGGGAGAAGCTTGGAGGCTGAGCCTGGTGCCAAGTGCATCTCTGATTGCACTGGATGCATTGCTGGTGCTGGAGCTGTATTTCCCTGTTCCCTTTGCAGCACCCTAGTTCCTACCTCCTACCCTCAATTGCAGGACGGGAGCAGCAGCGGGTGCCTGGTGGGACCGTGACCCAGGTGTCCCTCTGCCCCACGGCCAGACAGCCCGCACAGCCTCGTGCCTCTGCATCCAGAAATCCCACCCTTCACCTGCATCCCTCCTGGCTGGGCGCTGCTCCTTGCCTCACATTTAGAAAACTCTTTGGAGCTGGGCCACATTTTATTTTGTTCATCCCCAGGGGGGGCACACGTTTTCTCCTTGCTCTTAATTCCATTTTGTCTGGCACTAATCCAATGGCATTTATTTCTTTTATAAATGTTGTTTAAATAGTTGGCAGCACATCATTAATATAAGACGAAGTTTTACCCCAACGTAAATTTAATAATTTTTCACAATGATTTCCTACAGCGTTTTAAAGTGTTTATCAACTGTTCAACAGGAAGACAGGCAAAAGAAAACAAAAAAGAAACCCTGCAATGGCTCTTTTAAAACTGTTTTTACAGAAACTGTATTTTAAATAACTCTTTCTGACTTTATATAAGCAAGAGAACACTAAATATTTCCATCACAACTACTTGTTCTTTTCTGAAGCAGAATCTCTACAAACCACAGCACTTCCCATCATAATACAGTCTAGGGATATGGGAGAGGCAGAGTTTGTTAAAGGAGAGAATATATTTTATATTAAGAGATTTAAAACAGCAATAATAATTGGTGTTATAGAAAACTACTACTCCTCCCACAAACACTGTGCCAATATCAGGACAGGTGCAGTACACTCAGTGCCATCGAGATGTGGGATTCAGAGTACGGTGGAGGAATAGAGAGAGGGAATTTTTACTCTTAACCTAATAATTTCATTACAATCGAATTTTAGTCTGAGGTTTTTAATTAAAATATAATAATTCACACTGTAGCCAGCAGAGGGAGCATTTAAAACAAAGACTTGTTTGAAAAGGTCCAGTATGTTTCTAAAAACACACTATAAAACTGAAAGCGTTATTGCGGGAACTGCACCAAAATATTTGTGGCAACCCAGCCCCTGACTTGTGAATTCACGCATGGACAAGGCATAAAACTCACGCTAATGGGAAATCACTCAGATTTCTTGCAAAAAGAAAACCAAACCAAACCTCAGAACCATTCCTCAGCATGAACAGTCCCTGGCACGCCTTAAGGATTTTTTTCAGGCAATCTAGCTGCTATTAGTTCAGATTTTGCAAACCGGTTGGGGCGTGTGCAGTTATTTGGGTCTCGCTGTAGGCGCCCGTGCATGTTTCTAGTCTGCAGATCCGAACGGGTGAGGGAGTGCACCGAGGGGAAGTCTGCCTCCCTGCGCCGAGGGCACGGCTACGTGGTGGTGGAGGGCTGTATTTTTAGGACTGTCTTCATTGCCTTCACGTATATCTGGCTTTGTCAGTGAGGGATGCATGGAGGCATAGCAGCATCTCCAAAAATCTACGGAGAGCTGTGAATGCCCCGGGAAATGATTGCACTTCAACCCCCAAGGGTAATACCTGGAGAAGTGGGGCTATTTCTGCCCTTGTGCCATGGCATTTCTGCGCTTTCAATGGTGCATAAGGCAACTCACTGTAAGAAAAAGGCGATTTTTACAGGCCTTGTACACCCTGCTCCTGATGCGGGGAGGAGGAGAGGGCCTTTCTGCGACCCCCACTGGCAAAGCAGCCCTGACGCTCTGCTCTGGGGCCCGTGGGAGCCAGTGTTACTTGGCACAGGCAGCAGTTGAGGCTGGGGTTATTTTAGCGATCAGATGAGTTACCTTTGATGTTTTTCACCATCCGGCCACATGCACAAACTCCACGCTGCGTTAGCTGCCGTCGCATCATCTGCTCCAGCGCTTTCATCCCTGCGATGCAAACGTGCCGTGGGTTATGAAACACTGCAAAGTAAGAAAGGTGCAGCAAAGCAGCAGCATACGTTTCGTATGACTGTATTTACTTATGAGGGGTTTTTTCCTCCCCCCAAAAATCCCATGCTGAAAAGCACACAAAGGCAGGAGTCAGAAATCCCATCTCACCTCCCTGCCAGAGCCAGAGAGGCCGGGTATGAGGGGTCAGGGGCTGTGCCTGGCACTAGGGCTCCAAAAACTTGTGTGTTTCCTTTTGCATTCCCATTTTGCATCGCCATTTCCTCTGCAAAAGTGCAACAGAGCTTAACAGACTTCCAAAATATCATACTATCACATCTCAAATCCTGCTTTTGATAGTCTGTGTGGATGTTGAAGGGAGGGAAGATGCTATTTGTTATTTTACAGTCACTGCAATGCACTGGAGGCACAGTCTAAGCCTGGTTTTGAACACAAAGAGCCAGCTTCTCAGTTCAGGTCCTGCATGATCTGCTCAGATTCCAGGCGATTAATCAGACAGCACGTCGTGGATTTGTATTTAATGTTAAACCCCAGAGCAGTTAGCATACAGACAGGGCGTCTTGTATATAAGGACTCTCTTTGGACACAGACGTAGACTTCATTGGGTGTTGTCCAACTCCACAGTAGAATTACGAAAATCAAAGACAGGGCTACAAATGTGAAAATGGCCTATGCAATTGCATGGCTCACCATGAGCGATACGGTGAAGCTGGTGAAACCGAAGCTTTTAGCCTGAGCCAATGTATATTTTTAAGGATGTTTTAAGGAACTGCTTATTATAAATTGTATTCCTATATATATTTATACACATATATATGCATATATATGTTGCAATAGTACAAACCTAGAACCACTTCATTGAGATGATTGATAGACTGACTCTGGGCTCACAATGTTCTTTTTACTCAGACTAAAATGATGCTATTGGCATGAATTTGGGCTGAGGCCTTCTATTTTAATGAGTGTCATTGTCTTGATCTCTTGGGCTGGTGATCTTCTCACCTGATTGAGTTTCCAAGGGAGTGTCTGAGTTTAAGCAAGCTCTAAAAAGGTCTGCTAACCTGTCACCTTGAGGCAGATGCACATGCTTACGTACATCAGCCACCCATCCCATCTCTTTGGGCCTTTACTTCAAAATGTAAATCCCAATTTTAACTTACCTTTCAGTGTCACTTTGAAATGCAACTTTATCGTGAGTAGAGTTTATTCTTACCGTGGCATCTCTCAGTATCTCCTGAGCTGTGAAAAGTCGTTTACTGTTTGCATATTAACCCAGCAGAGCCAACACAGCTGGGTGCTCTTCCTCCTAAAACTTCCTCAACAGACTTGTTTACTAACCTGTAATCAGTTAAGGGCAGCAGGGTTAACTCAGCAGCTCTTTGTCTTTGGTGACAGGAGTCACCAAACTTTACTTGCAGGCATCCAAGCAACTCAGCTTGACCCAATCTCAGTTTCCAGAGCTGGAGTTGGGAGCAAAACCAACTATCTTTCAACTTCCAAGTCAATCAGGGCACAGAAATCATTAAAAGCTAATATGTGCCAGGATCCATAATGAAATTTTGCAGTCACTTATTTTCCAGACGAAAAACAAGTTAAAGCAGAAGGCGCTTGTCCTGTTAATACCTCATCCTTTCCCTACGTAACGTCTCAGGAGCCAGGGGATCTTTACTGCGTGGGAGGAAGGGCGTTTGAGGGGGAGGGCAGGAAAGTTTAAAAAAGCAACAAAACCAGCAAGGGTTGGAGATCAGCTGGGCTAAACTTTCATGCCTCCACTAGCCCTGGCAGCGGCAGCTCTCCCATGGGCAGAGCCAGCCCTTGGCAGGGCAGGGGCGGCTGTTGACTCCCAGGTAGGGCTGTGGGGAATTCCACCGCTTGTGTCACTTCTCCGTTCTCTCCTGAACAGCGCCTGGGCACACGCCAGCTCTTCATAAACGGTGAGGCAAAACAATGAGGGCGTTTACTGATTTAGGCTTGCAGGAAGAGATTGTCAATTTAATCAAAACAGCTAGCTTGCAGCCTGGGGAGCCCCTCTTCTGCTCCCGAATGGAGCTGGAGCAGCCAAAGGCCGGGACTCACGACTAGCCCGGCGCTCAGCTGCGTGCATTTCACTTAAACTATATGATTTCTATAGCCTGCCTGTGCAAGGCATCGCACAATCCACCAGTTCACTGGAGTGTCAGCAGTGTTTATTTAGGTAAGGATTTTAGTACATAAACACACCATCATGAGCTGGCACTTGCACTAACTGAGCAGGGTTGCTATTTTCTTCCTTGACAATTTTCCTACAACACCCAAGCTGCTGCAGGCTTGGGAGCATAGAGAGTCCTCTGAAAATACTATACTCCTCACAGCAGCTGAGGAGACTTAGCTATTTAGTAAGGAAGAAATTAGATGACTGACATATTGGCATTTTAAGACCTTAACTACAGTCTGCTGCAGCCAACAGAGAGACCGATGTTGTCCTAAGAAGCTCTGGGCCCACGGCTGACGGAGCCCCGAGACCGCAGCAGCGGGTTGCTGGTGCCCCAGCCATAAGGGTCTGTGAGCACCCAGCGTCTCTTGAGCTTTGTCAGTGAGGTTTGAACAGGGATACAACGACCTCAGATTATAAAACTTCTGCCCACATATTCATAGTTTCTTCATATAATGTGCTGGTGAAGGAGCCTCTGACGCCAGAGCAAGGAGAGCAGTAACTGGAACAAACAAACAGGGCATAAATGGGATTTTACTATACTCTTTTGAATAGGCAAACTGCAACACGGGTAGGTAAGGTCAAAACTTTCAGACTTGGTGCTTTCTGCAAGATCAATAAATTAATCAGCCAAGAAAAAAAGAACACGGGACTGCTGTCCCTTATCTGCTCCACCCCGCCGCTCGCCTTGTTTCCTGTTCCCTGAAATGTTTGAAAAGAAAGGAGCCAGTGTGGTTTCAGTAAAGAGTGCTTCAAATATTAAACAAGTCTGCTGCTCATAGTTATGGGCAGGAAGGAGGCTGGCCGAAACGTCCTGCCTGTTTTCTGGCTCAGCCGGAGCTGCCGTGCCCTTCTGGAGCCGCCGTAAACGAGAGGTCAGCATGACTCTTAGAAAGCCATTAAAAAGAAATCTTGGGAAATGTTAGGAACTAGTGCAAATCAGGATAGTTTTGCTCTTTAGCAAAACCTTGCTAGAGGTACCCAGATTTCACCAGCCAAAACCAAATCCCTTACAATTAAAGAAAAGAGTACTTTTACGTGCTTTGAAGTATCTTATGTATCTGAAGTTTCGTTTTCCCTGAGCATAGGAAGTTTCATTTATGTTTTCTCTCTGATTCATCTTGAGCAATAATCATTAAGCGAAATGAGTCCAGCTGGGCAAAGTTGCCTGGTTTTATACACTCTTTTACAACCCTTATCAGGACTAACAAGAAGGGGTAAAATGTTGCAAATCAAACAACCCCCAGTCAGAGATATCACCACTCCTGACACTGCCATTCTTAACAACACTGTTCTTCCACTTTATGCCTGTAATTTCAGCTCTTTATTATCGCTGGGATTTAATGTGTCAGGTATTTAATAGGTCTGCATGCAGGGCTGGAAATGCAGGCCCTGGCTAATGAAAAAGTCACCTTTTTCCAGCCTGATCTGCTTTAACTCTGCAGAGGTGCCAGCCTATCTGTCTTTCATCACCTAACGGGAGATGCAGATATGTCACCACAGACCTTGACTTCTCCGGATTCATCTTTCTTTCTTATCCTTTTATTTCTCCTGCATGTACTTCTTCGTGCTTTAGACATTTGCGTTCTGTGGAAACACTTTCTTGGTGGCAGCCACAGGTAGAGAGAAGGTTTAAACTGAGGGTGACAGGGATTTCTGGAAGGTCTTTGCAATGAAGAGGCAGCAAGTCTCTCTTGCAATGGTGTGTTTCTACCAGAGGTTGAGAGATGTATTTTTAAAGTGTTTTGTGAGCAATTAATACGACTCTAATATATATTCTCACCATAAAGAAGGCCATAAAGCTCAGTGGTTTTAGAGGCGCTAGCATTAGGCATTCTTGGATTCTCAGACTCACTGATAAGGCAAGTAGCCTGAGTTTGCATGGTTAATATCATTTCAGGCTTTTTTATCTTTTTTTTTTCCAAAATATTTTCACAGGGAAATAACCACAGGAATTCGAGTGCTGTGTTCAACAGCGGTGCATTTCTGGGCTTTCCAACTTACTGTAACTACGTTCTATGTAAGGATTTTGCTTTTTCTTTGATCATTTATTTTAATTTGGGAATGAAGGGTGAGGGACATTTGCCCTCGCCTTACCCAAGTTTGCTCTTGGAGGATATCACCAGCGTGGCTCACAAGCCGGTGCTCCCTGCTGAGGTGTGTAGGTGTGCGGTAGGAAGGATCTGCCCAGACCATCATCACCTGAGCTTCCTCTCTGTACTTTTCATCACAGTTGAAGACAGCTTTGTTTCTACACAATAATTTCCATCGTGCAGCAAGCCAACACTTGTTTATCTAATAACATTGTCTAGGTATCGACAAGCATTTTGAAGGTTGAACAGTGTTTGCTCAATTCAAGTTCAAGTTCAGACCATACTCACCAAGAAAAGTCAGGTGAGGTTTTCCAGTATGGTGACATCTTCTTTCTCTTTCCTTATGCAATTAGGCGTGCAACTTGCTCTTTCCAATTAATGTAGTCTTTTGAGAAAAATAAAATCCATATATGAAATCTAATAGCACAGGTAGATCTGCAGGGATTAACAATATGAAGGAGAACATTGTCAAGCATATAATGATATTTTGTGGTATGTTTGCTACAGCTAATGCTTTTAATTGCATTTTCCAGTTTAGTAGCCAAAGGCTCAATGCACAAGGCAAATAAAAGACAGGATAATTGGCATGCCCAACTGCCTTTTTTCAACATAAATCAGGCAGACAGCAAATATGAGTTGAGCAAGGAGATCACTGTGTTGCAGTTTAATTCACTCAAGATTTTGCCAAAATTAATTTTATACAGCAGGATGGAAAAACAGGCCTGGGAAATGCATTGAAAATGTCAGGAGGGACTGGAGCCACAGTATCCCCCTTCCACATTAACATTTCACGCAAGTGTGAGAAAGCTTGTAAGCAAACTGCTCAGGGAGGAATAGGATCAGATAGAGCCATCTTGCTGGGTGCACTTCTCCATTCCCCACGTTTGTCTGAAGATGCATTACTAAAAGATTATTCTGTCATTACAGGTGCAATTAGTAAAAGGCTTTGGAAACAGAAAGACCTTCCTACAAACCCAACAGCAGCAACCGATTTTATTATCCGTGCCCAGCTGGTTTTTTAAGACATCAGGCCTGCAAGTACCTGCAGGGGTGAACTATCACACTATTTCAATTGGCACTGCACAGCAGTTAGTATGTACACAAGGAGCTGCAAGGTAACAGTTTTGACTGTAAACCCTCTAGGGCTAAGATTATCTTCATGGGCTTAGACAAATACACAAATACATTACCAGAGCTTTGTTTTTAAGTCCGTCAGAGTTGCAAGATGAAATAAGTAAAAAGATAAGTACTTTTCCTTGAGTTTTAAGGCAAGGTGGGTTTTCTCCTGTTTGATCTACAAGTCCAGCCAGAGTAAACAACTTCAAAACTGCTAACAGTCATTAAGCATAGTGATTTGCTCATCCGTCTGAGTCCAACGCGCTTTTTGTTTGAAGACAGAATAAATAGGTATTGCTACTTATCGACACTGCAGAGCTTACACAGTTTCTTTGAAGAAAGCCTGATTCTCTAGAGCTTTGCATGGCAGCAGCTGAAACACAGCTGGGCAAATTCCCTGCTAGTGTTATCTGAAATATTTCTATTAACTTTGAGAGAGTTTCACCCCTTTGTGCCAGTAGACAGTTGACTCTGCTGCATGTGCATTATGTTCTGAGTTCCAAAAATTTGGCAGCTCTTCACCAGTTTTTTTTAAGCATTTTTACTAACTATAAAGAAAACATGTCTGTATTTGGCTTCTCCACACTAACCTAACAAAACACTACAGCAATGCTGTTGATCACATCCAGTTTTGGAAAGCCATGCTGTGTTGAGTACAGTATTTCCAGGCTATAAGCCATAAAACAAGCCTGTTCCTGCTGCAGTTCATGTGGCTTTTGCTATGAACTGGAATGAGGGCAGGACCACATCCAATGCGTGGTCCCAAAGACACTCACACATATTTCAAACGCAAAAATCATCAGCTGTAAAAACAAAACATTTGGGGAAACTCCAGTCAGGGAGCAAACTGCCAAAAAATGTATTCTCTGTGTACGTGGAGTTGTTTTCAATTCCTGTTTTGCTCTGTGGCCTGGCCCAGGGCAAGGACAGGTGAGTGCTAGTTCAAGGGAAACAGTGGGAGCAAGCAGCTGAGTGACAGGACAGTCCCTTTTCAGCATCAACAAGGCATTATTTTGACTTTGCTTTAGTGTAAGGTTGCACCCTAACATTGCAGTGCTTGTTCCAATAGATCCCTCACTGTATTACCGAAGACCAGCTCCTGAAGGGCATGACATTTCTCTCTGGCTTGACGATAATCGCGTTAGCTGGGTGAGTGTCCGAGCCCAAATCGTGCCTCTGCGTCAGTTCTGCGATTTCTGCAGGGATCGCCTGTGTAGCTGGGTCTCGGTGCAATTACCTGGTGATGTCTCAAGTGCAGAGGTCTGTAAGCGTCTTTACACACTTGTACATTTAGTTTGCAATCTTCAGTTCAGATCAGTGTTACTGTGAGCACTTCTTTACAGTCAAAAAGGTGGTGTTATAAGGGATGAAAGCCAGATGTTCCGTGTTTATCCAGAATCAGAGATTTTATAACACTTAATTTGCAAGTCATGACTAGATTATTTCAGCTGCCAACGGCACAGCCCAAGCATCAAGCTGTGTTCCCTCCGCTCGGTGCACTCACAACTCTGAACTGAGTCACAGGAATGTTAAATTACCATGACTAGGAAGAAATGCTGCAGAAATATATATTTTGCCTTTTGAAAACCAGATTTCACAAATAGATAACGCATACCTTAAAAATGCTCCGTGGGACACAAAAATTCAGTCTCTGGAAGCATTCAGCTTTGTGCTGATGAACGAGTGAAGCATGATGCTGACCAGTGGCTGACCTTTTTGCTGATGCTGCCTTTGTCAGGAAGAAGCACGGATCCTTCTGCAACTATACAGATTTGGCAGCGTTGATACTGTTAAATTAATTAATAGTGTCTTAAGCTGAACACAACCTAAGGCCTTTGTATTTACTTGAGCTAACGCTTCCTGCACCTGACATTTCTGTTCAGAAGATACCTATCTTGTCCCCGATCACCCAACACTTACACCCTGCTCACTTTCTCTTACCTTTACGAGAGTTTTGCACTCTGCTGTAACCGTTGAGACTCCACCAAAGAGCAGAAATTAAGTGAAAAACTTTGGAAGCCAGGTTGGACATTATGCCTTCTACCTACATGAATCTGAGGAAAAGAAAGAGGTGAATACAATAGGTTTTGCAAGAACTGCAAAGTCTACAGGTCGGTGTAAACACACATTAAACATACATCAAGCCTCTGCTCCAGGCTGTCAGAAACAGCAAAGTAACCTGACGGGGGATTTTGGAGAGCTACATGCTTACCAAATAGTGAACTGCATTTGCTTGAACAATATATTCTCTATGTTAAGAAACTTTAATACCAGGTGTCTTATATGTAAAACAGATAACTGGTTCAATTACAGTAGTACTCCATCTGGGGATGAATGTCATCCAGAGTATTTAAAGCACAATAAACAACATTTTGCCAAATGCACCAAACCAGGATTACTGTACGCTGGTAGGAATTACACAGGCTGTGTGCAGGTATTCAAATATATGTATATTTAGATAGCAGTGTGCATTCATTCATACACCTCTGTATCTACGCAGACATGGAGATTTTAAGTCTGGAGCAGCACCACGTGCAAGGATTATCTGATTAGTGGAGTTTTTAAGTAATCTGTTTCTCATTACATTCCTTCCCTGTGCAAAAAAGCAGAGGTTTGTCAAGGCATCAATAATTCAGTCTTGAAAGTCAATTCTCACAAAGTGCTCTTCAGGCATGAATTCTTCATAATCCACCTGTGGGGGAGATGGGTGCTGAGATTTCTTCCACCTGACGGTCCCCTTGAAGACAGGGACACGCTGCGGTAGAAAACCTGAATAATTTGGCTAAAGTCAAAGACGAAATCTGACAAAGAGCCCAGTGTAGCTCTCAGGAGCTCTGGGCTGGCAGGTCTCTCCCTGAACCACACATCTCCATCAGTTTGATGCAGTTTACTGTCTACAGCAACACCACCTCTTAGAAACAGGTGAATAATCAAACATCGATTAATAAATGTATACTTGTTAAAGAAAACAAAAGTCACTTTCCAGCCCTAAAAACTGGAAGACGAAGAAGTTCAGAGCTCAGAAAGACCCAAAAGCAAGGGAAGGGAACACCAGATGTTTTCTCTTCAGACCTTTGGGGACCTGGCAGCCTGTTGCTCCGGGTAGAATGCAGCCATTCAGCCTTCAGCCAGATCTAGCCATGAAATCATAAGGTCAGAGGGAATTTTTTTCTCTCTCCATGCACTCCATCATGAGCAGTGACAAGAGCTGTCGGGCTCTGGAGGCTCGCCTCATATAACACGTTACACCTTGACTGGCTCTGAGGAGGGGAATGAACAGAACCAATAATTCACAAACTTCTTTCTAGCGGGATGCAGGCAAGCACCAGCAGCTTAAATGTCAGACTGAAAACACGACTCCCACTTGTTCTACGCTTGCAAGTCATGCCTTCATGTAGAGCATCATTGAACCGCTTTGTTCACGTACAAGTCTCCAGATTTAAAACCGTTACGTGGCCGCGAGGATCAGACACAGCCTAAATCAGACAGATAGCAAACCAGGATAAGGAACGAGGAATGCAATTTACCCTTCAGGCCCTTGTTTTGATTCACAAAGTGCAAATGAAGCAGAAGTTATTGCTTTTTCCTACAAATCTTTCCTCAGGAACATTTATAACATTCTGGAGACTGCCTGTATTGCATTTTAAGAACCAGGATCTGGAGCCCCTAGCAGTCAGCTGGCTGGCAATATTACCTCTGTCATTGAAGCAGAGACTTTCAAAAGAAGGAAAGAGGTCGTTAAACCTATTCTGATGTGCAACGGGTTCTTTTCCGAGTAAGGCAATGATGCCTCTGTGAATTCGCTGCCTCTAATCTTCAAAAAGATTCAGTGTTGAAGAAAACTGATTCACTTTTAACACAAAGAAACTTAAAATCCATAGCAACTTGTTGAGTGGTTGCACCAAATTCTCCCAGCTCTTTTTCCCTGTGGCAGATTCAGGGTTAAAATACCCAAAGGCAACAGAATCGACCTGATTCCTGCAACTCTGGTGTTGCTCTTGTTCTTTCTGCAACGCTGTTTGTGACGATGGGAATCAGAGACCGGCATCAGGGACATGCTCAGCAGAGACAGAGCATTGCTAATCTGCACTGGGACTTGAATCTGGGCTCGCATCTACATCGGTCCTGTTTAAATAGGAGCCTGTTCCTACACAGCACACAGTGGAGGCAGGAAAGTAGGCACTCGTTTGGTGGAGAGAAGGGGATTTCTCTGTGTGCTTAATCAGATGAAGCATCAAAACCCACCTCAGGAGCTGCGGCCCTGTAAATACTGGGACTTGACTCAGTTCTTTCAAAACAACAGGGTCCTTCATCTGCAGGCAGGAAGCAGTGCTTGAAAAGGGAGTTTTTACAAACAATGTGCTCACATCTGCTTTCCTTCTTCCCAGAACTTTCCTGCCCGCCAGCTTCCATCTCCTGCTGCTGTAGCCCTCCTCCAGGCTCAGACCCCAGCCCTGGCTCTGCTCTCTGTGCATATTTACATACCTTGGTTAACCCAGGGATGTTGAACTCTTTGTGGGAAACTTCAAAGGGCTTTACTGCATTGTCCTGCTAATGATTTGTAAGCATATTATCTGCAATCTCTGCTATCCCCATCCAGCTATTGTGCTCCCCGTGGAATAAATGCCTACATAGCCAGCTCACAATGCAAGACAAGCACAAGAAAACAAACAGATTACTACTAGAAACACCATTTTTCTGTTTATAATATTCAGGCTAGAAATATAAGCGCTTATACAATATACACATGCTTATACAACAGGCATATATGCAGTCAGGCACTTTCAGGATCTATCTGATTTGCCATACCTGTACACATCAGTTTTCAGGAATGTGTGTAATTCTTTCTCAAAGAATTTGATTCACTCTGAATGCAGACATAGGTGGCCGATCTGAGATTGCTGGAGGTGCAGCAGGCTGGGGAGAGCTGCTGTGCATCTTCAGTTACATCCTCAAGTGACCCTGGAAAAAATTTCTGAGCAAAGAAAGAGGATACGACCACAAAAAACAGGCTACGTATGGAATATTTGTACAATATTTCTACCTTCCACCCTATGAATGTCTTGTAAAGATGAGGAAATTGCTGTTTAATAATAGGTTCCATAGGCCAGCTGCAAAAAAGGGCTCTCTAAACAAGCATCCATTGCTTGTGGACAGCTTATCAGTTTTAACTGATACAAGATTAGAAACAGCACCTCTTCCTTGTGACAGAGAGGCAGTGGTGGTAAATATGTCTTAAGAAGATACATTGAAGAAAAGGAAATATAGTTATGTACAGGTCTGAGTAGTCTTTGGGTGTCCACTCCCAATATCTCCAGCATGCTCTCTCCTCTTGGGCAATCCTGATGGAGGCAACCCTGATAACCCTTCTGTCTAGGATTGTGACAGCAACTCATTGTCTTCTGCTATCCTGTAATTTAAACAAAATCTGTATATCCATCAGCAATCAGCGGAACAGTAGCACTGGCAAACATGGTGGGCTCTAGAGTAGTCTCACTCCTCAAATTAAGATTGCAGTTTGACGCCCCATTCTCCTATTTCAGTTGATAACAGTGAGTTCAAAGGTCCTGTGTTTCCTGTTTTGAGAGCTAAGCTGTAGTCTCAAAAAATCTCTTCATGTAAAATTCGCATCTGCCTCACGATATTCACAACTAAGCCACGAGGCGCACTTCCCCAGCTCCACCTTCCACCTCTCTCTCTCTCTCTCAAATACGTTACAGGGAAGAAAGACCTGTATTTCCCTAAATAAGGCAAATGTGCTTTACACGGCTGGGCACTGGCAGGGAGTAACGTCAGCGTAGTTTAAAGCTGGTTCGGAAGCCGTGGTGGAAGGAGGCGTGTGAATGACTGACCCATCGCCCCAGCCCGTCCTTTCATTAAAGGGGAGCTCAGGCCACAGCCTTGGGTGAAGGCTTCTCACGCTGCCCTGCACCACCTTGCCCCTTAAATATATCAACAAAACTCTCTGTGTTATCACACCATAAACCAGACTTGGGAACTGAAGATTTCTTTCAAACCCGATCGAAAAGGGGCCGGGAGCCATAAACCGATACTGCCATTGGAATGGTCAAACCACCATCTTGGAGAAGCTGTTGGTGATGTCTCTCAAGCTGTGCCTGACCGACCCCTCGCTTGGCCCTAGATGAGACCTCCCAGAGGCACTATGGCATGGGCATACGGACCTAGTGCCTGGGGGGCACCTCAAAATGTAGCTGGTTGCAGCAACAGAAAGCGGGTTCAACTGAGGCTTCATTTACAACTTCATTCGCGGAGAACCACTGCTAAACATGAAACTGCTGGTAACAAAGAAAACAAAAGCAAAACCTAAAAAATTCTCTCTGGAGGAAATGAATATTGTGTTTCTCATAAATAGCAGTTCTTTTCCAAAATGAGTATTTCGTAACAGGTAAGCATTAGGCAGATCTTTCCCACTAATCTGTTTGACAAGTGAGTTTCAGCAGCCTGAAAATACTCTACAAAAATTTATAACAGGGGTGACTAGAAAGCCTTTCACTGAGTCTTCTTTTTTTCTCAAAAGTATCAACTTAAAAGAAACCAGAGCCTAGAGATGAGCCAGATTCAACCTCTGCACTGACAAAAAGATGCTGGAGTAGCTAAGGCTGATGCTGGATGGGCAGCTGAGCCCTTCTCACGGCCAGGGAAGGGTCCTCCTCGCCCCAGCGCTGGCTCCCACCTCTCCTTGCACTGCCCCAGGCTTGCTGGGCTCTTCACTCAGCCAGTCCTCATTGCTACCCCGCAAGATAACTATCTGGCTTTTTGCCCGATTAATGAGCTGTACTGGCTCTGATGAGCATCAGAGCTGATCCAAGGTAAACAGCAAGATCATGGGTCCAGGAGCAAGAAGGGAATGAGCAAGAAGCGGAGTTTTTTTTTCTTTGAGAAGGGGTGAACACATCTAACACCGCACTGCATGTCTCATAAGCATCATTCACCATTTGTGCTTTGTATGTATATATGGGCATCATATCCTATCCGACTATCACATCCCACCCCTACCACTGATGCCAACAGCGGCTGGTTGAGAGGGAGCAGTTATTTCTGTGATGCCATATCATCGTCTCCTGGTGTTTTTCTTTCACAAAATTGCATCTGCAACATTAAGGTCCACTTTTTAAAATTAAGCCCTTGAGTCACTCCCTTTCGCATACGGCCACTCCGTTTCAGTGCTCCTGTCTGCCACCAGAATACTCTCTGTGCTGGGAATGGCTCTCTGCTGAGAGGTGTGCTGTTATGTAGCGATATTTCTTCTCTAGGTGATTAAGGACCTAATTGTCCCAAATATATTACTGGACTGTAGCCTTATGGAAGCCAAGGAAATCAAGTTCGCCTGCCTCCAAAAGCCATAGAAAGGAACATATTATTTTAAGCCAAGGCAAGCCCCTAGGTAATTGTTTTAATTAAGTCAGTCATGGAGGTAGTTTTACAATCTAACTGTGCTGAAGAACTATTTTACTACTGATTCCAGTCATCAATTATTTTTCAAGTGCCTTTAGGTGATAATTCTTCCTAGTTATAAAGAAATTACTTTTGTATTTAATTTTTCCACGTAAACATTCTGTTGCAATATTTCCAATTTTTTCTTATCCCAAACCCCACAAATCCTTAACCGGCTTAACCAGTATGTACTCACAATCCAAAATTATCCAGGAGACTAAAGAAGAGCAACATTTTACCCAGTCAGGTAGTCTTGACATGCAACGTAGACTTCAAGCTGTGCTTCTCCATATCTATCTATGTATGTCCATGTATCTTTAATACGGACATAAACATCCTCCACAGCCTTCTCCATGGCAATCTCATGTGCTGATTCTGCCAACGCAAGTTTTCAACACTCATCATCAGTAAAAAGTTTTGAAATGGTTTTACTATTGCGAAACATTTTACAGGCAAGTCTGGATTTCCTTTAATATCTGGGTTTATGTTTGAACCTCCAGGACATGCCTTTGCTGTATTTCCAGTCTTTCCTCCTTCACTGTAAAATCTGAAAAATTATTTTTTTTCTTTTCCTTATGACATCTGAGAACCTTTATAAACTCTAGGAGCTGGGCCTTAAAAAAGGTCAACTATATCAAGATGATGTCATCATACAGACATTTTCTTTGGCAGAAAAAGTGTTTTAAGTGTTTCCTCCCATCCTTTCGCTGTCTTTATGCAGTCTGCCGTGCTTTCAGCTTCGTCCCTGCAATGGTTTGGTGTCCCTGCTGTGAAACAGCTCCCAGAACACCCAGAATCAACACAAACTTTTTAAAAAGTTGTTTTTACCTTCTTCTGTGATCTGTCTTTGCATGGTGGCCCCACTGACCGTTGTCCTGCTCAGCTCCAGCACTGCACGGGAAGGACCGGCCGGGCACTGCCGCTGCCCTGGCTGCAAAGGAAACCTTGGTAAAGCAAGCAAGTGCAGAGGGGTCCAGGGGGGTTACAAGGCTTGCCTGGCTTCTCTGCAGACATGGGGGCAGTGGGGATTTGCAAAGCCTCCAGAGCCTCCCCACCGCAGGACCCTTGCACACACCCTACGTGTTACCTCTCATAGCCTCTCCCTCCCGCTGAATGACCCGGTCATCTCTCCTTTTCCCCGATTCAGAAATCATGCTTACTCTAAGGTGAGCGCAGCATTTGAGGAGCTTGTATCTCCAGCTATAGAAAGACCCAACAACCCTAAAAATCCATTGGAAGCACCATCTGAAATTAGAGGGATTCCTGAATCCTGTGCACTCTGGTCTGAGAAGACACCTGGGATAAAGAAGGATAAGACTTTGATAAGACTCAAAGCACCTCCGTGAAAGCTCTTTCCTTCTAAGTGTTGACATCTCACATTTTGTTTTCAGATGGACTTTATTTGCGTTACCTGAATAAACTTTCTAGTTAATAAATCACTTAACAACTCTGTGTGACCAGAGTAGTAGTTAATCTGCTGATGTTGTTGTGGTGTGCAAACAAATAAGAGTAATGACTGAACAAAATTGAGTACGCAAGTTGGGAATGTTTTGCTTGCTAAGATATGAAAAAGTCTCCAGGGTTTTCTTGGTGGACTACTCCTGTATTAACTCACATCTCAGTACTAGCTAAAAATTAAGGGGAAAAAACAAGTGCTGTGGGTTGCCCAGAACGAGGTACTGGGTTGCATATAGCAATCACTGTCATTGTCACAGCTCTAAACCACTGATTTTTTTAAAAAATGCTATGTTCTCCACTTTAAGTTTTTTTTACATTAGCTATTTATTGTCAGGAATCTTTTCCAACTTCCTTCCCAAGTAAATAAGGAAATCCTGCTTTGAAGAGGCTGGGGAAGTGTTTGTTATATGTTTTTTATTCCCAGACACTCAAGTTCTTGTTTTGCAAATTGATGTCAGCTTGAGTTCAACTTGAAAAATTTGAGCAAGGAAAAGCGAAAAACTTAGCCCCGAGAGTAAATATACTGCAGCTCAGTGAAGTACACTGCAGTTTACTTTTAGTTAAATATTGTTATAGTTATAAATGTTTTTTCAGTTAAATATTACACAACTTTGGAGTAAGAATGATGAAACTAAAACGCATATTGACCCAGGAGACAGCTTCGCTTTCTATTCTTCCTCAAGCCCTTTCTGTTTACTGAGTTTCAGTGCCATACAAGCCCAAGCAAACATCTTGCACCTGGCAAAATTTGCCATCTGTAAACAACGCCAGACCAATTCAGGCTCCATCCCTGTGGCAGTCTGGCCATAGAGCTGTTTTAGTACTCTCTTTGCCAGTAGCTATGGGGAACTTCTGCTCCCCACTATATAATGACCCATTTTTCAGGAGAGAAGGAATATGCCTTTGCTGCTCGTGTCACTGAAAATGCAAACTGGCCGCCGAAGATCCAGGTACACAAAAAGGTAGTTCTGTAACTCCATTATAATGTTTGCATGACATTTCTGCAATACCTTCTATAACATAAAAGCATGTGTATTTTTTATCACCACCGTGATATCACTGGCATGTTCACCAAGTCCAATGTTTCCTTTCAGCTTTGCTTCAACTAACTGATAACCCAGCAATCTGCACAAGTAATTCAAGTTCTGCCAGTCTTGCACTGACTTCACTGCCATGTGTTTTCTGCTCACCAGCCTCTGAAGTTTCCCTCTAACCCTCTGGACAGTCTTGTCTAGCCCTGGCTAACCTGGGTAGTCCCTGAGCTCTCGCAGCCCCCCTGAATTCACAGCTGTTAATCTGAAAAGAACTACATTTGAGATGTTGCAGGTACCACCACAGTGAAGGATTTAAAAGTGTTTCCCAAGTGAGAGTCACTAGACCCCACTCCCAGAAAGTTCTCCATGTCTCTCACTCAGGGCTAAATAGCTACAATATTTGTGGCCACATCCTCTTCTTGTTATTGCCTATTTTTTATACTAATCCCACAGCATGAAAGACTGAGCAGATGAGTCTTTCTAGCTACTGGCATGCAGTCTTTCAATAGGCATAAAAGAAATGGTAGAAAAACCTTTGTGTCTTAAAATAATTAGTATCTAGACTGAAGTATGCAGCACTTCAGCAGTCATCCAGGAGCCAGATTCACATGCCATGGATCAGAGCAGTCCACAGTACTTCCCAGTGTCTGTGTCGAGGCTAACGCAAAGACCAGTATATGCAGTGTCCACTTCACCTGCTACCAAAATCACTCCCCAGAACAAAGCAGCCACCAAGCAGTCCCAAAACCTCCACGGCAGTAGGACACAGAGTGAATAAACCCAGAAAGTTTACACACAGCAATGGGTATCACCTTATATGACATGATGCTCTTGCTGTAGATGCATAGATGAGTAGATGCAAATACAAACCAACCTATTTCCCACTTTCATTAGTATATCTTCGTGATGGCTGTGCTGATATAAATACAAAACCAAATCCACACATACTCAATATGGATTAAATATCTTGTAGACCAAGCCAAACCAAGACTTCAGGAAAACAGATTCTGCTGGACAGAGCTGAGAATGTAACTTCACTCCATGTTTTTTCAATCACAAGAGAGAAAATAGTCCATCCAATTAATATAATACAAATATACGGTCCAATCCATTATGGCCGTTTTACTAGTTACAGGAACAAGGAAGGAGTTTTCACGTAAGTAAAAATCATCCCCAGCTGCTTCTCCCCATTTCCTCTGCACTCACAGCATTTTGTCGCCAGCTGGGAGAACACATCTGAGCAGGAGCCCCGGCCGCAACGTCGACAGCACACGGGAGGGCAAATGGCAGGTTCCCTCAGCGAGGAAGCAGAAATTTCGTTCCGTTCTCTACCTACAGCCTTGTTATTGATTTTAATCTGTCCCAGGAGGAACCGTAGTCCAGACAAAGACAAGTATGACAGATGCTTTACCATGAAGAAGCCTCCAAAAACGTCATTTCTTTGCACACATATCTGGCACCCTAAAGAGAAATAAGAGAAATATTTGTCGTCCATTTTCAGTGGAGGTTAAAAGCACTCACCTATGGTAAAGATAATAAAATTTCATGCTTCAAGGCTTAAGGTGATTGCTTAGCAAGGCTTTGCTATGTGCCAGGGACAATTCTTCCTCTTTCTGAAATGTTGCAGAGGCACCTAGGTGTGTTGTGGATTTCCTCCCAGCTTCCCCCAGAGCTGGGGCTGCAATGAACCTGTTTCAACATTATCACGTTGCTAATATAATATAAAGAAAGACTTAAAAGCGGTTGTAAACTTCCCCTTCGCTCCCTTAGCAAGGGGCCCTTAGCATCATCCAGTGCTTCACACAAGGCTGGTCATGTAATAAGGTAATAGCCACATGGCCAGATCCAGCCTTGGGATCTGCAGCTGAAATGAGTTGCTTCTACCTTAGTGATCTCAAGGGACATACGGGAATATGTATAGCCATATAGCCCTTACAATGGGTATATACGTGTCCTGGTTTCGGCTGGGATAGAGTTAATTTTCTTCCTAGTAGCTGGTATAGTGCAGTGGTTTGGATTTAGGATGAGAATAATGTTGATAACACTGATGGTTTTAGTTGTTGCTAAGTAGGGTTTATACTACGTCAAGGATTTTTCAGCTTCTCGTGCCCAGCCAGCAAGAAGGCTGGAGGGGCACAAGAAGCTGGGAGGGGACACAGCCAGGACAGCTGACCCAAACTGGCCAAAGGGATATTCCATACCATATGATGTCATGCCCAGTATATAAACTGGGGGGAGTTGGCCGGGAGGGGCAGATCGCTGCTTGGGAACTAACTGGGCATCGGTCAGCGAGTGGTGAGCAATTGCATTGTGCATCACTTGTTTTGTATATTCTAATTCTTTTAGTATTATTATTGTCATGTTATTATCATCATCATCATCATTATTTTTCCTTCCTTTCTGACCTATTAAACTGACTTTATCTCAACCACGAGGTTTTTTTTTCGATTCTCTCCCCCATCCCACTGGGTGGGGGGAGTGAGCGAGCGGCTGCGTGGTGCTTAGTTGCTGGCTGGGGTTAAACCATGACAATACGTTATTCTAATGATAAAGTCATTTCAACTATTCCAAAATGAAGTTTTTTGAAATTTTTCTTTAACCAAAACCTTTCATTCTAAGACAAACAGAAATTTTGAAATGTGAGACTTTCCCGTGGAACTGAAATGCTGAGTTGCAGCACTACAAATAATAATTAAAACAGTGACACAGAAACCATTTACATTAAAAAACATGACAAGGAATCTTGGACCGAGGCACTCCAGTGAAACTAATTGCACTGATTCGCTGAGTAACGTCTACGTGCTTTACTGGGACGTGCCTGGTGACAATCCCTGGCATTTGGCTCGGCCAGTGGATGTCAGAAGAGCAGGTACCATGCGCGGTACCGCAGCCCACGGCTGGAGTTTTACCAAAACTCACAGGGAAGTTCAGCATCAGGAAGGTGCTCTTTGCTTTTTAAGCCACAGCAACCTAATAAACCAGGCTGGTTGGCCAGGACAGCGTAAAGCACAAGAGTTGACTTCGCCAAGATGCTGCCAACAAACCTCAAATCCATGGTTACTGATCTTGTGAAGAGGTACAAATCTGGAGAATACGGCTGCCACTGCTCCTGTTCTACTCAAGAACTGGCTTTCTAAGTACAAACTTTTTGTAGAAAGCTAAAGAAGGACTAATTCTCTTAAAGATGAAGAGTGCTTATAAAGGACGCTATACGGTTGGAAGTACCCCTATATAACTGACATAATGAAAAAGCTTAAAATATATACAGTACATTAACAGGCAAAAGGTTAAGTATTTCATCAACTAAAAATGAGAGATCCAAAGTTAGGTCTGGAGCGCTAATGCTACAGCATTATTGGAAATGAGTGTGGCATGCGTACGTAAGTATATTCCCTGCTCTATTTATCAAATCCACTGCTTGGGGCATTGAAAGAGAGACATCAGGTCTGAATAAATTAATTCACAGGTGCATTTTGGGCCTTTGCTGTTGTTTGTGTAACTCTATAGGCAAAAAGGGCATTGCACTGATAAACAGATCCTCATTCTGATCCCATGACAGTATAAATCATGATTAAGTCATGAATTTGCAATGGTTTGCAACTGACAGCAAAACATGAGGTCTGAATCTGGCGCATGGACCACGAAGGAATGAACAAACCGCAAGAGCCAAAATGTGATCTGTCCAGCACATGTGCAAAAATGAGGACCACTGTGCAAGGTTAACTCTGCGCTGCCTGGCGCAAACCATGCTTTTTGTGCCTGCTTAATCAGGAGGCTTGACGGGATGAGGCTGTTCATGACCCGTGCCCCTGAAGCAGAGCGTGGCAGTGCCCCACGCGTGCCCTGGGAGGCTGCAGAGGCGGGCACGGATTGCCCCTTCCCTTCAGGGAGGAGAGCAGACACAGCGATCTCTTACTGTGCTCTTACAGCCAAATATTCAGCGGCTTCATGGTAGGAACTAACGGCTGGAGTAGCAAAGCCCAAACCAACAGCAGCATTCAGGTATCTTCTGGTGGGAATCGGGTACCTAAGTTAGGCGTTAGCTTGTGAAGGAAGACTTAAGCGGTCATAGCATCTTTGGGGACAAAAAGCTCAACCTGAGCCATGCTCCCAGGAGGCTGAAAGCACAGCCGTGGGGCTGCTTTCCTCTCCAGCATGGTTAAATTCCCTCTCCGCAGCTACAGCACTACAATTACATGCTCTGATACCTGTGATGAAAAACACGACCTCCTTTGCTGCTCAGCAGAGAAATCAATGTCGAGAACTGCTATATAGCAGAAAGTCAACTCTGCTTTCTCTGCCTTGGAAAACGAGCACGGCCCTGCTGTGCTGGGGCTGGCGGGGAGTGACAGCCGTGGGAATAACAGCCCTGCATCACCGGAGAAGTATATGTATGAACACAGGTGAACCTCTGTCCTCCTCTGAAAACATCTTCATCACCCCCATCACTGCAATCAGTGAGGAATGAGAACTAAGGACTTTTCAAGACACTCTTCCCTTCATTTTTGCACATTTTCAGAGCCATTACAGATTCCTGCTAGTCACACTGCTGGCGGAGAGGTATGGCAGGTCCACTGCCAGGTGTTTCCTTGACATGCCAAGTAACACAGGTCCTGAGTCTGCAGGACAGATTAAGGTTTATCTCTAATTAAACGGCTCACTGAGTAAGCTTTAATAGGATGAAGGAGCCAGGAAGAATCAGAGGTTTTGCTGGGGAGCTGCTTCGGTCTAGCGCTACCCAAATGCACAGAACTTGGTTTTGTTTAAACGGGCACTAACAACATTCCTTCCCACTGGTGTCACGACCTCACAGTTTTACTGTGGTACAATTTCATCAAAACAGTAATTTTACACTCTCAGAACCTTTGAAACAAATTCTTTTCAGTATAAGTTTACACTTATTAGAGACAAAAATTGACTGCGGAAAAGTAAGCATTGAAAGTAGCAAAGATTTTCAAGTGTATTCCATGGTGAAAAAGGTTGGAGTTTCACTCTCGTAGTATCCTGTGTCGGTGTGGAAACCCATAAACATTTTATCGTTGTACAATGAGATTTTAAGACCTGAAAACTTCAGAAAGAAATGCAACATGATCATTTTTGGAAGAGACAGATTTGAGTGGGTTTTTTCCTTGTTTTCCTCATTGTTCTTTTCAAAACAAACTTCATTAATTTTGCCTTACAACACTGGCACTAACTAAACAAGTATTAAATCAGAGACATATGGAATATCCATGGAGGATTTCAAATGATGGGTCAGGGGGACATGGCCCGTGCCTGGTAGACATCTACAAGCTGAGTACATGGCTCTTGAAAAAATCTTTCATTGGTACATTTACCCACAAAAATAGTTCTGTTATGAGTTGTAGATTGGGGAGAAATCCGTGAAGAGGTTAGAAAAACACAGAATAAAGACCAACTCCTAAATGTGAACAACAACACGAGTGCTCTGTAGTGCCCTGGGCTTCCTTTCACTTTTGTTTCTATTCTTTTTGAAAGGAAACACTGAAAGAAGTTTTGTTTCCTTCAAATGAGTAGGACTGACCTGAACATTTGGAATGAAAATCCGCACAAACTCTCTTTAGCAGGCAGGAATCTTCCTCCAAGTTAGTTTACCACCTTTTAATTGACTCTTCACATGGCTCCCTCAGATAAGATTTCTTTCTTAGGAATTTATGAACCATGATAAACAAAGTAGGATGCAGATTGGTTTTTTGTCAGATTCTTTTGTGCACGTGCTAAAATCTGTAAGAAGCTCCTGTTGTGAAGCTGATGCAGAGAGCTACTTTGCATTAAGTAAAAGTGAACAGGAGTCCCGCTAGCCTGCTCAGAAAGGGCTTGGCATGCTGCGAAGCAGAAGGACCGCAAAATGTCACATTTACTTTGCTCAGAAGACATAGGAGGAGATCGTGAGCTCACTTGCAAGAAAATGTTAATCCTCCCCATCTGACATGTGTGTTGGAATTACACAGATCTGAAATGTTTTGGCACACAGATTGAATGCTACAAAAAGCCAGATAAATAAACTGCCTGCTGCCACGTTAAACAGGGATTTGGGGATTGTTTTGCTATATTATGATGGAAGAAAAACCAATTCATTTCCCTGTAAATGGTTCAACACAATGCAGTTACATCTTCTGAAGATCTTCTTGATAGTCAGGAGAGATGAAGAGACCGTTGTTTTAATTTTGCCCTCTAGCTGTACTGAGGACTCCCACCTAGCACTCAGGTTACGGATGTTGGGCAGAGGCCAAATTTTCGTACTGCCCCACAGCAACAGTGTGAAAGTGAACTAAATCAAGTCTCTGCACTTGGATTTGAAACTGAAACCAGGACAAATCCCAATTTTCCATGGCTGCACTGTCAGCTACCAGCATACCAGTGCTACCTCTGCTGATTTTGAAGCATCTGCGGATAATTATGAAGTTGCTTATAATCCACAGTCTGTGTGAGATGAAGGTATCAAAACCCCAGTGAAAGTCAACGGACACATCCTAAATCACGCACGTGCCTTTGGCAAACTGCTATCTGGGCTCAACAGTTTGGAGAAAAGTTTGCCAGCAGGAGTCTCAGAGGTTTGAAAACCAACCAACCAAACCCAAAGTGACTTCAGATAAAGAAAGCCTAAAATGTACGTGGCGTTCATGTACCGTGACATTAAGCATGTCACGACTGGGGGGAGAAGCTGTGCTGTCTGCGAGGTTGCAATGGCAGCACTGGGCTGGAGTTCCTGGCACAGGTACAGGTCGTCGGAGTTCCTGGCACAGGTACAGGTCGTCGGCCCACAGGCACGTTTCTGCGATGCACCAGCTCTACAGGAGAAGCTGCAGAGAAGGATAACACAGCCTGGAGCCAGGAAACTCTGGGCCTCTCTGTGCTCTTAACCAGAGCCTTCATCTCTTACAAAATCCTGTTATTTCCACCATTCCCTAACTGGAGATCGCTCAGAAAAGTTGCTCAGAAATGCTCTGCAGTGGGACGGCTGAGAGATGACTCCCACCTCGGGGGGGGGGGGGCAGGCAGCAGCTGGAACCGCCCGCCAGGACCCGCACCCCAGCCCCGCCGCGGCGGCACCCACCCGGCCTGCCGGGGCGGGGCAGGGCGGGGCGGGGCGGGGGGCGGCAGGGTCCCGCCCTCTCCGCTGGCCACCGCGGGGCTGGGGCTGCCGGGGGGCGGGCGAGCGGCCGGCCGGGGCGGGCTGCGGAACGGGCGGGCTGTCGGAGGGGGGGGCCGCACTTCGCCGCGGGACAGCGGCGGCTGAGTCCCCCCCCAGCCCGGCCCGGCCCGCTCCTCCCCCGGAGGGAAAAGCCTCCCGAGCGAGGAGCGCAGCGCTGCTTCGGGCGAGCCCTGCCCGGCCATGATGCTGCCCGCGGCCGGTCCCAGCCCCGGGCAGACCTGCGGGGCCGTGCTCGTCGCCGCCGTGCTCCTGCAGTCCGTCTGCGTGGCCGTCACCTTCCTCTACTTCACCAACGAGCTCAAACAGGTTGGTGGGGGCAGGCAACCTGGGGGGGGGGACCCCGCTCTCTCCCTTTTTCTCCCTTCTTTTTCTTGGCCAAAAAAAGGAAGGAGAGCCAGAAACGCGGGCGGCCGTTGTCCGCGCTCGGTGCAGCAGCCGGCTGCAGGTCTGCCAGCCATGCGAGCGGAGCTGCAGGCAGCTCCCAAGGGTTTGTTTAGCAGGAGAGCAGAGCCATCCCCAGCACTCCGCAGACAAAAGAACTTCGCTGTGCGTGTGTCTGCTCCTTTGTCTAGGCTTTCCGTGGGCCGTGGGTATGCATGCAGGGGACGGAGTTCAAGGCAAGAACAATTAAAAAGTTTTTGGGCTTTGTTTTGTTTTGTTTGGGTTTTTTTCCCCCTCAAAGTCAGGCGTTTTTGCAGCGAAATAGCAAATGTGCTTTTCATTAGCGCGCCAAACTTGCTATCTCATCACACCGCCGTGCCCCATCAGCACTGCAGAAACGTTAGTGGCGCTCGGAGGGCTGCAAGAGCAGCCTCTGTCAACTGGATATTCATATAGACAACAGGGAAAAAAAGACTGAGAAAAGCTGAGGTGCCTTTTAAATGCCTCCTCTAGGAAAACACACAGTTTTAAGACAGTGACTAATCCCAAAGGAACTTCACCCAGACAGCAAACACCACTGAATTCCTCAGAATGACTTGTAAAATACCCATTGTATAGTCTAGATGCTTTGGTCTCCTTGCAGCCACCCTTCAAGCCTGCTAGCTGCTGCTTAACTATTTCCTCTTCCTGCAAAAGATTATTTGCGTTCCAAGAAAATTACATTTAGTTGATAGTCCCATGAGCCTTTATGTGTGTGGTCCTGCTTTTCATTGACCCCCTACTACTCAGGGTTTCCCTGAGTGTCTTGCCGAAAATTTATTATCCTGCTCTAAGTTGTACCAGTATGTTGTGCTCCCCGGCACAAAGGTAAACCTAACCGCAGGTAAGTGTACTACAGTTACACAACTTCAGAAAGTATTGCATAAATGTAAAATGTTATGTTACCTGTGCATTTATTCCACATCGAATTTAATAGGTGGAGTCTTGTGAGATGTCAAAGTCCTCTGTGAAGCAAATGTTAAAGGATGTACGGTATTCTACAATGTGAGCCAATGCTCATACTTTGGAAATGTATGAAACAGATTCTCCTGCAAAGTTTAGAGCGGTGGCTGTCCCATATTTGGTGAAATGGGGGAGTCACAGAAATGTGTGGATTTTGTGAAATCAGGTTACATAATACTGCTGATATGAAGAAAAATACATAAATGCATTCTCGTCTCTTCATGCATACAGTTCAGAGTCCTTTGCTAATAAGCTTGCCAATCTAAGTAATTAGTAACCACACTTACCTTTCCCTTCCTTTTATTCAAATATGTACACGTGGGACACAACCACATCTAGTGATACTTGCCCAAAATACAACTCGCTGTTTCTGAAGAACAACAAGCCTGCATTTAGTGTGAAAAGCTAAATCTGCCCACGCTGAAGTTCTGCTGGGCTACAAAGTAAGGTTGCTGGCTCTGGAGGGGGTACCTTAAGCACAAATTCTTGCATGTGCCATCTGGTGCACAATAAACAAGGAAAAAGCTTATCTAGAAACACAGTCTGCTACCCCCACACCCACGTGGTGCATGTGGAATAAATCTCAAAAGATAAACTGTGATTTTTGTCTGCCCATTTTTTTCGTTGTTGTTCACAATATCTGCATTTCTACACCTTCACCGAATTACTATGGCTGCACAGACTGCAGATATTTTTATCTTTACAAAAAGAATAATGTATAACTAGCAGGTTTTTTTTCCTCTACAGCTGTAGTAATCTGAGTAGGACTACGAATACGACCATTTGTTTAGCAGTTTTGCTATGGAAGGAAGTGCTGACACACAAGCACAGTAAATTTCATTGTGCTTCAGGATACGGGGCTGCAAGGAAAATATCCTCAGACTTCCTTCTGTTTTGAAAACAGTCCATGCGCTACTCCTAGAGTAGGAGAGAAGCTTTACAAGATAGTGTTCCTGCAGGACTCCTGTCCCTAAAAGACTTCAGTGCTACAGATAAACCTCATTTGAGTAAGTCTTACAACACCTTGATGCCTTGCTTTCTCTACCCATAAAACAGAAATACCAAACCTGCAGTACCATACGGTGCTGATACAAGGTTGCATTCCCTGAGGATTTCAAAATGCATGCAAAATACTGTTCCAATGCCAGGATAGTAAAGCTGTTTGGGGGAAAAGTATGCAGGTAAGGAGAAGGCAGAAGCGCAGGACTGTTTGCTTCCAGATTGGAGGGCAAAGCTCAGAGGTGAGAGCTCTGTAGCAGATCTGGTAAGAGTATAAACATAACATCTCAACTGCTTACTTTTTTTTTTTTTTTTTTTTTTTTTTTTGAAAACTCATCAAACTACTTTGTTATAGAAGCTATTGAATCTGTCAGAGCCCTTAGTTTTAAGTGCCGTTTTACCTGAGTACGCACGTAATTTTAATCACTGTGAGATCGTGAAACAAGAAGCCTGATTTAAGAATATCACTGTACTCCTCAGCAAAGACACAGAAACCTTCACAAACACTCGTAGTGGTGGCCCCATTTCACTCCGATGTCTACAAAATACAAAATCGTTTCATGTAATAGATGAAGCTCAATAGAGTCTGCTGCTGCAAACCGAAGGTGCTGTTCAACCCGGTAGGACTTGCAGGGTAGTGTGGGTGAATTCTCCTAATCCTCCTGGAGCTGGAAATCTCTTCCTAAACGCCTTTGTTTTCTAACAGGCAGGAAAAGCATGGAGGAGGTGACTCCATTTGTTGCTTTCAATACCCCAGTCTCAGGGACAGCTGAAACTGGTACTTGTAGAATAAATGTATCTGTTTAGCAAACCAAACCACACTTCTTTAACATAAGAAGAGTGAAATTTAAATGTTACAACCAGAAATCCATCTGAGTACTTTGCACGTTTATTGCTGATTGCTGTTTCTTCCAAGTTCCTGTAGTACTTTGCTGGCACAAGCAGCCTCACCAGTCTTTATAGCTGATGCAGCAGCAACAAAGCAAACAGGAGCTGATCTCTGCTGGCATGTGCTGGAGGCAGCGCAGGTTATCTGCTCGTAGGTTATGTGCTCGTACGTTAACCAACAGCGCCAGCTGGAGTTGTGTGCGTCGCCTCGCCCTGCGGATGCTGCGGGGCTCGGGAAGAGCTTTCCGCTATGATATAAACTCTCCCGGTCAGATTCCCTTGGAGCCAACAGGGGTTTTGCCACTCTTTTCAAATTCATTTCTCTTTATCAGAAGAAAACGTGCTTTCTCTGTGACTAGAGGGTATAGACATAGGCCCGTGTCACAAGCGTTCAGCATTATAATTTTATTTGGAGCCAAATGTCGTTTCTGTTGTCTGGACTTTGTTCTGGACCATTAGGTCAAATACAGTTACAGAGAGACCCCAAACTGGCTATGGGGAGGATATGGTATGGATATATGTCAGTGAAAGCCTGGACTGTAGTGGCATTGGCTGAAAAGACAGAATGGAAAATACTTTTAACATCTGGTATTTGATTTCATCCTCAATAGTTTGTGAAGAAAAATCCCTTGTGCAAAAGAAATGTTTTTAATGCAGGACTAGAGAAACTAAAGAATTCACAACATCAGTGATTTGGGTATTGAATTTTCACAAAGCTTATTAAGTTGAGTGCTGGATATCGAATTTATGTCCATGGAGATAATGTAAGTATATTTTTGTGTATTAGGTATGCCATCATAGTTAAATAAATATGTAAAATCAGGATGAATTACTCGTGCTGTCTATATAGTCATAACTTGCACCATACTAGCAAATGCTTTAAAGAAAAGAAAGCGTGTTCCTAAGCATAGTGAATTTAGTGACATACCACAGCTCAACATCTGTAAGCACATCACAGATGAAAAATCCTGGCTTTCCCTTCTGCTGCAGCTCCGGGACACGTACTCCAAGAGTGGCATTGCTTGTCTCACCGGGGAGGAAATCGGAAATTTCATCCAAAACTTGGATCTAATCGAAAGCGAAGACAGAGCGGCTGATCCCTGCTGGCAAGTAAAGTGGCACCTGGGAAAGTTAATTAAAAAGGTATTTGGGAACAGACACGCTGAAACAGTGCGCTTGGTGATATTACAATTCAGAGAATCCTAATGGCAGAATAAAGGGAGGCTCTTGGATTGTTTTACTGCAAAGCAATAGTCAAGCCACAGCTTCAGCTGCAGAGTGCTCGCACTGAAGCCAAAAAAACCCCGTGACACTGGTTTCACTACATGCAGGAAGTAATAAAGCAAAGACAGCCAGTTTTTACTAAGTGAATTTCAGTGATAGGTTGGCTTGTCTGAAATACCTCAGGGTAGAAGTGTTTGACTCGAGCTTGTTTTCTACCTGACCATAGAGATCATAGTGCTAGCAGAGGTGTCACTCCCTCTTTGGAAATACAGGGAGACTGGCATGAGAAAATGAGATGAAATGTAACACGGGGAGAGGTAAAAAGGTGCCTGAGGAACGGTCTAGTCATGAGCTGTGTAATGCATTAGGGGAGGAAAGAGCGAGCGAGCACACAGCATCGGGCACAGCACCTTCCCAGCTCAGCATTCAGAGAACACCATCTCCTGCATGACTTACACACAATACATATAATTTTGGCTACAGAGAAGAAAATAAGCCTGGCTGAAAAATCAGAAAGGCTAAAATCTTCTGGAATGGTTCTCAAAATCCCATCTCCAGCACATAAAAAAGCTTATCTGTAAAAATTCACTTCTGGCTGAAACTTACCTGGCAGATCTTGCAGCCCAAAATAGATCCTCTTTTTGTATTCAGAGATCTCAGCTCCTTTGGTGGACGTTCTGCCAGTGAAGTCCCTGAACTTCTGCATTAAAAAAACATTGGTTTATTTGGTGGACATTTACACATCTAATATACCTGCTGGCTCCCTGATTGCTTAAAAAAAAGATAGCCTGGGTGCCAGAAATAATAAATTATAATGATGATTATGATGATAATGATGATGATGATGATAATAATAATAATATAGATGGATGGATAGATAGATAAATAGAAATGTGGCAGGGCAGCACCCATCTGTAAGTGCAATACAGGGCCCATGTTAGTCGCCCAGGTAAATCATCTCAAACCGTCAGCATGCTTGCTGCAGCTGCACCACCGTCGGTAACCAAACTGGTTCGTTTCAGCAGTCAGCAAACAGTTATAAAGAAGGGGAATGCACAAAGTAAGATATGCTGGTTTAAGAGCTTAGATGGA
The DNA here is from genome assembly GCF_018139145.2 of Gymnogyps californianus. Lineage (NCBI taxonomy): Eukaryota > Metazoa > Chordata > Aves > Accipitriformes > Cathartidae > Gymnogyps > Gymnogyps californianus. The sequence continues at coordinate 23,252,161 of NC_059480.1, forward strand.
TGGATAGGCAGAGGTATAAAAATAAATGAAATTTAAATTCTCAGAGCTAAGATCCCACAGAAGTGCACACTGCCAAGTATTCTGCAAATGGAAGCTGATGCTTGTACGCTGTATCTCCTCTTATTTGAGAAAAGCATGAGGGTCAAATTTTCCAATAGACTTAAAGCCCAGATGGCTGAACTCGCTTGAAAATGTTTTCCCACTTATTTCATTACATAAAAGATGTAAACGTAGAAATACTTTATTACAACAAATTAAGAGGCTTTTTTTGATTTGCTTGTTGATTAAATCCAGAATACCCTTTATTCATGAGTTTGAGAAAGGAGTCTCTTTTTCTTGCACCTATCAGTTTCTGCTGACAGACTAATTCATTTTCTCTGTGTTTGTTGGCAGATGATGTCAAGAAGCTACGAGGAAAACATATCTGCAATCAACGGTATTATAATAATTTTATTATCTGTGGCAAAAAGGAGCTGGTAGTGGCACCTGATGTGTAGTGACTCAATTAATTTTTTGAAAGTGCAGAAAACACTGACTAAGGTCTTGTACTGGCCGCAAGTCATTGAAAAATGATTACTTATTACTAGAAGGTAAATTTTCAGGAGCCAGAAATATGGTCAAGTGGCTAGAGCAAGGTAACCGAGGTGGATACAGAGGACTCGGCTTCTAGACCTCAGTCCCACAGTGTTATGGGGACATTTAAACAGTCTGCTCTCCTGGGAACAAGCAGCACTGAACTGCTGTACGCGTAGATCAGTTAAGGAATAGCTCTGCTGAAGCTCATACAGCTCTAAACACGTTGAGCAACCTCCAAGTGGAAATTCGGAGTAGAGATTATGAATATGTAACCATAAAAGATGCTGATTGTGAATGTGAACGTTTGGTACTATGGGTTATTTTAAGTTGTCTATTGGCAATTTTGGGCGGGGGGAGCAGAAAAAGGAGAACAAAGTGGCATATAAAGACATTTCAAGGAGAGCAAGAGCGAAAGAGAGATTTGAGCCTTATTAGCCAATATGTAGCATTCCATCTATGATCTAGTCAATTAAAAAAATGACATACCTATTCCTTAAAGTCAGGTCAAATGGGACAGACGTGCTTTCTAACATTCTGGCTTCTAACGTGAGGTTCCTTTTCTGGTCTTTCCTTAGCTGAAAGAGCCCCGACGCTGTCGCACTCCGATGGGCAGCAACCGCGCAGTCCCGTCAACAGGATCGCGGCCCATCTGACGGGCAACAGCAATAGGAAGAATTCCCTGTCCCCACGCAGTAAGGAAAAACCTTTAAAAACAGTTAAAGATCACAGAAATTACTCTCTCATTGCTAGCCTCGTGCTTACATACACTTTTTAATACTTGCATTGAGTTAATAGTAAGAAACAAATCATAAAAAAGTCTTCTTGTCCCAGACAGCGTTTTTTTCAGCCAATTCTTGCAGAACAGGGAGAAAGCCCGTTCCCTCTGGGTACCTCCCTAACTTTTCTTCTGGAACCTTCATTGGGGGGGAAGTCATTCTTCCTCATGTTCAGTTTTCCTCTTTTCTTTCCTTTAATTTCCTTCCGTTAGTTGTGTGAGTCCCAGCTGCTATGGTGACAGACCTATTAGAAATGCGAGACAGATACAGGAGAGACTTGACATTCAGGCCATATTAATGAAAGGCTTGGTAGGGTTTCTGCGGCTTTGGAGGGTTTCAGACACAAATGGATATTTTAACTTTGTTACTAAGTAACAACATGATGATTTTTCTCTCATTTGGGAGCACAGAAATTAAAAACGAAGGTAGTTCCTGTGAATTCCCACATAGAGCTAAACAGCTTACTTCTGGACCTTCAAATTGTTTTGAGAATGGACCTAATGAACCACGGGGAAGAGCAGGTTTCCTTACTTTGTTATTACAAACCAGAGTCCCCAGCTAGCAGACACCTGGCTTCACTATCTGGCTTTTAATTTAACATTTTCTCTCTTTTTTTCTCAAGCAGATTCCTCGCCCAGAAGAGGGAACGGACAAAAAATAAACAACTGGGAATCGTCAAGGAAAGGCCATTCTTTCCTTTACAACGTGGAGCTGAGAAACGGCGAGTTAGTGATACCCCAAACGGGCTTTTATTACATCTACTCACAAACTTATTTTCGTTTCCGTGAAAATGAGGACGAGGATTCAGATTTGTTGGCACAAATCAGGAACCCCAAACAGCTTGTCCAATACGTTTACAAACTGACGAATTACCCAGAACCCATTTTGCTCATGAAGAGTGCAAGAACAAGCTGCTGGTCTAAAAAGGCAGAATATGGACTTTATTCCATCTACCAAGGTGGTGTGTTTCAGCTGAAAAGAGAGGACAGGATTTTTGTCTCTGTCAGTAATGGTGACATAGTTGACATGGACAAAGAAGCAAGTTTTTTTGGAGCCTTTATGATCGGTTAAAAGATGAAAGTCATGCTCCGAAGGAGCCAGTTTTCCTAGTCAGGACCAGCTTAAAATTCTATAAAACGGGGGATAATAAGCAAACACTGTAGCAATACCGGCAATACCAGACTCCCCTTTCTCAGCTCACTCAGCGCGAGGTCCGACCGTGCCGAATACTCTCCCGCCAGCCGGGAAGGAGCAGCAGCAGCTGGCTGCAGCTGCGGAGGGCGATGCTTTGTGCAGGCACGGGCACCGCGGCTGGCTGCCCAGCCAGGCTGGGGGCGTGCGAGGATTTCACACGCCACCGATGATACCTTCGGCCAGAACCCCAGGCAGGTAAGCGCTCGCTGCCACCTCCGCAGAGATGCCCCGTGCCGGCTCAGCCGCAGCAGGTGGGACGGAGGATGCTCCAGGTCCGGTTACTCGAGGCTGAGACTGGACAGCAAATTTTATTCGTGGTCTCCATTGGGACCCCATCTCGAATATCTCAGCTCCTGTAAGGAGCCTTTGCAAGTACTGCTTCTCGGATGCCCATGGAATTACTCTGGAAGTTTTTCTTTGAACCTGAGTTTTACACAAGTTGAAAGGCCGTCAGAAACTCAAACTGCACATCTTCATCTCATCTAACAAAGCACTTAAGCACCTAATTAATTTTAAGCACACGAACAGTCTGACTAAATCAGGGTATTTACATGCTTGAAATTAATTATGTGCTTAAGCATTTTTCAGGATCATGGCTTGAGTAAACACATTAGTCTGTCTTAATCAGGATATTGTACATAAAACCAGCTGCTGAAATGGCACAGAAGAGGTTTTGAAATCAATCAGTATTTTTATCAGCACATTATGGTAGTGCCTATTTACTTAATTGCTGTGCTGCAAAGATTTCACCAGGCTTCCAATAGGTTCAGTAACGTAGTTGCTGTTACACTTGCTGACAGCAAGTACTTCATCCAGAAAAAAGGTGTTTTTCTGTAAGTACTGAATTCTATTAGACATTTGCCACAAATTAAGCGTGACATGGTTCTTCCATGTTTATTGGTACTGGCCTGTATTTGGTAGGATGTAATGCAGAATAACACACCCCGATGACTAATATTTTAAGGAAAATAGACACAACTATCTGTACTTAAACAAGGGCTGCATATTTAGGTAATGCTGTTTTGATTTATTTTTAGGAATGGGTGGAAAAATTTCATAATTTTTTTTAAACCATATTTTTTTTTAAAAAACTGGCCACTATATTTTTTAAGTGTATGAGTAGGACTATTTTGTATTAAAAAAAAAAGGGGAAAAGCTGTGTGGGCTAGATCCACAGCAAAAGTCAGGTAGCATAAATCGGCACATCCGCAGCATTGTCAGTGGAGCGATACCAGTTTGCACCATGAATGCATTTTGGCCTGGTTCAGAGAAAACAGTGGGGAAAAGAAGGTGAAAGCGAAAAAAAATTGGAGGGAAAGGAAGACAGTTGTTCTGCAAATGTTAGTTTACATCAGCAGAATGATGCCAGGAGAAAGTCTGGTGGTCTATTTTTTTAATGCACTAAGGTTGCCGTGGGAACCCTCACGTTCACCTCCACATTCTGGTAATTAAATCCCTGTGCAGCCCTTGCATATGAGCCTCACGAGTAAATGTGCATCGTTCATCTTACTACTTTGTCAACAAGAGGCAATGAATAGACACAAGCCCCTGCATTTATTTTGTCATTCAGAAAAGCAGGTATGTTGGCTCACTGAAATACCTGTGTTTGAGCAGCAAGAGAAGAATTTCAGGAATACCCTCCTTTTGACAGGTTAGGGCAAAGAAACACACTGCCGTAAGCCTAAAATGATGAGTTTTAACTTTTGCCTGCTGTTTTAACATAGCGTCGTGCATACTGTTTTCAGTGGTAATCAAATATGTGAAATTCTTCGTCGTTTACTGGAACACTTTGGTTTGCCTCATTCTCAAATCATCTGTTTCAACAGAGAACAGAAAATATTTCTACAGTTTTCTTTCTCATTTCAGTATTTAATTCAGAAATTTTCTGCCTGCCAGAAAAGGCTAGGGAGAACAAAGCCATCCCCTACATATCTGGATGTCTGCTATATTGAAGAAATGACTTTTGTAGGTTCTCCTTGCAAATGGATCGTCCTTTTCGATCTCAGCACAGGATTGACCCATGTTATCAGGTTGGAGGGGTTTTTTAGCAACTTATTATATGAAAAAGTTAGTTGGGTTTTGGTTTTTTTTTAGAAATGTTATTTTAGGAGCTTATTTGAAAGACAATTTATTTGAACTGTGAAAAAGTATTTCGGATTTACTGGTGGCAGCTTAGAGTCAGAAACCCTCCCTATGGCTAAGAACCGATTTGTGTAACGTAGGAGTCGTGGCTGCTAGAAAGGACTGGAAGGAAACCGTGGGGGACTCCACAAACTTGCAGCTGATGCTCAGACAAACTGTCTATTACACACAGATTTTTTTGCTACATGTTCTCTCCTCAACTCTCAATATATAACGCCATGCCGGCTGTCGCTTGGGGAATGCTCCCTGGCATTATCTTCCTTTTTTATCTAAATGTACATATTCTTGGTCTCTGCATGCAGAGCATATCACAACAGGGATCACGCCAAATAATCATATTTTATGTTTGAATAATCCAAAGGCATGCTTGCCAGATATTATCTTGGGGAGAGATTATCAAGCAATTATCAGACAGGACACATTTGAAGATGAATGGAAGGATATAGCAACTTCTGTTTGTACATTTGCACCCTGAATCATACTTTTCATCTCACTTCACGTTGAATGGCGAATGTAGCAAATTTTTATTTGTGGATGTAGGTTGTGGTAACATGTAAATATTGTAAATTTTCTACATGCATTTTGTATAAAACATTTTTAGTAAATAGTTATTTAGTCTTGCAGTGATTATTGGTGTCATCCTATGGCTTCTGTAACAACAACCCAGTCTGAAATCACTTCTCTGACGTTGGTTGGTATCAGTTATAATCCATTAAATGCAACAAATGGTTGCAATGCAAAGGACATAATGCAAGCTATTGAGCAATGCCATATTGTGTAATGCTATATAACTGGCTTCCAGACCCTAGTGGGTGAACAGCATCTGGAAGCAGTACACTGAAGAAAACACTGAAAATGATCTCATGTCTAGAGACTACAAAACCCTAAGCACTTCACTTGAGGTCCTTCTCATGTTTCTGGGCTTTGGTAATTACTTAAGCACTAGGAAATCTATTTAGTGTGGAAACGTGTAATTCTTATCCATCCCCAAACTACAGCAGAAGATATATTGAATTCAGAGGGACAAGGACCATTTACACAGATGTTGTAAAGCAGCAGTAAACTGGAGATCCCCTAATGTTGAAAACAAATGCACTCCCTGCCCCAAAAGCAAACACGGGTTATTGTCTGGTCTATTCGCTCCACTTCTAAGATTTGCCCCAATCAAAAAAAGGGTACGAAACCCAAGCGAACCCTAGAAACTCGACAAGACATGAAGGCATCATCTAACCTGACCCACAGCCCTGAGATGGGAGAGGGGGTGGTTTCATCCTGCATGTGTAGAGAAGGGCTGCGGCTGGAGCAGCGGCAACGTGCCACAGCAGGGAAACTGGTTGCTGCTGGGGGACAAAGCCCTGGGAACATTGCCCCCACCTTGGCCATCTGCAAGGGCTATTGCACCTCTGTGTGTCTCCTTTTGACATCGCCTTCTCTTAGCAGTCCCCAATATTATCTTATTCTCACTGTGCTGGGCTCTGGCAGACCTCCACATCGCTGTTTTACGCACTGCACATCTACGTGATTAACAAAAGGATGCTTGCCTCCCTAATGGACTCATAATCTAAATACATTTAGCCCAGTGTTTGTGTTAGGCTTTATTTGGAATAGATGGGCATGCCTCAAGCCTTGGTAATCAGACGCGTAGGTCTGTGTGTGCAGCTCTCCCCATCCACACCGAGCCCCACTGGAACCAGTATGCCATCGCCGGGGAGAGGCAGCCCCCGCAACCGCAGCCCCAAATTGTAGGGATGCCCACAGGTTTTAAAAAGAAATTACTCCTTTCATAGAGACCGCTTTTATTTCAGCAGAGGGTTCTCACTTTTCTGGTGTTTCCATGGGAAAGCGGACATGCCAGCTAACTGGCTTTTATTGTACCTTTCATTACTTCATGGAAACGGACTTCTATTTTTTGCCTCTCTTTGCCTTAGTAAATGTAATTATTATTGTTTGTATTGCAGCAGTATTCACTGCCCAGGCAGGATCAGGGATGCATTTGCTGTACTCCGTGAAAACAGTTTAAAAAGCCTCATTCAGACACTGTGATTTTGAGATTCGTCATTTTAGTTTTCAGATTACATCTAAATATTAGGGTCTAAGAAAAGACTGAATGTAAGGATCAATATAGCATAAATAAGCACACTGAGACAAGATCTCGTTCATCCCTCCAAGGCACCTTGTGCCATTCAGCAGCAGAAATGGAAGATAAATTAGGATATAATCGGGTCTGATGATACCATTTTCACAGGTTGGGGTTTTTTTTCATGTAGAGTTACAAGGAAGTTTATAACAGTTTTCATCAGAATCATCCAAAATTTGGTTCTCCATAACTTTTCTCTGTATTAACAAACTGAAATTGCATGCTATGTCACACGTTAAAAATCATTAATTTTCCTCTGATTACCAGGGTACCACCGTTAACTGCCTGACCACCACATCACTGCTGCTTTGTCATGCCACGCCTTTTCCAAAGACATTCATAATCCAAACCTATAGAGACGTTTCCATTAACTTCTTCTGAAAGTTTTAGAGGTGACATCGAGTTGGGACACTGGTTGTGACAGAAATGCTGTCAAACTGCTCGCGGTCAGTGAGATGGGGCTGCGGTTTATGGCAGAAGCCTGTCGGTTTAAGCAGCTTCCATTTTTGTGGGCTGTTCTACCAGAGTTAATATAAATCACACTCCTTGTCTTTGATGCACATAATACTTTTGCACTGAACACATCACGTATATAACACTCACAGCATTAGCAAACATTAGGGAATCCAAAGTAAGTTGTTCAAACTGCCTTTCAGAAACCGGCAATTTAAACACAATAGAATCCAAGGCACAAATTCCTCCTTGAGATACTTTCCATTTTGTCTGATTGTGAATTCTTCAGCTCATATTATTCTCAATTTGTATTGAGTCATGGGTATTTAGCCCATATAACTACCAGGTGAAGACAAGTGGATTAACTGCAGATTTGCTGGTGAATTGAGCCAAGTTATCACTCCCCATTTAACATGAGATAGAACTATCAACAAGAAAGTATGACCGGGAATAATTAACTATGCAATCCTATCCTGTATGTTCTGGCACTAATAGAACTCAAATCATAATGAGCATTAATAAACCCATGTAAGTCAGGGGAACATTTCCATCCAAAGCCAGGACAGCTTTGAGTTAAAACCTGCAGATCTTCTTTAGAGAGAATGTCCAATGATATTAAAAAAAATACAGGATACATCATCTACTACTCTCATGCTAGAAATTATTTAATAAACACTACGTAGTTTTAACCCAGAGTAAGCATATCTGTGACCGATGAACGGTGTTGTCTCTCCACTTGGTGAACAAGTCTAACGAAGAGGGACATTAATGCCCAGGGTGTGACCGAGCGGCACAATGAGCTGAAGCATGGCGAAAAGCTAAGCCTAAAACAGATGCCTCTGAATTAGTGGCATTAGAGCACAGCTTTGCTGATTAATAAACTAGCACTGTTTTGAAATCTGCTTGCAGATGTTTACTGCCATATAAACAACTGTAAAGTCATTTGAGCACATTCTGGGTTTTAGGTTATTAAGTTGGATTACCGCAATTTCATCAGCGCTACTCACTGATGATAGCTGCTAAACTGTAACCTTTGAAAACATACACCAAATGCTACCTTCTGTTCTTAAAATACACTTATAATAAAAGTCAAAACATCTTCTGCCCCTGGATGTAATAAAAAACCCGCATTTGCTTTTCTGCGAATTGTTGGAGGTGCATCATTTTTTAATGGGAGATCTCTCCCTTGAAGACTGTTTTCCAGTTTCTTCGTCTCTCCACAACAAAACCACAATCATTCTATATTCAAAGCCTTCAGATATTTCCATGACAACAAACAATGATATAAACAAGAATTAAAACTTTATTGGATGAGAAGAAAATGGAAAGAATGGAACATGGGAGAGAGATTTCAAAACTCCAGAAATAGAAACTCTCTTCTACCTTATCTCCAGTGCTCAACACAGCTTTAAAGCTACTCAAGAGAAGCACCAATATTTTAAGAGTTCCATGAAAGGTAAATGTCCATTATAATGTACTTTTTTATGATTATTTTTTAAATATCTCTTTTGTTCATACATCCAGTTAGTGGATAAAACTGTGAATAAAAAGTACATAACTTCTGCCTCTTTCTCTCCATTTCTCTCATCCCAATAAAATCAGTGACTTCAGTCTTTTCTGCAGTTGTTAGGGCAACATAAAAGTACTGTTCTTGCAGCTGAGGGCTAGTAGATAACTTTCTGGAGCCTAAAGCCATCTTCTCTCACAGCTCTTATATCTTCTGTCACCCTATCTTCATCGCTGTCCTTCAGCATGTGCAAAGCAGAGGCAGGAATTCATTATCGTGCAAAGTTTGTGGGATGTCAACTCTTTATATCCCATCAAAATTTGGCCTGCAATTGCCAAAGAAATCAGAAAGAATCAGAAAACTGCAGCCGCTTTTCTTCTCTCTCAGCTGACATTTCTTCTGGCCCTGACCACGTGAAGTAACAGCAGCCAGAGAAGAAGCCCTTGACTCATGATATCCTTTAAACAAGAAGGGGAATGATGTTGCTGGATTCAAAGCACAACTGCCATTTCTGATCCAAGTGGCTCATCACTCAACACATCAAATTCCCAATGAATTAAGTGTTAATTCATTGCATTACAAGCTGAAGTTGTCCGGAGTATATAAATCTGGTGCTACCTCACTTTTGGCTACTTGATTTTGCTACACACACCTCAGTTCAAGTATTGTTTTGATAAGGAATAATTTTTTTTTCCCGAAAAAAAAGAAAAGAAAGCTTATCTCTCCCTGGGGAAAGGGAAATGGTCATTTTTGACAAGATACAGCTCAGCAAAAATTGGAAGAATTTCATGAGAATGAAGGATCCTCTCTACACAGAAAAGTCACATTTATAGCTTCAGGCCATTTTCTCTGCCAAATATCAACATCCTGCAGCTAATGTCCCTGGTCTGAGAATTTATCAGGAAAAAAAAAAAGAGTGAAAAAATTCTTTATAATAATACAAAGTATTTGGCAGCCTAAATACAGAGGCAGTTACCAGCTCCTCCGTAATATTACGCAATGTCATTCAAATTAGATTGGACACAAAATTCTAATACGAAATAACTGTACATTGGTGGCATACAGCCCATGATTTTTCTCCAGAAACGTATAAAACAATTATATAGGCAGCTGGATAAACAAAGTGAGAAGCACGTTAGGCTCTTCTTTTCAACTGCAATTAATGTGTAGCCATCCCCCATAAAATTTAGCAACTGTTGAGTAACTTGCTACAAAACTGACTCACGGTTCAAGAGCAGAAATGATGAATACCGATTCCAATGAAACTGCAAAAATATATCATCCAAATTAGGATATGGACAAGGCACTAAGGCTAATGCTTGCATTATTGCAGAAAGTAAATTACAGAAACCAGGCACATTCAGAGGCACAGGCAGAGTAACACAGCGTTGTGTCACACCACGCTCGTGCTCTATCCTTAAATAAAGCTCTGCAGCTGTGAAATAGCAGTGCTAGCAGACGGTCTACACATGTATGTGAGTGCACCCTGGAAAAACAGCATAAAACTGTTTCTCAGCTGAATTCAGCTAGATGCCAAGGTGGATTCAGAGCACAGGTTGCCACCTCAGAGATGGGGTACAAGGGAAGGGGTGCAGCCCCTCTAGATAGACAGACAGGAGTGAAAAAAGATTGTGCACACTCTCTCTGACACTTTGCAGGGACAAGGTGGAAAGGAGGAGAGATACACCCTTTACAGGTGTGCTGGGGGTCACTTTACTGTCCCTCATCTCACCCTGTGCTGCTTCCATCTTATTTCTTCTCGGGTACAACATTATCCTTCGGTAGTATGTAGGAGTCTGCAGCTGGGGAAACACACAGTTATAATGTACGTGTCCGCAAAGGGCAGAGCGTAGGACAGCAGAAACATGCTGAATCAAAATTTAATTGTCGGTAAATCATATAGAAGAGGGTGATTACTGCAGCTTCACCGAACTGGAGCCTTACCGGGCTCCTGCCAAGATCCAAGGGCAGAGCAAAGATACAAAACGAGGAGACAGTAATTGCCGCCGTCCCTGTGTTTCTACACCCATCGCTACGTCTCCACGTGCCTTGTAGGACTGCGTATCCCCGAACACCAGCAATTTGCTACGCGCAGGGAAAGAACACTTCAAGTACCAATAAAAGGGAGCTACCGCTGTTCGAAGGGCACAACCGCCCTTTGCAACAGCGACAAGCGGGAACGGCACCTGCCCACCGCACCCGCGCAGGCAGGAGCGGTGCGGGCAGCCCGAACCGGAGCGATGACAGGCAGGGAGCGCTGGGCCGGCGCTGCCTGCAGGTGAGAAACGCCGGCGGCGAAATCCTCCTGCGCCGGGGGACTCGGGGAGAAAGTTTAAAAGGCGATGCCGGTGCGGATTTTGCAGCCGCCCGGGCTTTGAGGTGCGGGGCTGGGCTAGTTCTTCGCCCTGCGGCGCCGGAGCCGCGGCGGGGCAGCGCGGGAGGGCGCGGAGCCGCTCCGCACCCGCGGAGCCAGCGCGCACACGTCTCCTCTGACGCGCCGGCCAGCGCCAGCCCTCCCCGGGGCCGGGGGGGAGCAGCAGCAGCAGCAGCAGCGCCCGGAGAGAGGCGGAGCGGGGCCGCTCGTCCCTGCCTGCCTGCCTTCCGCACCTGCCCGAGCAGCGCGGCGGAGGGCGCGCAGCGGCGCGGAGGCAGGGGCCGGGCCGCGCTGCGCTGCGCTGCGCTGCGCGGGGGGGGGGCGCGGGTTGCGCGGGGGCGGCTCCGCGGGCGCGCCGGGCGGGGATGCGCAGCCCGCGGCGGCAGGATGCGGGAGGGGAGCGAGGGCGGCCGCGGCGCGGAGAACCGGACGGGCGCCGAGCCCCCGCTGCACCTTTTCCCCGCGCCCGTGCTCACCGGCATCACCGTCGCCTGCGTCCTCCTCTTCGTCATCGGGATCGTCGGCAACCTCATGACCATGCTGGTGGTGTCACGGTTCCGGGACATGAGGACCACCACCAACTTCTACCTGTCCAGCATGGCCTTCTCCGACCTGCTCATCTTCCTCTGCATGCCCCTGGACCTCTTCCGCCTCTGGCAGTACCGGCCCTGGAACTTCGGGGACCTCCTCTGCAAGCTCTTCCAGTTTGTCAGCGAGAGCTGCACCTACTCCACCATCCTCAACATCACCGCCCTCAGCGTGGAGCGGTACATCGCCATCTGCTTCCCCCTCCGAGCTAAAGTGATCATCACCAAGGGAAAGGTCAAGCTGGTCATCCTCTTCCTCTGGACCGTCTCCTTCATCAGCGCCGGACCCATCTTCGTCTTGGTGGGGGTCGAGCACGAGAATGGCACGAACCCCCTGAGCACCAACGAGTGCCGAGCCACGGAGTACGCCATCCGCTCGGGGCTCCTCACCATCATGGTCTGGACCTCCAGCATCTTCTTTTTCCTGCCCGTGTTTTGCCTGACCGTGCTGTACAGCCTCATCGGGAGGAAGCTCTGGAGGAGAAAAAGAAAGAACATTGGTCCAAACACTGTCATCAGGGATAAGAACAACAAGCAAACTGTGAAAATGTTAGGTACGACGACTCTTGCTCTGTTTTTCCAAAGGATGTGTGTGCTTGTGTGTGTGTGTGTGTGTGAGAAAGACTGAGAGCGCTCCCGTAGTTCACTATAGTTGCTTCCAAAGGAAAGCTTTTATTGAAAATGTTTCATACAAAGGGCTACACCTCAAGGTAGTCATAGAATAACTCTCCTCCTTCCTTAGATTTATTTCTAACAACTGGTTTGAGCTGGGGACTCTCAAACAGTTAAACAGATGTTAATAACAATCCCTGACAAGGACAAATACTACAGTTACAATTAGCTAGTGCCCTGGAGATTTTTGAACATTTTTGCTCTTTGGTCGTGGATACTGATGTTATTTACAGAAGGATAGTCTATTTGATTTTTAAACAAAACTAAACCCTTCTCAAATCACAAAGTTGAGCTGCAGACTAAGCAAGCAGGATAGGATGTGCACTTAGTTTCTTATGAAAAGAGTATCAAGGTTTTAGCAAATTGGGGTTATTTACTAGCACGGCTGTGTAAGCTTATGAAAATCAATCTGCATTTTTATATTAGCAAAACACCGGGATGTGCTGAACAGGGAGCACTGTGTCTCCTTTGAGGTCTGTGATCCTGTAAATTCTCACTGACTTTGAGAAAACAGGATCAAGTCGACAGACTTGTCATTCCTAACTTCGTATATTTACATTGCTGAATGGTTTAAACAACAGTTATTGTTGGCACATGGAAACACAGATTTGAACATACTAAGTCAGTGCGTGTGGTGGGAGTTTGATGCACAAAACCAAAAAGTTGTTCTGCAGTTTAGTGGCTGAAATCTGCAGAATCCTGCTGCTGCTGCGTACTTTTATTCAAGCAAAAAGTCCTCCGCAGTGCAAGTCATCCCATGGATTTCGGTGGGGATGAGACGCTTTGCATGAAGAAGGTTCCACGGGCAGCAGCTCTGCTGTGCTCCTTTCAGCTAGGTTGAAGTGATGGGCTAATGAGCTAGACGAAGAGGTAGCAGCGTGTCCTAAGTACCTTAATTATGAAATGAGAACCTAACTGATTTTTTGTTCATGTCCTACTTTATTACTATGCAACAGCAGGAAGAATAATAAAACCCACAGCATTCTTTGTGCCCTTTCAGCTACATTTTATGATCAATAGAATTACTTCAGTCTGGTAAGCGTGACCTTGGAAGTAATTCATCATTTACACTTCTAGAGTTTCAGGATTATGAATCTCTACTTACAATAAGTAAATTGCTAGCTTATATTACTTCCATGTTTATATTTCTGTATACTTAACCGTAAAGAATTTTGAAATAATAACTGTTTATTTCTGCCCTGAAGTATAGCCGCAAGCACTACAATATTTCAGAAACGGTTGTTTTTTTTTTTTTTCTTTTACAAGGTCTGAGAACAGCAAGACAGTGGCAAGACTGTCCTCTGACAGAGAGCCAATATTCTCTAAATGATAACGGCCTGATGTCTGATGGAAAGAAAAGAAGTTAGTAAGGGATCAGTACCAGCAGATGCTCAATGCAGTCTGCTTTCATTGATTTTAATGTTCTGCTTAAAATTTAGAAGGCGCTTCCTAAGACTTTAGCAAGTCATGGAACATCAAGTAAATGGGATTAGCATCAACACTTCTTTTAAATTGTAGGGAAAGGTTATGCTTCTAGGTCCGTAATTAAACACCTAAACGTATAGCCTGACTTGCAAAGGAGCTATCATACCCCATTCCTGTTGATATCAGTGTGATTCTGCATGCGTGAAGATCAAACTGTGGAGAGCCTGACTAGGGATATGCATGCCCACATGTGAAAACATTGACTATGCTTAAAATTCTGTTTGTAATGACCATCATGGTAATATTCATTATATGGATTAAACTCCAGAGCACACTTGTGAGCGAGGGAAACAACATCTGAATTTTGTAGGTGAAGATACTGCGGAAAAAATGGAAGTGGTTGGCTCAAGAAGATGCAGGGCTGGAAAACAGATACTCTAATTTCAACTCTGTGCTTTGGAGTCCACCATAAGTCCTGCACAAGCATTCATTTGAAGTTGGGAATGCTTGTTCAGAAAGTTTTTGGGGGAAGGTGCCAACAATCATCCCTCTTAGCTCTTTGAATTTTGTATCTCCTTGACTTGACACGAGCAAGCAGGATTGCTAACACAAGAGAACAGGTTAACTGGTAAAAAATGCTTAAACGTCAAAAAACCTTGCTCGAGTTTTCTGGTTTTTCTCTCTCTGGTATATTAATAGATACACTCAAAGCAATATGAAAAATAATAAAGGTCAATGGCACACAGGAAACAAACAGAAAAAGTTTCCCTTTCTCTAGGATGGAAATTCAAATGGGCCAATATTCAAAGACACACACATCCCTATTACTCTACATACATTATATTTACATATAAATGCAACCATAGTGATAGTGTAATATTACAGATATACTATGTGACTATAATTATGCAGTTATATATTATATATTTAGTTTTACTATTCTTGGAGTAACTCATATTCTAAAAAGTGGACAAACTGGAAGGGTGCACCACTCTTCTGTTCTTACCTTGGCATATGTGCTCTACAAGTCCAAATTCTGGTGGTTTGTTTTATTTTTGGGCCTTTGCCTTAAACAATTTTCCTTCCCACTGATTACATTCTTCATTATAACACAGCGTTGAGTCTATCACATTACATATAATTTGCTTTTGTTAAACACTGCAGATGAGACATTGTTATACTTTTTTGGTCACCGTTCTGATTCTTAATTCTGTTTTTATAAAAACATATGTTTTATAGTTCAGAAGTATGCTACCTCAGATTAGTCATGCAGTATACAGGCAGCCTGCTTAGGTATGATCAACATGTATTAAGTATTGCTAATTTATACTTCCAGAGAATGTATTGAGAGGCACAAAACTGAAAACTTACGGGATGCGTTTTCACACTTTGTGATTAATTTGTGAAAGAAACAGAATTTTAAAATAGAATTTTAATCACCCATATTTTAATGCTCACACTTAACACAATTTCTTCTGCTGTTTTTATTTTAGTTGTGGTGGTATTTGCTTTCATACTCTGCTGGTTGCCTTTTCACGTAGGACGATATTTATTTTCCAAATCCTTTGAAGCCGGATCCTTGGAGATAGCAGTGATCAGCCAGTACTGCAACTTGGTGTCCTTTGTCCTCTTCTACCTTAGCGCAGCCATCAACCCCATCCTCTACAACATCATGTCGAAGAAGTACCGAGTCGCCGCTTGCCGGCTGTTTGGACTCAAACCCCTTCCAAAGAAAAGACTCTCCAGCACAAAGCAAGAAAGTTCGCGCGTTTGGACAGAACCGAGCGTTATCACATGACACGGGATTTCCAGCGCCAGAGCATCACTTACCTGTCTTTCCCAGAAAGCCATAATGAAAGAGGGCAAGAAACACAAATCAAAACGTTAAAGCTGTGCTTCTGTCATCATCTGGATTTGCTGAAAGATGTAATGTAGGCAGTTAAAGATTTAAAAAAAAAAAACAACTAAACTTTGAGACTATAAAAGGAGAGATACGGTCACAGAATTTGGCAACGCTCAAGTATAGTTTTTCTGCTGCTTTTGCCCATATGATTTTTTAGCACTGACTTTAGCAGGAGAGCTAGGCTTTACCATTCTTAACAGGCAAACGTAGCCCCGTTCACTTGAGAGTTTGCGTGACTTCAGTAGCAGCTAATTCGAGCTGAATTTTTGCAGAGTTAACTTTAGTTTTGCTAAGAATTTTGCTAGCATATAACCAGACCCTAAAGAGATAAAATTGAATTGCCTTTTCGGAGTAGTAAACATGGAATTTGATACACTTTTCATAATCTTGATTTTTAAATAAACTAACATTTTTCTCTGAAGGAGGAAAAATGATTTCTTAAAAAAGGAAAGGAGAAATAAAATGGATAATTTTTAAACATGCTAAAAATAAATGACCTTCATGTCATGTCCAAGTAGAAAGGAAATGAAAAAAATACCTTCACAGAAGTGGCTTAGAACGTGACTGTACTGAAATATGTTTTTAAAATATGTATCAGTGGGACAAGGACAGTGCTGCCTTCAGGACTGCAGTGATGCTATAAAAATATGGAATGCAATCTCCCACCAAAGTCTTTCTTTTTTTTTTTTTTTTTACTAGCTAAATCATCTGTATTTGTTCTGTTCAGCTTGACTGTGAACGACTCGATGTGTTTGAACTCGGAAGCTTTTAGTTGTTTCGATATTTGTAACGAGTCTGTGGCTACCCTTCCCTGTGCTGTGCACCACCGTACCCCCGAAGTTTGCTGAGGACAGGTCTCCTGCCTGTAAACCACCACTTGTTTCTGTTTAAAGCGTGTCAGCCGCTTACCAGCACCACGTCCCCCCATAAAGCCTGGTGTGCAGTTGCACTAGTTTGCTGCAGTATTAAATTGAGAACATTTTTTAACCAACATGACCTGAAAAAGTAATAGAAAGATCTGCGTTAAAAGACACAGGCAGACACATTCTCATACTTGATCCATAAAAATCTTAAATTCAATTGATTTTTAATAACTCCAGTATGCCATTAAAAGGCAAACCAGAAAAATTTCCATCCTTTATGCTAATAAGTATGTCTCATATTGCATCTGTTGTCACACCAACACATAGATTTTGTGGTCCAGCTAATAGAGCTTCGGAGCATGCATGTGCAATAGCAGCTTTCTATTTATTTTGTTCTAGTATTTATTACCAGCTGGTCCACGACTCGTTCTCCATAATGAATTGTCTGTTAGCAAAAGTCCTCCTGCCTTCAAACTCCTGTTAACGCTGATGGGCCATTTTCCGCCTGTTACGCCTTTAGCTGATGGTGCTGCTCGGGTATAACTCAAAAGAGAATTTGGCCTTTTCTGTATATACTGTGTCTTTTATACCATCCAGTGCTTTGCTAGGGCCAGGGGGCTGACTGCTGCTCCTCGGTGTGGCACCTGAGCCTGTCTTGCTCCCCACTCCAGCACTCGCAGCGAGCACAGGTTTGATGTATGCGAACCTATAAATTGAGGGACAAACGAGCAGCAGTGCTATAGGATCATCTCCCCTTTCGTCTCTAACCACGTCCGCCTTGTTATCCATTTTGTTCTCTCGCTTGTTGACTGACAAACAGATCTGATGGCAGATGTCATGCAACTCAGGGAAACAAGAAATTTGGGAATCTGGAAAAAGATTGTGAAGATGTGAGCTCACTAATAACATGTCTGTGTAAATGAACCGATCACACACCTAGCGTCACATAAGTGTTTCAAATCTCAGCTGTGTCTGTGGTATTAAATGTGAACAGAAAAAGAAATAAAGTGATGAGACCCTTTATAACCCTCCCGGGTCAGTGGCGGCGGAGGATCTGGTACGATTGCACGCAGGCTGGAGCAGCGAGTCTCCCTCAGGTTCGGTCAGCGCTGCCACCCACCTCTCCTCACCGTGTGGGAGCCGGGCACGGCCCTGGGTGCTGCAGGACTGGCAGCAGGCAGGGCAGGCACCCCTCGGCATCGGGATGGGGTACGAAACGGGTACCAGTGTCACCCACAGCATGCGAGACTTCACCGGCTTGCTCCGTTCCCTGCGAGTAAAACCTGGGTCTCAGTTATAGGAAGCAATTCTGCATGGCCAGAACGGTCCCACACACGCTTTTCCCTAGCAGAGAAGCTGCGTTGTTGGGTTCTAATTTTTTTTCCCAAACATGTATAGCTAAGTCAGCTAGGCTATGGTTTTTGTTTTTTGTTTCTTTAAACCAGAATAACATTAAAGCCCTGTGTAGAAGCATTTAATTTCTGCATATATACTATAAATGTACAAATAATTTCATTTAATCTAACAGTTTGTCAGGAGAGACGGTAAATTTTAACTATACCAACACTGTGAAATTGCCACAACTTTGTGTATAGACTGGAATTTAAAACATTTAACCTGCGGTCACAAAAGTCAGAAAGAAGGGGACTGGCTGCTCATTGGGAGGGAGGACAGGATTCTCCCTTCTCACTTAGGAAATGGACTTGTTTCTGCAAGTCATTGAACATTTGGCCAAATCTAGCAAAATACATGCATTTTTATTAAAGAAGAGTAGCCACCTTCCTATGACTCTTGCACAAGCAGGAAAATATTTCAGATCCAGCAGGAAACATTCAAGCATTTAATGCACACTGTAGCTGTCACTCCTGCAGTTGGCACTATACCATCCATTAGTTTTGCTTCCCTCAATACTAAAACTTTTCTATACAGAAATGCTGAAGTCAGTGGAGTCACACTTACTGGCATGCATTGACTCCAGAGGGTGAACAGGGTCTGCTTCTTCAAACAGGTACCACTGCATAATGAACGGCTTTTATATGGAAAAAAAGAAAAAAGAAATCATAACCTTCACATAAGCGGATAACCTTCACTTTTGCATCATAAAATCAGCCATTGTCAAATGCCTCCAGAAAGTTATATACCTCCCCGCCAGCACTGCTGGATGAATCCGGCATTGCTTGCCTCAAAAGGTAGCGCCTAAGTTGTAAGAAATAACTTAATCTGGCAAAAAAAAGCGCAATCAAGATTTCAATAGCATTTTTTACCTAAGAACAGCTAACTGAAGTCGGTCCAAGATAGGTATAAGGAATTTGTCTGGGGTAGTGACATGGGGCAAGGTTCCTCCTGCCTTGTCTCTACCAGGTTTTGCACAGGCAGAGCAGATGCTGCAGGCAGAGGGTGCAGCAGCAAACAACCCGTGTTGGCGAGAGCGGCGCTGGCGCTGGTTTAATGATCTGTCTCACAGGCTGCAGCTGCTCGGTGTTCGCAGTACTGACTATCCTGGCAAATACTTTCTAGCAGAGACAAAGCATTTCTCCTCCGTTTCCCAGGGCATTTCTGCAGCACCTCATATTCCTGGCATCTTCTCCCCAAAGCCTTCCCTATCTGAAAGAGCACAGGTGTCTCCCCCACCCCATTTTGGGTCTGGACATGGCTTTTGAGATCTGTTTTACACGCAGGGAAGACAAGAGCCCTTGCAGGTGCTGGGCTATTCATTAAGCGTGGCAGACAGAGTAGCTCCGCAGGAAGATTTCTTTCAGGCTGTTGAACCGTAGGCTCCATTTCTGGAAACTCTTCCCTGTAGTAACAAACTTTGCTAGTTCTGACTGAAAAAAATGTGTAGGGGCTTTATGAGTTAAAACTTTGCTGTGTTCTCACTGACTTGTATGTGAGCAGCCCATATAGGAAATAACTGGAGGTTCATTCATTAAATAGTTCAAGTTTTAAAAGCTTTTCTAACTCTACATTTTGTATCACAGCTTTGCAAATAAACAGGAACAATTTGGCTGCATTTTATTTCTTGGCAACATGTTAAACTGGTGATGAAATAGGTCAAAAGCACTTTACCAGAAAGCTTCATTCATTTTAGAAAAGTACCTTTGATGGAGGCATGCACAGGCAGAAAATCATGTCCTATTGTATTTCTTGCCAAAAATAAAATACACTGGAAAAATAGCACTTACATGTCAAATTTTGAGTTGATAGATATTCAGCAGTTATGTAAGTTTGTGTCAAATGACATTTGCATAAGCCCTATTTAAAGCAGCAGCCATTAGATACCTAAATACCCAGGAGAACCTCCTCTCCATCACGGATCTGCCGTAGCCGGGGTGCTGCAGCGGCTCCCTCCCTGCCTGCGGATGGGCAAGGGCGAGGTGAGGGGAAGCGGGAGGGAGGGCGGCTGCAGCGGCTGCTGATGCTGCCGGTCCCTTTGCAGGTTTGAAGGCAGCTGGTCCCGCTCTGTGGGAGACAACCCCGTGCTTGCTCGCATTGATCAGCGCGTTTCCTTACGGGGCTGTGAGCAGTTCCTCTGAGCCCTTCAGTCCATGTTTCCTGATGGGCTTCCATACAGTTTGTAGCATTTGCAAAAAGCCTGTTGCCTCGAGGACATAAATTCCGTCCTGAGTAGTGAATTCAAAATTCAGTATGAAAAAAATCTACCTAACTCCTCATATCCCAGTGATGCCCATGTTGTTACTTCCACGCACCCTGAACTGCCCTCCTCACCCCCCAGCTGAAAGCACGGTGAGTAGATTTTACCCTCACAACTTTTGATGAACAACATTAGCCCGATTTTACAAAAAGAGAATGAAAGCACGTGGCGTTTTAACCCCTTGCTCAAACCACGCTGTCTCAGAGCGATGGGGTGCGGATCCGTTCGCCTCCCTCTGGGCGTTATGCCTTGGGCTGTGGGCTGGTGCAGGCAGCTCTGAGCATCGTTTCTGCTTCTAAGCTGTGCCGCCGGAGTGCTCAGCACAGTAGCCCGAGATAAGCGTTATATGGGAAATAAGTAACCTCTGGCTGACACTGCAGCCTCCAGAGAGCTCAGCCAAGGGGAGCCCGAACACAGGGAACACCGGCTATGCTTCCAAAGCCCTGCTTCTGCATCCCTACCGTCAATAACAACCAGCGAACATGTACTAGTGGCCGAGGCAACACCTACACCCGCAGCGGGATTCGTATCTGCACATGAACTCCTACACCCATCCCTGGGCCTGGGCACATGCAGGAGCTTCTCGGAAAATCCTCCGGATGATCCAGATGGGCGTATATCCAGCAGACGCAGTTGCAGGAGCTGGCATGTCTTGGGAACATGATTTGGGCATGATTTACACTGTTTTACACTATTTGCTGTCAGGCAACTTTTAGCTGGAGTTACACCCTGCCCAGTCGTAACGCAAGCAGTGCCCGGAGGAGCTGGAAGCTCGTAGGGCATTAACGTGAAGTCATTTAGGCACATCCATCATCCATGTAGGGCAGTGGTACGCTCCCCGCCCCCCCAGCCATCTTCTCCCACCAGTGCATCCCTACCTGATGTACCACAGGAGACTCCTTCCCAGCTTCACAGAAAGACCAGGAACTTCACAGGAGCAAAATAATTTCCTCACACAGCTGTGCTTGCCGATGGCTTTTCACTCTGAAACATAATTTCTGGTGAGAGACAGGTAAAACCTCCAGGGGTTTGGCTTCACGTCCCATGTCCTCAGCCAAACTTTTGCCCAAAGCAGTTTGTTAGATGATGAGATCCAGCTTTGCCAGCTCTATCAGATCGTGAAATCACAGTTTCAGTTTCCAGAAGCCCTGGCTGCTGCTGTTTAGGGAAAAAAAAAAAGAAAAGTGAATGTTAGATCACAATTTGTCTTTTACCTCTAAATTGTGATTATGCAAGTACAGTGAAAGAGGATGAAGAAAAAGACAAATTTAATCCATCTTGTATTAACGAAGGTTTATAGCTTTCTGCAGTCACTTCTGCTTGCTGTTGAGCCTTCGTACAGTTGTCATTCCAGCGCACAATATAGTACATCAGTATTATTGAATGTAATTAATACACTTGGTGGGCATTTAACAGGCTTTCTCAGCACTCTTCCCAGTAGAAAGGTCTCCATTCCCTTCCAAGCCCAGGCTTGGATGTTACTGCCCCTCATGAACTCAGTTGCAGCCTAGTGCATGCCATGACTTTTCAAATAAGAGCAAAATTCAGAGCCTCTCATTAACCCTATCACTTGAACAAAAAAAAAAAAAAAAGCCTCTATTTCATCTTGGAGCTGCACATGGGGATGCTGACTGCACGTTTCTCCGAGTCTTGAAAACACATTGACTTGGTTTTGCTCAGCAAGAGAAGCATGGCTCTGCAGCAAAATTTTGGAGACCAAATGGCTCCAGACTCGTTGAGTACACTTGCTGTTGCAGTGTTACCTGGATCCCATCGCTAACACATTACAAAGGCACTCTCACACTGCCGGCCACGAGCAGGCTTGAGGAGCAAACGCAGTGTAGGCAGAGGACAATAAGTGTTGTGCAGTATCCCAGCAGAGCACCTGACGGGGTGTGAACAATCCCCAGTCTCTTTAGTCGTCCCTGTGGTTTTGGGCATTCACGGACAAATATCTATGTCCTTCACACATGGGGTCAGCTCCAAACAGACATCAGTGGTGAGACCGCTGCCTGGACCCCAGGACTGCTCCTTACTAGGAGGGTACCAACTCCTAAATACCATCTAAAGTGAGCACTACCCGGTTGCCAATCTACCACTCTCTTGTTCCGTGCACAAATACATCCTTTCGAAAGCCTACAGGCTGCTCCTCTAGCTGTACTTGGAGATAAAACACTTTGCAATGAAGGCATTTTATGGCTCTCCACGCTTGCTTCGTTTCCCTCACTGGGAGCGAAATGAAGGTTTGGTGACGTGTACGAGTCCATAAAGTAAGATCGCTCTCAGAAATAAAGTACCCCACGCTCAACTTCAGAGGCTGCTCTGAGGGCACAGGAGACGCTCTCCCAGCATTTGCCCCCATCTTGAATGCTGCTGGATCAAAAGAGAAGAGCGTTTACTCCCTTTTCCTTTTTCTCATGTTCTGATTGATTTTCACATGATTACAGTGCTATCCATGAGAAAGAAAAGGCATGACGAATTCCAAGCCTTTATTGACATCGTTCTTCCCTGCACAGCCTCCTTCCACAAACGACCCGGTGCTGCAAATCATCCTTCATTAGGGCAGGCAGGCAGGGAATCTAACCCCACGAGCCTGTTCTGCAATGAGCCCGCAGCACGACGAGCTCCGAGGTGCAGAGATTTAAATAGCTTTAACACGCCAATGTTACAAAAGACAGCAAAAACTCATACTACAAATTCTCACCAAAAGTTAAGCCAATAGCCATGATCACATGCGGGCACGTGTTCTGCCCAGTCAATAGCACCTTGGCATTTTCATCAAGCGGTGACAATGTCATTGATTTTTGTAAAATTCGCTGGGCTGTGCCGGGGGCACCAGCGTGGGACTGCAAGAGGTGCAATCTTCTGAGCTAGTTTTGATCGAACATGCAGTTTTGAACCCACTGAACTATTGTTAGGTGGTGAAGAGGGAAGTGGGTGGCCAGCACAAGGCTTTCCTTGTGCCTTGGTTGGTGCCCCGGCGCAGACGCGCTGGTGTGGGGCTCATCCCTCGGATGAGCGGCCGCCTTGGGCGCTGCCTGAACATCTCTGGTCTAATGCCGATGTATAAAGAAACAAAACCGTTTCAGATATACTCAGATCACAACAGAGGTTTCTTTCTCACAAAAAGCTAACCTGCAAGGCTAGCCGATGCCACTCGCAGAGCTGCTGCAGCCGGCTGCCCCAGCCTCGGACAACGTCACCTCGGACCAGCTACTCTTGCTGCAGCGTCAAAAACCACGAGAGGATTGTACTTACCTGCTCTCTCTTCAGTCTGTGCTGTGCCTTGTACCTGATTGCCCACGTCACAGTGTAATTTGGAGGCTGCCATGTAGCCGGAGGAGTGCCATTGCCGTAGGCTGTGGTGAGACTTGAATGAAATGTCCCCTCCTGCAAGGTGGGCTGACGCGAGCCGGAGGAAGGGGCTTGTACCATCGCTGCCCAGGTAGGGCTTATTCAGAGGATAACCAGAGGTTTGTACAGCTATGCTTTTGATTTCAAAACACTGAAGTCAATCACATCACACTTCAAACAAGAAGGACACAAGACAGGGCTGTAATGTGCAGAAGAAACGCCTAACCCTCATACTGGAGAGAAGGCAAAGACAGGAGCAGCAGCAGCTTAAGCACCGCGATCCAGAGCAATCACAATTTTAGAGCTACACCTAACACCGTACGAAGTCCATACAGCAGCATCCCGGGGAATATTTGGCCCCGCTGAGTGCAGAGACCCACTTTTTCTCAGCGTGCCAGACTTGGATGCGCTGCAGTGACGGCTGGGCAGGCACCAAGCGACATCCTGCCCGGGGACGTTAATGTGTGCAGTGCTGCAGAGCCCTCCGAACTGAGGACACTGCGACCAGTTCACAAGCATTTTGTGGAAAGAGCGAGCATTTGAGCTATAAATTAATAAATACAATATTTGCACTGGATTAGGGTGAATTTCTCAACTCTATTCACATGTTAATCCTCACAAGACTTCTGCATCCCTACTGTTTGCTCCATTTTATTTGTAGAGAATAATAGCTTTCATATGATAGAAAGTGAGAGATGAGCTAATAAAAGTACCAAGAAATGACATCCACTGAGCACATTGACCCAAGCAGTTATTTATTAACCATGCTAGTAGACCTAAAAATAGTTTTGATTGCATGCGATATCATCTATGCCAGCAATTAGTACAATAAATATAACTACTCAAACTAATAACAGCACATTCACCTAAATAACAGCAGATAGCAGGCTAATCCACTGTGTTTGAAAGCATCTTGTGAAACCTCTTATTTTTTTTATTTTGCCCAGTCAAGAATCTGCGCATTGTGAGAGAGCAATTTTCAAGAGCAGAAACAGATGCAATCATTTAGAACTTATTAAATGTAATACCAATGAAATAGCCCTTTCAAGGGATCTCAGCTGGCTTTTTCTGCTCAGCCATAAAAATATTGAAACAAAATGTCCATATCCTCCCCTCTACTTACTTGTGATTCTCATTTCTGAGAAGAATAAGGGATGACATTTATATCTTCACTCCAAGGCAGGTGAATATTAAGGACAGAGAATATAATTCTACACCACTTCAACAAATCACAATACACCATGAATTCTGCAACAATTCTAGAAAAAGATTTGCACAGGAAATATAATTTATACATCTCATTTCCACAAGAATTTCTTTGTAACTTTTCTTTAATACCTTTGGGTGCAGACAGGTCTAACAAAACCATCCGGTTCATGTAGGTGTCATTGATGCCCAGGGGGAAGTCACCCCATCTCCCTGCTCCATAAATTGCTCAAACTCTGCTGAGATCTCAGAGGATCCATTTAGGCTTGGCATGAAGGGGTAAAGGTTAGGTTGCAGCTGAAGGCTTCTTTAAAAACATTAATCGGTCTCTTTCGTACCACTTGTTTAATCCTGAACAAGCACACGTGCAAGCAGAGGGAGGTTTTGGTCCGGGTCTGGCAGGAGCTGAGCAGTTCACAGCTCCATCACCTTCCCAGCGGTCGGTGTTGCCCTCAGGTGGGGCTTTGGGTGGGCTGCTAGCATCAGGACTCATCCCACCGCTTTCTACCAGTTTAAGATTAACTCCCACGTGTCATCTGCAACCTTAGACTTCAGCAAAAGGACAAAGACACATCGGGGCCATTGAAGAGCGGTGATTTAAATCACCCGTTGGAGACGGACACGGGCTGGAGCCACTTCCTCCCATTCACCCATGACTCACGGTCCTGACGGACCTTCCCTCCTGCCCCGCTCCCTGCCCCACGCACGAGGAGGAGCCACTCTTTCCCCACGGATGCCAAGCACATCACAACAGCGTCAGCTGACAGCAGTGACGAAACGCTGAGCTTCCACCACCACTACAGGCTCTGTGCGCAAGCTATCACCGTCCCTCCGTCCAGACAAGAAAAGCAGCGTTCCCCAGGGGACAGTTCTCCAGCTGCAAACCTGTAAGTGACAGGAGACCTCAGATAACTCAGCCCAGCTCCCATCTGGCTGAGAACGGAGGCCATGCTGACGCCCTGGCCCACAAGGCAGGAGCAGCTCAGGCGATGCTGTTTTATACAGCATGCCCTGGAGGTTTCTTAGCTAGAGCTCCCGAAGTATTTCATTTTCAGGGGTATTTTCAAATACCTCTGCGATGCTTCAAGACAGGAGGGACACGCAGGAGAGCCTCAGTCCCCCAACACAAAGGCTAGAGTTAAGATCTACCTCCCTTCAAGCAAGTGCTATTTACAGTAGGCTGAATTTGAGCATCTCCTAAAATTCAAGGACTTGAATGAGTCTGGCAGGAAAAGCTCCGCAGGAGGTGAACAACATGGATTGATGCTACCTCCAGATCCTGTTTGCTTTCTTACTTGTTCCGGGGAGCGGGTGGCTCAGATCGTGCCGCACCTTGCTTTGATACACTGGTTTCTCATACCGAGACCCCCCCCTTTAAAAGGGGCTCAACTCTCCTCCACCAAACCAAACATGCTCTGAACTTGCAACAGTGAGTGAAGTCAAAAGCAAAACAAATTCTACCCGTTTCGGTTTTGAACAGGCTCTTTGATGACCAAGATGAAAGAGAATCCCTGCTGCCATAGAAACAGCAGCCACCAACCCAGTGACCACGCTTTGCTGCAGGCAGACCTGGAGATTGCTCAAACTGCGAGATGTGCCATGGTCCACATCCAACTGCTGTACCACCCTAAAGGTTGTTTGTAAGGCCACAAAAATACCTAAAAATACGAGCCTCTGCTCTGTTTCCAAAGTTTTCAAAGCAGATACCTTTTCTCCCTACAGGTATGAGCAGGCAAGAGATGCTGGTAAATACAATATTGCCCAAGCCCGGTTACAACTTGCTCTGTATTTCCTTGTAAAATAAAATCCATTGGAAACTTGGTGCTACTTACCCCACCTCTGCCTAGTTTGGGTGTGGGAAAGGGACCCAGTACCTCTGCACCAAACCTGGGGGTTATAACATTACAGGATAACATTCAGAGCTCAAACAGCAAATACCTAAATCCTCCTTCACTCCCATGGGCTTTAACCATCCTCCACCATCTCTGCAGACACTCACGGTAATACTGTAAGCCAAGGACTATTGAAAATAAAAGATCTCTTCAGATACCAAAGCGGTGATTACTATTCTATAGACATATTTAAAAGATTTTGTTAAAGAGAGATTGTTTTGACAAACACTGTTTAAATAAAAAAAAAAAAAGCTGAGTAACCAAGTGAAAAAAATAACTGCATTTCCTTAGGAAAAACGCACTGATGTTGTAAATTGCAGTAATTAAAAAAGCAAACAAATAAAATGTTGTATTTATGCAGTGATTTGAAGAAGAAAAGCTGTTTAAGAAACAAACATTAATGTGTTTGCCAAGAAACATGTACATATACTAGACTAATTCTTTATTATGAGTAATTAAATTTATTGCACATAATTAACAAATAAGTGAAAAGTTCTGATATTTCAAGGTTTAATCACAGATAACAAATCTAGGGCTTTTTTTTTTTTACCATCCTTTAATTTTCATGCAAGCTATTTAAAAGAAGTGATTAAAACACCGGAGAAAGTTGACTTTAAGATTATTTCCATAAACTTTTGCTTACTGTACATCAGCCCTGCCAAGGGAAGCAAACTGCGGGGCAGGAGTCAGAGCTCACTGCCACAGCCGATGCCGTCCGAAGCCGGGCAGCCCCAGGGAGAGGACCGCGACTTCCCACGGACGAGGAGACGGGAGAAGGAATTTGGCATTCACCTGGATGATGCTTAGGTCAAAACATCGGCAGCCTTCAGATGCACGGTACAGGTAACAGCCTGGCTGAACTTCAGCTTTCCAGGGGGTGGACTAGCAATCTGCCGTGGATTTAGCTCAGTCTAAGAAAAGATCATGCCATAAACTGCTGAACTGCACCCGCAAACGCATCACGAACAACACAAAATCATTCCAGTTACAAGTCAGAAACATCCTCAGTTAAATTCAGGGTTCTCGCTCCTGCTTCAGGCTGCAGCAACACCACTGGCCTGCTGGAAAGGGGCCACACAAAGACTGTATCTTTCAATTAAGAAAACTCCTGGTAATATCAGAAAGAATTAAAACATTTATTGGGCATAAATATATTACATATACACTACAGATACAGTTAAGTCTTACATACATAGTGTAGTATTTGCAAAATCTATACATTAAAATTGATATGGCAGTTTTAATACAATGCATATGAAATAGTCTAAAATTTACAATACAAGAAAACTTATGATTATTTTTTTTTTAAAGTTGAAAAGCTTGGAATGTATGTTCCCATAGTGAGGTAAAAACATTTTATTTTTTTCAATTTAAAGAACTGTGCAAGGATAAGGTTCATACACATTCAGTTAGGGCACTTTTCAATCATGACACTGAATACTGAGCTACTGTAGCCAACAAACAGGATTAGAAAACATTTCAAGTTCATAAAGAAAAAGGCAGAACAATATAAAAACACCTCTCTCCTTCCTTAAGGGTTTTAAATATTTAGTGTTTCATTCTACCTTTTTTTTTTTATTGTTGTTCATAATTTCTTTGAGAGCAGAGAGCCCTCGGGCTGGATTCAATGCCTGATATTGCTGGATCAGAGGGCATAACGATGGATGGGAAAAGACAAGGCGTCAGCAAACGGTGGGTCAGTGATAACGGCAATCAGAACAGGAACGGTTTAACATCTGTGATGCTTTATTTTTTTGTTAATATATGAATGACAATCAAATCACTATGGCAGAATATACAAACTAAAAGAATGTCAAATTAACTTACTTACGGCCTGTCCCAACTCCTACAGAATACTTTCTCTGATAAGCTCAGGGTTGGACTGGGCGTTGTCGTTAGCGTGATTATAAGCGACACTAAAAATTAGCAATGACAGAAATGCTTCAAGTGTAACCGATTGCTTTTCTCTACACTTCTGCTCGCTGCTTTTAGTATCATTTGTATTTCAAACTTTGAAAATTGATCAAATCATCTAAAGCAAGGTGGGTTTTTTTTTTCTTTTTTTTTTAATTAAAGCAGTTTTTTTTAAAAAGGTGTCAAGCTTGGATTTCATAGCAGCACTGCTGAAACAATATTCCAAAAATAAAAAAGGGAATCTATTAAAATTTCTGGGTTTCCAAACTAGCGGTCTTTTCATTGTTTTAAAAAATACACTCTTTTCCCCTCCATTGAAAACAGCTGTATATGCTTTGCTCACAAAATACAGATGCAAGGTCACAAAGTTTCATATCACAAATAAATTTAAATAAGATGTAAATAAATTTGACAAGCCATGACTTTGGCGAAAACAAAAAAAATATATATATTTAGCTCAATGCCATTAGTTTGCAAGGCTAAATTAAACTAATTATAGTCATTAACAAAATACAGAACATTTCTAATATTTGCTACATCTAGAGAGGCACACAGAATATTTCATTGATCTTAGCACTTTCTTTCCAGAGATGATTATGTTTTTGGATACATGTAAACGTTTGAATCACTGATAATGTTTTTTTTGGCATTTAATGTACTAGATGCTCCCATCTTCAAAAACACAAGAAAATGTAAGAAGATTAATAATACTAGGAATGCTGCCAGGTAAAAAGTTGACCTAAAGTACAACAGTATAAAACAGACAAAATATAACATGCTACAGGGAGGGCGGGGAGGGGGATTAGTACATAAGTACACTTTTTATTTTTTTTTTTACAATAAATAAAAGATTGCACTGTAATTGGTATTTAAAGTACTGTATGCAGTATATAGTATAAATAAACCTAGAACAAAAATAATGTTGTTTTTTCCCCATTACTTTGGTTAAGGGACTATTATGCTAGTACAGGACACTGAATCTTAGACGATGGAGACAGAGCACAAAATAGCTAGGACAAAAGCAAAACCAAGTAGCAAAAATATACAAAAACAAGAGGCAGGGAAATACGCTGTGTCTGTTGCACCCTTTTGGAATCTATTTGCACCTCCAGCTCATTTATGTCCCTGAGGTACTCGCACAATGGTGACTTAATATAAATAACCCAATGACTCCAGAGTTAAAAATCTAGTATCTTGATGGATTAAGATGTGTGTCTGGGAAGGGGCAGGCAGGAGGGGGGACGCTCCCATCAGAGCAGGGACTATTCCTCTGCAGGACTCTCGTCTGAATTTTGCCAGGTACCAAGTTATTTCCATTAGCCTTGTGGTACGAATAGCGTGGACACCCATTTAAGGTATTTAAAATAACCAGATCTAATTTCTGATACCTCCAAGAAAGTTCCATAAAATGGATACCCCTCCAAAAAAAAAAAAAAAAAAAAAAAAAAAATCAACTGACAGTAAAGTTTGCTTACATTGAGTGTAAATCTCACCTAATTCAGTAGAGGCAGTAAGCTGTCACCAGCTCTAATCATATAAATCAGGCTGAACATAATAGAATAATATCTAGTATTAGATTAGGAATAGTTACATACAGTGACAAACAGACAAGTTAAAGCAGCTTTTAAATAGCTGAACATGGGAATAACTAACTATTGCACAATGCCCTCTTACTTAAAATTACTGCTAGAAATCAAAATGGTAGAAAATCTATAATGCTTCATAATTTATATGCAGTTTGGTTATTTGATTTCTTATACAGGCAGTTTATAGTGTTGTAACTGTAAAAATAACAGATAATTAGAAAGGTTTTTCGACTGCAGGATATTGTTCTGATTTAAATGCACTAAACAGTTAAAATAACAACTTACGTTTTATCTCGAAAAAACTGGGGCAAATGTAGTGAATAATTCATAGGCAACATTGCTAATACTGTTCAAGGAAAACCTGGTACTGTTGACTAACACTGTATTCTAATCTTACCACTATACACACTTGTGACTAATGTTTAGAAGAAAAAGAAGAGACAAAAAAAGTGACTCATCGTTAAAATTTCCTAAATAGTAAGATAAAATAAGAGACTGTACGAACTTCAGTGAAAAAACCAAAACAACGTTGAAAAGGCAAATTGGTGACAATTTTGAAACTGTGAAGGAAAAAAATCTTGCTTTTGGTATCTGGTTTGCTTGTTTCTCCAGTTTGACCACTTCCTAGTTTTGAATTTCAAAAAGGTGCATCAAAACACTGATTTATCTTTCTTCAAGCTAGAACTGTAAAAACAAGAGAAGTATATAAAATGTATGGTAGAACAAAAGGATTTCAAAAAAAGGAATATCTGAATAAATGTGTGGATTATAATGCGTAGCATTAGTTAAATTTGTATCTCAAACTTCCATTGAATTCTCTACTTCATAAAGAAGTATTGTAATATACAGGCAAATATAATTGACAAACTTGCAAAGCCAAGAACAATGAGGGCTGCAAACTGTTCATCAGTAGGAATCATGCTCTTTATCTTAGGATCATCTATGCTTCCCATTTCTCCTGCAAGCATGATCTCATTTCGCTGAAGCATAAAGGCAACGGATGGGCTGAAAGGTCCACTAAGTTCCTGTGAGGTATCCAAGCATCGGCGGCAGACACAGACACGAAACCGATAGTCTGTGTTGACTTGAAGGCCTGAGATGTGGAATGTGGTCTCTTCTCCCTTGTACACCTTCAAAACAAAACAGCAAGCACAGTCAAATACAAAGAGCAAGACAACCTCCTCCTCCTTTCATAGCATCAAACAATTTTTAAAAAGTAGTAACGTTAGATTTTGCAGGGAGTTGAGCCAGAAAGTCAGGTCAAGTCTGAGTCTCTTAAGGAAAGACTTCTGCAGCTCTCAAGGGAAGGAACTCAGGAGGTCAATGCAGGTTTTGGAAAAACAGAGGCATGTGGAGGACTATCTAAGAGATGTCCAACCAGGAGAGGCCTCAATACAGAGTGTTCAACAGAGTCAGTGCACACAAGGACAGACAAGACTTCAGACAATATATCAACCGTAAGACGTACTCTTCTTTTGTGGGTGTGATACTACAAACATATTTCTGTCCTCTTAAAATGTGACTATATGCCTAAAACATGTCTAAGACATAAGCACCGTGTTTGGCCCCAAAAGGAAGAAAACCTGCAAACTAAGGTTATTGGAAGACATTCACTGTATAATCGTAAAATTGGTTACAAATATTATCATACTGTACTTTCCCTCACATTTCTCTCAAGAGTCAGCAATCTTGCCAGAAATTACACTTTCAGAAGTGGGGAAACAATAAAATGTTATTAAGGTATAAAAAAAGCTCCGCTTGGTTGCATTGTATTTGGTTCTTTAGCAATCCAAACCCATCACGTATTTATGTTAATCAAATGTAGGTACCGCATGACTCGGAGAGCATGAGTCACAATATGAGAAAGAAGACAGATAACTGAATATCTAAGAGACAATTTTGTGACTTAAATTGAAAAAGACCACTGGAAACATTTACGAACTCTGAAAACAAACAACCAGGCAACAATTTATGTAACAGAGGGTTGTTGAAACTGGTATTTTATGAAATGAAAAACGTGTCACAAAGCGCCTGTGCCTGCTGGAAAAAAAACATCCTGAACTTCAGATACTTCCTTCTCTGCTCATTTAGCCCGTTTCCTTCTCCTCGCTGTGGCAGGAGAAGGCTGAGAGCATCTCTGCCCTCCCGGAGGTAAGAACTCCACTTAGCAAAGGGTGACAAGAGGGAAATTAAACCTGAGCCGACAGAGGACTTCCTGTGCGTTACTCTGGAGTAAGAAATACAAAAGGAAAAAGAAGAGACGTGCTCAGCTAAACACCTCTAAAAGAGTCCAGCTTTCCTGCCCACGCTTGCCCCTGAGACTTGTCCTGCTGTTAAAAAGCCAGTTGCTGATTTCTTGAGAAGGTCTGGGAGAAAAGATTAAGGTTTTTCTTTCATTCTTTCCCCTCCTTTTGAACTTTCAGTTTTTCTAAATATACTTCGAATGATGGTGACTGAGTTTCCAGACTAAGTAGAAGTCCTCTAACCGGCTCATGTTTCTTGGCCCCAAGGCATAAATCAAAAAGCAATGTTTAAACAAAATTGTGTTACCTTCCTCAAGTATGCTCAGCATTCACAGGAAGTCCACTCTAGCTCAAGTGACAGGAATACAACAAATTCATACTGTAAATCTCTGCGATTAACCACAGCTATGCACTGTTGTTTTGTCGTCTTTGCTTGTCTTCCCAACGCCAACGAGAAATGAGTCATTAAGTTACAGTAATACAGTAATCGCAGGGAAAACAAAACTGCAAGTGCTGTAGCGGTCCATAGAAATAATGTGAAGGTTGAAACATCTGTTTGCAAAGCATACCTCATCCCAAGAACATCTCTGCCACTCTATTTTTCAATAGCAATTCCATTTCTAATACCCACCTGTTGTGGGCAACTGTCCTCCACCTACTCCATCATCAACGCCACATCCTGTAGGTGGTTAATACTTCAGTTTACTCCCAAATAGAAATGATCGTGCAAAGAAAAGTTGCATGCATTTGGCACATAAATGTAGGTTCAGCGAGTAATTAAAAAAGGGATGTGTTCTTCCACAGGACCAGAGTCAGGATCCTTCTGCTTGAAGGACTTACCTAACTCTCATTTCTTTAGACTCTGAGACAGAGTAACTCAAAGCGTCTATCCTTACAAAACAACCGCAAGCAAGGTATGTGTTCTGGTGCTGTTCTAATTATTAAGTTCATTTCAAAATGTATAATCAGAGGAGCTCTACATGCCTTTGCCATAAATGAACCTTTGCAACCAATATGACCACTTCTAAAACAAAATAAAAATCCAGTAAAATCCAAATAATGACATTTAATAAAAATTTTACAATCTAAGCTTCATAAATTACATTTAACAGACACTAGGGATGGGATATATACAACCTGTCTTTGCATTCAAAAAACCTGTCCAGTTAATTGTTTTTTTTACTTGTTTTGTTCTGTCAGGGTGGTAAATACCAGTGTTACTGGAGGCTAAGTTTGGCTAAATCAAAGACCTGTATCTTCATTACAGTCTAATAAATATAGATGACCAAGTTCACTCAAGCCAGCTACTCAACAGCACTTCTCAGAAAAAGGTCAGACAGTCAAGTGAGAGAAGAGTGCATCTTTAAAGAAAGTTTGAAAAATAGTCAAAAGTACACCGAATACATGAATTAATATTCACTAATGATAAAGACAAAACATTTCCCGCATTACAGCTAGGAAGGTGGTGGAAATTGTCCTGCTTTCAGTGGTTTGATGAGTATTTAGCACCAGCGGACCTACGTCCTTTCTCAGTAACAGGTAAAAACGTTATTGTGCTTAATTGTCATTCACTTCTGACAGCAGCCTCTGTATCCTCTGCAACTGCCTTGCAGACACTGCTGGCTCCAGCTCAATTCTGCCTGCAGCAGTGTCTGTAGGACCAGGCTAAGCCAACGCAGGATGCCCTCAGCACAAAGATACACGCTTGGTTGCGAACACAGTTACACTCTGTGAATGGACTTCACATACACCACAGAGGAAAAAAAAAAAATTGACAATTATGTATAAGGTCTTTAAATTTGCTAAACAAATATGAAATCAAATATAACTGTATAAAGCAGCATATTTTTTTATATGTAGCACATTATGCTTTGGTGGCAAACAAGTCAAAGTAAAGTGGCTATCCAATTCATCACTTTCAGTTCCTAAAAACAGCTTTTCTGTTTAGGCACCCGAGAATATAATAAAAACATGATAAGCTTTTTGCCTGGCTCCCTCAATGAAAATATCATCACAAGTAATAAAACGCTGCTGAAGCCTCTTATGGCATTTGATCCTACTGATCAAGCTAGACAGCTGAGAGAATTCCTGTAGGCAAGTATTTCTCAATTCCACTGATGTCATTCAATAATTCCAACCCCCCTCCATCTTTTCCAAATGACAAAAACGACAGCCACAATTGCCCTATAAGCAACACACTGGAAAGTGTCAGATAACCTTAGCTGGTTGTTACACTCCATTGCAATGACCAGTGTATTTAATAATTAAAAGCCTGTTTTGTATGGTGATAAGATCAAGAATCAGAGGCAGGTTTCAATCTGTTCAGAAAGCAGGCCCACTTGAAAGGTTTCATTTCTTCTAAGTCATCTGACAGATTTCTCTTTAAGAAACTGGCTTATTATTTTATCCAAACTCGAAATCAGCTTCACTCACTCCACTGTTGAGATGCTTATAAACCCTTAAGAGTTGTGTGGACAGAGTTGTCTCCCAAACAAAGCAAACAAGAGTCCCTCAGATCACCTTCTGCGAGGTGGGCTGCACTGAAAAACTCTAATGAAAGGAAATTATTGGCTCTGTCTCATGACACAATTGGCATCAGGAGGCAGAGAAAATACTCAACGCAAGTAGCGCTAATAATAAATGCCAATGCGTACTGTACAATTATGTTGAATTTTGGCATGCAACCAGTACAAGTGCCTTTGACTTGCTATTTAAAATAGAGAAGGAAAACCAATTTTTTGCTGATTAGAGCTTTACAGAAATTAACAGTGCAATGAATGCATTTCAGAGATTGTGTGTCTACAGATTCTGAACCGAAGAAAAAACAATAATAAAAACTAGAGCTTGGTAAGACCGACTGGGTTCTCCCAGGCGTCCACCTCTCGGTGCAGACCCCAGCAGGCTTCCCACTGCATTGCTGGGGGATTTTTACAACCCCAGTGTATCCTACCCATATCTTCTCAGCTTTTGGAAAGCGTTTGGGGAAGTTTTCTCCTGGAAGAGATGTGGCAGAAGCTGATGAAACACCATTGCCTCCAAATTCTCGGAAATTTCAAAGGCAGAACGTTTTGCCTCACTGGCAAACAATTTAAGGATAAAGAAGCTTTAAAGTTCAGCTCTCATTTCCTGCGGTCAGCTCTCATGAAGAGCTGGCTCCTCAGTGATTCAATCCCCAGAGCTGTTCAACTGGGAAACTAAAACTTAGGCTGCCAAGTGTTACGACCGTTATCCCAAGCTTCAGCTCCTGCTAGCGCTGCACAACCCAGCCTGCTCCCCTAACTCCAGATTAAAACTATGCAAAGCTGGAGATGATTTTAACACAATTTAAGCTAAGTTCTGACTGAGTAAGCTTTGCTAGATGAAAGTGCAAGAAACAGAAAAACAAATCTGGGCCACTGACTCCTGGAATCTGCTGTGATTTACACCCTGATTCATAAACAAGGAAAATTTGATTTCCTAAGAAGAACTGTCATATGCCATTGCTTGTTTGAAGTATCCAAACAGATAAAGCATACAAATACACAAAAAGGAACACATCGCTTGAGAAACAGGAAAAGGAGTATTTCATATTTTTTTAAACACACTTTTTAGGGAGCTGAATTGTTATCTCTTTAGCTCCTGCAAATCCAGTTCTAGAGAAAATTCTCAGCAGAGAAATATTTACTACGTGTTCTCCCAGAGGAGGGCAGGGATGGCTATAGCCCAAGTCTGAAAAAAAAGGGCTTTTCAATACTTTGATACCACCTCTGCTAGGTCTAATGGTGGAAAAGCAGTGGTTTTGGGATGTGGAGGGCTGCATACATCGGGCTACAGGGGGAAGGAGACAGTTGAGGTGCGATGATCTGGAGAGAAACTACAGCTTTACCCAAAAGCATGTCAGTGGCTAATGTTGCAGCAGGGGAAGGAAATGCTAAAGTGGTTTAGCTTATTTTATAAATTAATGAAGATCATTATTTGCTGTAACTTGAATTTGTTTCCATAACATAAGCGAGGTGCAAGTACAGACTAGTGGTCTGCTCCTAGGTGTTCCTCCGTCTCTCAAGAGCTTCATCTGTAGGATGGCATACACAGCAATAGATCAGTAAGTAGCTCAAACTTTGAGAGTTAACACATGGCAATAAGACTTTGTTTTCTCCTATTAATGTTTTGTTTCATGAGTTTTCTATATTTATTGACTTCAGATACAAAACACACTAGACGGGTGTTATGATGCCCTACTTTATACAGGTCCACAGGCAGTTCCAGAAAAATCAGTGCCGTGTACTAAAGAGCTACGCTGTGTGAATAAGGGAAGTGAAACATGGCCACTTATTTCAGTGTGCACCCGACTCTGCGCCAGAATAAACTGAGGCAGACTACTTTGTGCTTAGTCAGCACAAAATGCCCAGGTGGATTTTTTCCTTCTATTAGTGAAATTAAGATGGGAGAACATCACATTCTGCACCTTCCGAAGGGCTTCCTAGCAAAGGGCTGGATCAAGATCTGTAATGGAAAATTTTCCCAGAAATAGGAATCGAGTGTCACATTTGTGCCGCCTCAGTAAGGATTTCTGTGAGCTTTCTTATCGAGTCCAGGGAGACTCTGTGCTCGACACCGTGCCACTCTGTGTGCACAACCGTTCCCCAAATAGCCACAGGATATAGCCGCGTTTTGAAAACTGAAACACAATCATCATTAAAAAGTTCTAACGCAGTTTTCATGATGACAGGATCTTCCTTTTCCAAGCTTTTATTTGGATGAAAAGACTAAAATCTACTATGTAAAGCATATAACATTCTTGTCAATAAAACACCATCACACCTGTTTAAAAAACGTAACAGAGTATGAATGCTAAGCCAGTATCACAAAAGTCATATTGTCATCTTCCTAATAAGTTTGTCAGAATAACAGTATCTTTGTAAAATTTCCTGGGGAGAAACATAGACATATATCAAACATTATCCCATTCCCTACACCAAAAAATAGATTGACATGCATCATCATCTTGATTTCTGCCGTGCATAGTCACTTCTACAGATGGTAACGCTTAGTAAATGCTTTACCCTTTAATTGGTTTGATCTGCTCCAGGATATACCTGCACATGAACTTACACTCCTAAGTTTTTACTCATTTAAACACTGAAAGCAAGAATTAGGGCTTTAAGATAAAATGAGGAAACTGGTTTTGGTCACCTATCAGCTGTATTCATCTGAAGTAAATCAACTGGGAGTAGACACAGAGACACGGCTCCATAGGTTTGTAACATATCTTCCTAGTTAAAGCTGTTTAATGTCTTGCCTTAAATAGTTGCCTTTATATTGCTGCAAATAAAGTGATCTGACTATTGACAGGATTACAGCTTTGTAACAGAGAAACAGTTTCATATGTTCATTAGTTGAAAAGTTTCAATTTTAAGGTGATTTTAAAAGTGGATTTTTATTATATGAAACTCATCTGCTTTTGGACTGGTGTAAAACATGTCATCCGTATGGATCCCTTCGAACTTGAGATATTCTATGATTCTATGTCGCAGAACAGAGACAATTGTGTCCTGCAGGGTGAGTGAAGGGGTAAGTGTCCGGGGAAGAGCAACCCTACATGTGATATGAAGTCCTGCACAGCCCATAAATAGCTTGAAATAGCTATTTATTGCATTTATTTCCATGCCAGTGGGACATTAAAAAAAAAAATTACTTCATGCAGCTATTTATCTCCTTCTTATCCAGCTATACTACCCCTGGATCTTGCAAAATGCACTGGCAACTGCTATAGAAACTCCAGTCACTTAAGACGCTGTTCTTTCTCATGGGTGTATTTAACAGCCTGAAAATCTACAATATTTTTCATTTGTGCAACCCTTCAAAACAATTTGCAAAACTTTTCTAATATAATATGCCCCTTGAGATACATATGCAAAATATTTATGTCACTTGCAGGGAACAAATCAGATTTAAAAGTAAATTTAGGACTTGCACTTCAAACGTAATTAACATATCACTAACATTACTTTTCAGCTAAATAGTAGCAAGTGATCACACGCATGCCACAGCAAAGGTAAAGCAAAATGCATTAGCCAGAAAAATCACTGAAAAATGTTTATGTATTTTATCTCCTATTCACATAAGAGGAGCTAAGAGCACGCACATAGCTACCGCAGCTCAGCCAATGGACAGTAGGTCAGTGATGTGCCCCAGTGCTGAGACGACACCCACGTTCATGATCAAGATAAATCATTTTGAGGCGAAACTGATTTCTGAGGAAGTGAAACAGTGGAACTCTCCCTCTTTTCCATGGCTGGTTATCAGCCAGCCCAACTACAGAGGTCACAGTGTCAGCTTTGAGCATCCCAGCTGGGAGCTGCTTCTAGTGAGGTGCTTGTGAAAACTCAAGCAAAACACCCCTCATCAGGGTCATGCTTCACGAGAAATGAAGACCTTCAACATAAGACCCTGAAGGTACTTCTTATTTCCTTTATTGCTGGGTTTTTCATACCACAATTTCTTGACTGCAAAGATTAAGCCGTCACCTACCTTAAAGGAACACGAAGCCATGCCCAATTCTCCCCAAGGACATCCAGAACATTTTAAGCACTGAAGCTATGCTTACTAAAGCTGTACATGGAGGTTATATATCAAGGCTTCTTTGTAAATCAGGCAACAGCAAAATGGGTCCACTTATCCACTTACCACTGACATTATGAGACCAACACAGTACACAGAGGTTTTATTACCTATACCAGCACCAAAAATGTTTCCCGACAAAAACAATAGTTAGGTTTCTGAATCTTTACCACTCACATGAATTGTCTTGCATTTATGTATGTTTTTTTTGATAATTCATTAATTCACAGTAACACTCAAAAACAGACTGAAGAGGAGCAAAGACACGGTTGCAAAGAAAGTCCTACCTTATTCATACTTGTAAGAGCTTAATTTAAGGTTTAACATATCTCATTCCCCAATTTGCACTTATTTGGAATCCATATAACAATGAAAGAAAGGACAGGGAGAAGGCAGGGCACAGATGAAGTGCACCGTAAATCACACAGTCAGAGGTGTGATAGATGAAATAAAAGATCTAGCTGTGAATGAGTTGTTCCGTTTCAGGTGCTCTGGGGGAATGTCCACTTGTGACCTCTAATCAAGATAGACAAGGAAAGAAGGATCAGCCGTACTTCATTCACTTTGTTTCCACAGTGCAAGAAAGGACACAGTTTTCTGTGGGGTAGCTGATATACAGCAGTTATATATCCATGCATGGAAACCTTAGACAGGAATGGGATGGCTGAACAAACCAATTAAAAGTTGTGTACTTGACTGAAATCCTTGATGGAGGATCTTGGAATTGGCTTAGTGAACGAGGAAGATAATCTACCTACTTCATCTTCTCATCTTCAGACAACGGTTAGCACCAGCCAGTTCAGAAGAAAGCATGGGTGGACAGAATTACAACTTTCCAAAGGTTAGTTCAGTTAGAAATAGTGATTAACTATGGACAGAGTGCAAATCACTCCAATAAGGTAACGATGTTCTATATACTTCCTCGGGGGAGAAAACAACCTATTACAGCCCTTAATTTTGACTCAGCCTTTACCAAAGTTCACCTGACAGATCACCACAGGGTGTAATTCAATACAGTAGAAAGAAGCAGCACAGCTAAATGTTCAAAACCATTTCCATTATGTCATCAATTTAGCAATATTAAAACGAGACCATTTTCCTACCTGCTTGTATTCAGATTCTCTTCCAACCAGTACCTGCAGAACATAACCAACCGGATCTCCCTTCATGGGTGGGACCGTTTCCCAGGTAATTTCACAGGCGTTTCCTCCCAACTGCGTCACTCGAGGGGCTACAATAAAATGAAATGCGTTGAAATTTAATATAAAGACTGCATTGAAATCTTATTCATTTTACGTGCGCTGTAATATATACGAGAACATTTTAAAAAGAGAACTTCGGGACATCACAGGGGTTAGTAGCGCATAATCTGTACTGTATTTATGTGGTCAAAAAAATCAAATTGCCATCACCACTGGATGAAAGAAGTAAAACTTTTAAGTCACTCAAAAGTTTCATTTATTTCAGGACAGCCTTGCCTGATTAAGCAGTTCAGGATTCTTGTGGTATTAAAAAATAACACACACTATCCACAGAAAATTGGGTGAAATCTAGAGCCGATTACCAAGCTTCTATGAAGTTTCTTGTAGGACCCAGATCACTTCTGCAGAGAACAGTAAGCTGTTAGAGCATCTCTCCTCTGTCAGCTGTGTGAGCTGCTAGAAAGGGGGAGTGAACGTGATAGAAAACTTTGAACTTTTAAACTTCAATTGCAATGCTATGCACTGATCTTTTCAAAGCAGAAGCCAACACACGAATTACACCAGCATTAATAAAAGCAGCAATTTCGTGAAGCTCTGAGCAAACACCTGCGCCAGTGGAGACACCTGCATATTCCTCCCATGCTACACGTCATTGAAAGAGAGGAGTGATATCAAACATTTAATTCAGAAAAAATAGGAGAAGGAATGTGAGAAGGGAAGCTAAATAATCATCTGTATTAGAGATTAAGACCAGCCTGGGAAGCAAACGTACAAGCATAATTTTAAAGACTTGAACTTGTATCTAATTCTGAGCCTGACGTTCAGATGATCAGACCTGCTATTTCTAGTCAGGCTTAGACTAGTGCTTTCACTAGAACTCTAGAGAAATTCGATTTGTCAGCTGTTACAATGCTGCTGTCCTTGGGAGAGGATCCCTCACCAGCTGAAAGCCAAAAGATGCTGTACTATGCCCGACGACAAGCTTGCAGGTGAGCCGAGCAGAGTACTAACAGCGGCAGCATGTTTATATGTACAACTAAGCATCTGGCACTGGAAGGCATCAAAACAACCGCGACAGCATCCAGGGTCCACCAACCTCTTGATCAGGTAGAGCAAGCAAGCACATGACCCAAAAAATGAAACTGGGAGAAACAACGGCACTGAACGCTTTACCAAGTGGTTAACATGTGCACGTGCAAGGACATGAGCTTGTTAAAGGCAATCTAGATTCCTAACCCTACGAAAACAGACAACAGGAGAGTCTATCAAAGAAACAAATGCTGCTGCTGCTTGCATACATTACATGAATTTTAGACTAATTCGTTACCACCCAAGAGGAACACATGAATCATACGCAGACCCAAATGTAATCAATATCCATTTGCTTCTCTCTGCACATCTGCCAGTGTTGAGAGACTGATAACAGATGCCTTCATCTCAGCTGACAACAACATTCTCAATTATTTTCTCTCCTCCTTCCATCCCTCACCCCAATACACGCAGATTTTCGTCTGACACTTACAAAACACTGCCATTAACAATAGTGCTATTTTAGGGTTGGCACCACTAAGTGAGTAATTAGGATACTTTACAGGAGAATAAACATGTGCTTCTGATAAACTTAGTACAGTTTATCATGTATCACATACATTCCTTTGTATTGCTCCGAACACGGAAGGGAATCAACACCATCGTTTTGCCTCAAGAGATCTCTTTTCCCTATAGCATTACCTCCCCACGGCTGTGTTCACTAACGCAGTTTTTGTTGTGCCCTTTTCTCAGTTACAGCCCGTGTTTTGTCATGTAGCTGTGGTCCCAGCCCACACACGACCGGTATTTGCACCATATCTTAACTGCTCGATATTCAGGCGAGGGTATGAGTCATATTTAACAGGAACTAAATAGGCAGGCAGGGAGTTCAAAACAAAAACCTAGGTGAGATCTGAACTTAATAAAATGGATTTCTATCCAACAAAATGAAAATGTGAATACAGGGCATGCTGGCATCCCTGTGCTAGTTTTATCCACTTAGTGCAGCTAAGAGAAGCAACG
This sequence comes from Gymnogyps californianus, assembly GCF_018139145.2. Lineage (NCBI taxonomy): Eukaryota > Metazoa > Chordata > Aves > Accipitriformes > Cathartidae > Gymnogyps > Gymnogyps californianus. The sequence continues at coordinate 23,294,471 of NC_059480.1, forward strand.
GCAACAGGGACTCAGCATCCACGAACAACATGTGCCTGTGCCCAGGTGCTCCGACAACTTGCAGATGCTAAAGCTGTGAAGCACACCCTCCCTGCTACCATCTCCTATGCCAGCCTGGTTCGTCTAGCACGAGCTCCCTTCGCTTTCCTCGGTAGCATATCTTACAACTGCGTAACAGAGCGAATCAGGATAATTCACCGTTGGGTAAGTATATTAACCCTCGAACTTTACACCAAACACAGATTTCTTCTTCCAGAAACAGCACTGAAGCTAATGCCAAAACCCAGGGGATATCCAGGTAGAAACGAAGGTGGGATTCTCGCATACGCTGATTTTAGCATAGTGAAGCCAGTCTCCTTATGTTCTCTCTGTGTTCGAGAATGTTGTTCTCCCTGGGGGTGATTCAGAGCAGCTAACCTAGGGACCAGAGAAATTACACCCCAGCAGTGTTCTCCCCTCTCTAGATCTTTGATTACGAATGGTGTCAAAATCACCAAAGCCAGATTTTAAATACAGCGGAGCAAATGAAACCTCTCTGACAAACTAACAGTTGCTGTTTCTCACAGTAAATGGCGCTGCTTGACAAAGGAGTTTTAAGCACATCGGAAAAAAAGGGGCATCTGATTTCAGCTCAGTTTATCTGACAGTTGATACAGCAAATCTGCTGCCTTTGTAATAGTTCTCCTTGGAAGGAAGGAGCAAAATTACTTAGGCCAAAATTTACACACAATAAAAGACGTTTCATTATAAAACTTCATTTAATTAGGCCTTTTGTTCTTCTAGTGGAACACATGCTGAGTTCTAAATCTAATGCTTTATATATGTGAAATATCGTAATTAATCTTATACGTTAAAGGAAAAATAAACTCTGAAGATCTACGCTGAACTTCACCTACACAACTAAAAACAACATTAAACTTCACTAATGCTTAAGTTGGTATGTACACATATTATACTACAGCTGTTACACCCCTTATAGAAGTGCTGCGATAATCCAGAGCAATCCCCTGGTAAACATTACTGTTAGCAGCAGCATTTTAACAGTTTATGTATAACAACAGGGGTTGGTATAACATTTATATTGTTTATATGAATTTTTTTGGTGGTAATTTAGCTTCCCACCATAATGTAACTTCACAATTCACAGAAATATACAAGCAGCACAAACTGATATTTCACATGTGTTATTGCATACTTAGGTTAACCCTTACAAACTCACTGCATACTTACCAACTACTTCAATAATCACACGTTACTTATATATATGTAAAAAAATCTACTACATACCTTTGATTGCAGGTGGGACTGACTTAGTTGTGCAGAAGGTACATATTTCTGAGAAAGGTCCCTCCCCAGCATCATTGACCGCCTGTATTCTGAACGAGTAACAAGTGGATTCTGTCAGCCTTTGTATCTTGTACGTATGACTTGGTCCCCTATAAATCGGAATAAACCTGGAAACAATAAAAATGAGAACATGTGGTTACACTGGAGTGGCACTGACATTTCTGGCTATTACAGGTATCAGCGCAAGGTATCCATATTGTGAAAACCGGCACAACGTGCTTTGCAGAGCTGTTAAAGGCAAGTATAAAAATGGCATGTTATTAACACACTAACAATGATTAGTAGGTTAGGGAAAACAGACGTTCATTGTCTCTTTTGCAACTAATACTTACTTTGCAAAACGATTACATGAATTATCAGGAAAAACATGTCAATACATTTCCTACTACCTAGTAATCAAAACAGATTCAACCTGTGTTCTGCTACAATACACTGCGTGCGCTGCTGGTTTACAAGTATGTTTAAAACAAGATTAACCCTTCGAATCTTTTATTGCTTGATTTGGACTTTATTCGCACATTAAGACCCAAAGACCACATCTTACACTCATCTGTGCCATCTTAAGCCAGAGTAACGCTATTTAAATCAGAACATACGGACTGCGTAACGTACGTGTAATATATTACACACTTCTCAGTTTTGAAGAGTTCACAGACTGAAGACAGCCAAACAGCAGAGACAGAAACAGATTCAGAGGCAACACATGGAGGTCTATGAGTGAAAAGGCACAGGGGAAGCACGATTATAGCGAGGCGGATATGGAGGATGGAAAAGGATGCCAGCTTAGGAGCTCTGGGGGACGCCCCTGCTGACAGCTCTGCTCGAGAGCAGGCTGAGAAGAAGAAAAAGACATGACACTAAGGAAGCGACTTCCAAAATACTTCCATTGACAAGACCAAACATCAGCACACACAAACCTGTCCAACTATGTAATGCAGAACAAAATCAATGTCATTTAATCTTAAAAAAAAAAGTAAAAAAAAAAGTACAGTTGCTAAAGTGAATCTGACTTTTATTTTCAATTGCTCTGCTCAGATAAATGCTTTTCAGTAATAGTCGTACGTTAGCCAGCAATTTCTAACTGAGATCCTGACCCCCCGGGTGCTGAGCAGAATGGGGATGAGGGTAAATGAAGAGGAAGCACCCAGCATCTTGCATCAATTCGCTTACCCTCCACTGGGGAACAACGTCTTACTTGCAATAGTCCTGCATCTGGAGAACATAAAATTCACCATGTAGGATCATATAGTTTTTTTGATGATTTAGTACACTTACTCAAATATCTTAACCATTTCAGTGGATTTTAAATCACCAGGAAGCCAACAAAGAGATTTGTTTTTGACCTCCTTACCTAGGTGCTAGCTTTATCCTTTGGCTTTGCATGAGATACACAGTATAACCAATTTGAGCATTTCAAAGAAACTAGGTCTGTCATTAGCTCTCAGGGACAGAAATCAATTCATATTACATTATGATTGAAATCCACGGAAGTACAAACAGAGAGATCAAGAATCATCTGTAATAAAAAGAAATGTTCAGGTAATTGAAATTGCTGGAAATGTACTCTGAGGACTAATGTGACTTATTACACCCACCAAGTTTTAGTGAGCCCCTCACCTTGATTGGAAATCAAAGATCTATGCCCACAAGTTTTCAAGAGGCGATTTTAGAGACAATTTCTAAAGAAGAATTTTTATTTTCAACCTTATGCTTACACAGTTTTAAGGACTGCCTGCTATCCCACGTTTTTGAGGCTCACGTAAGCAGCTATGGCATGTTTCAAAAGACTGCCACAGACCTGTTCTCATGGAATAAAATTTCTTGGGATTCACTGCACGATGAACAAAGCACACGTATTTAGGACAGCAATAAGACAGAAAAGACAAGACTACTCTGTCTCTCCCTCTCCACTTCTTGTAGCTCAATCAAAAAAATCTTGTAGCTGCCTCAAAAACAACTGCAGTACTCACAGAACTGCTGAGACTTGTCTCTGACCCTGATCCAAGGGCAACAGATAGCAAAAAAGATGCAATGCAGTATTTTAGACTAATGCCCTCTTTGTAATCATCCATGGAGCTAGGTAAGCAAGGCAGGATAAGTATACCTTACCAGCTACCACACAAGCACACCCATACCCCAGTCTGGGCTTATGGTACACTCGCTAGACTTATTTAGAATCATAGAATAGAATCGTAGAATAGTTTGGGTTGGAAGGGACCACCTTTAAAGGTCTAGTCCAACCCCCCTGCAATGAGCAGGGACATCTTCAACTAGATCAGGCTGCTCAGAGCCTGATCCAACCTGACCTTGAATGTTTCCAGGGATGCGGCATCTACCACCTCTCTCTGGGCAATCCGTTCCAGTGTTTCACCACCCTCATTGTAAAAAATTTCTTCCTTATATCTAGTCTAAATCTACCCTCTTTTAGTTTAAAACCAGTACCCCTTGTCCTATTGCTACAGGCCCTGCTAAAAAGTCTGTCCCCATCTTTCTTATGAGGCCCATTTACGTACTGAAAGGCTGCAACAAGGTCTCCCTGGAGCCTTCTCTTCTCCAGGCTGAATAACCCCAACTCTCTCAGCCTTTCCTCATAGGAAAGGTGTTCCATCCCTCTGATCATTTTTGTGCCCCTCCTCTGGACCCGCTCCAACAGGTCCATCTCTTTCCTGTGCCAAGGGCTCCAGAGCTGGATGCAGCACTCCAGACGGGGTCTCACCAGAGCGGAGTAGAGGGGGAGAATCACCTCCTTCGACCTGCTGGCCACGCTTCTTTTGATGCAGCCTAGGATACAGTTGGCCTTCTGGGCTGTGAGTGCACATCGCTGGCTTATGTCCAGCTTTTCATCCACCAGTACCCCCAAGTCCTTCTCCACAGGGCTACTCTCAATCCCTTCATCCCCTACCCTGTATTGATACCAGGGATTGCCCTGATCCAGGTGCAGGACCTTGCACTTGGCCTCGTTGAACCTCATGAGGTTCATATGGGCCCAATTCTTGAGCTTGTCCAGGTCCCTCTGGATTGCATCCTGTCCCTCAGGTGTGTCAACCGCACCACTCAGCTTGGTGTCTTCTGCAAACTTGCTGAGGGTGCACTCGATCCCACTGTCTATGTCATTGATGAAGATATTAAACAGTACTGGTCCCAGTACGGACCCCTGAGGGACACCACTTGTCACCAATCTCCATCTGGACATTGAGCCATTGACCACTACTCTCTGGATGTGACCGTCCAACCAATTCCTCATCCACCGAAGAGGAACCAACCAATTCCTCATCCGATGAGGAACCAACCAATTCCTCGTCCACCCATCAAATCTGTATCTCTCCAATTTAGAGAGAAGGATGTTGTGGGGGACCATTTATATTGGTGAATACCAATGACTTAGTCCTGAAATTACACATTCACCTTTTGAATACGATTAAGGTTTCATAACACTGAAAAAGTGATCTGGCAAAACACTTGAGCTCCTCCTGTCATTCGGGAACTGGACTAATACTCCCATCTGGTTTTCCATCTCCACCCCTTTTTACTTCTCTATCTCACACAACATCTGTAACGAAAGCAAAAACCGTTACGGAAAAGCCTGCATCTATGTTCAATACACAAGATTGTAATGGAAGCACACTTAAACTTCAACCATCTTTGAAGAAAGAGGGCTTCCAATTTTGGAAGAAGAAAGGCTGATTACTAAGTCAATCAAATTCAGTTGCTGTTAGGCTTTACTATGACAATAATGCTTTGTAATTGTGTTTGAAGATGCAGATCATGATGTAAGAAACATAATGAAGATGAAACATTTTAACTTCAAAATACTAGTGATTTTTTGTTAATAATGTAGTATTTTCCTCATGTCTAAAGTAGGTACTTTATACTCCTCCAGAATTATTTCTGTTATTTTTAAAAATAGAATAGTTATTTTATGTAGATGGCTGTAGACTTGGAGCAATATATCCTACAATCTTTTTTCAGTCTCCCAGGCTTTCTGCTGAAGGATTGCAATGAACTTGAAGTTGAATCAATCACTGTGATTGCACATTGCTACTGTGATGTCTGCATACATTAAAAATTGTCTAAGGTAAGATAATTTGTTCGTATCACTGCAAATTCCTTTTTTAAACCTAAAGATTTAGATCTAAATCTAATTTAAAAAGCACATTTAAATGCGAGCTCTATACACCTTTGCCTTCTTGGCAAGCCTGACATTGTCCACTGTGCCCTGTATCCTGCCCATGTGTCCAGGCCCTGTTCCATACTTTTTCTTAAGAACAAGCCAGCTTTGAGCTTGTTTGCAAGGACTTAATCTCTTATGCATTTAAAAGTTGACTTAATCTGCGTATGGAAAAGCTCCCATGTTCTCTATCTCCCTCTCGCCTTCTTCCAGCCCCTACTCAGTTCTCTGTCTGAACATGGACAATGAGTTTTCCTTCTCAGACGCTGTGGGATGCCATAAGCATGGTCATTAACAAAGCACAGCCATCAAAAATCTTTCTGGCTTTTCAGGGTGATACCTGAACTACATTGGGGGGGTGGATTTTTTTCTACATCCCGCTTCACTTTAACAGAGCTTTACGTCATTCATAAATTGAATGTGAGAAGACACAAGTCCCAGTCTCCATAAGGCAGCAACACAACTTGCACATCAGTGCAACTGGGATCCGAGAAACTTGTAGAGGAGGCAGGTGCATGGCTCAACAGAGCCTCCTCCATCCCTTCTCCCCGCATGGCTAGGCTGGAGCTGAGGGATGGGCACACGGTTGAACACGACTGAAATACTGCAGCTTGACAAACTGCCACTTCTTGTACCTTCAATCAAAATGGATACGCTTTTAGCTGCAATGTTGAAAAAGTTAGTTTGAACTTCAGTGAAATTGCACCCAAATACTAACATGCTGGTGTTTGCAGCGAAGGTCCCTTAGGAGGCATGGCAACTAAGCCTGCCCCAGCCTCCCTGAGCTGGCTGCTCCCATCCCCATGCTGCTCCTTCAGTACAAATATTTATAGGGCTAGAAGGTGAACTGGATTTGAGAACTGACAGAGGTTAAAGATCTAAGTAGGATAGTCTTACACTGATTAGCTCCCTAGCAGGTCCAATGTTATGTTAAAACAGTTGTATTGGTACAACTGTGGGGACAGAATGGGGACACAAGTGGTTTAAGCCAAAAGTGCTCGTGTTCCTATATAGGAACACACTTATACCAGTACAAGTGTTTACACTTCCTTATTTCTTCATCACTCTTCCCTTCCAAGACAGACAAAAACAAAACACAAAACATGTTCAAGTGTGTCTCAGCCAAGATGTGTTCATTCTCTAACCTCTACCTGCTTTCATGTAAATCCTTAAAGTGTGCTAAACAAGCAGCAAGAAATTTTCAATTCTCAGAGGTTTGCCCAGTTGAATTTAAAAGACAGTAGGCTACATACCTTAAACTGGTACCCTGTCTTTGAAAAAAGACTACCTCTGTGGGTTAACAGCATTCTCAATGCAGCTGCATTATTATTTTTTTAAAGTTTGGACCATTCACAAGTAAATCTGTATTATTCAAATTCAACATGCTGCAGTGTTGCCTCTCCTTCCCACTAAATTAAGAGCAGAAACTGAAAAGAAAGCAACCTTCTCCAGGGATGGAGACACTCCCCAGGGGCTACTTCCCCCTCATCTCACTCGAGCGATCCCAATTCTCCCCTTCCCAGACATTCTCATGTCGGTCACGGATTATTCATTTACCTACACACAATGGAGGAGAGAGAACATAATGTCCTAGAGCGATTGTCTGGGAGACACCACTGCTGTTAGTTTTTCATCAATACCTTTTTATTCTCAGTGAAGATCTTCTTGGAAATGTTTTACATGTTGCAGCTATTTTGTTTCCTCCACTTCAGTCACTTCCAGTCGAGCAGAGGAATATGAATGTACTCGCTCTACCTCCGCTCATTAGTTCTCAGCACATTTTAATCAGCAGGTTCCCTTTCAAACTCTTGGGTTTTGTTTATATTTTAGTAACCCGTTTGTCCTTACAACAATTTAATTTGAAAGAAAATCTACCGTACAGCACTAAACAAGACAGCAATCTTGAGCCAAGGTACAAAGGCTGAAATAGCTTCTGAATGATTCTGTTACTGCCTCCCAGAAAAACATGGTCATCTGCCACAATTTTGGCCGGGGAGAAATCATTAATAGAGCATTGGTCTGACCTGGAGACCTGAGGCTTCATTTCAGCATACACGGGCAACTGCATAATTAGGAACTAAAGTACATGAATTTCACAAACCAACAGCTCTTAACATTATTATCGCAACATCCCTGTTATCTGCACAATTATAGCCCTCACCTACTCTCTTAGACTATTCCTCTATTTAGTTTAAAGAACATTATCAAACACTCACTGATCGATGTGATTTTTCTTTCCCCGTCAGCAGCTCCCTATACTACGAGATGGCACCAAGGAAAGCAAAGCTTCAAAACAAAAACATGTAATTCAGAGATACAGGAGTAAAATCAATGCACGATTTTTTTCATTTCTGCTGTATCTTCAAATGTTCAGCTCAAAGAGAAAAGCTTGACACTTGCAGCATCCCCCATCCCCACATCCATCAGTGCTGCTATAACCAGTACCAGGTTGACCCAATCTTTTCAGCTCTGGGGCACCTTTCCAAGCCACTCTTTGGCATCTCCTTTTGCAGGTAAGTGCCGAGGGAAGGCAAACACCTGGGCAGGGGTTCCCAGAAGAGTTCTGTGCTCCCCCAACCCTGACTTCCAGTCCTAACATGAGGTGTGGACCAAACAGACGGGATGCCCCTCTGATCTGTAGATCTGTTTTCTAGAAGATACGTTTTGGAAAGCTTATAATGTATGCTTGTTCATCGTATGTTTAGAAACCAACCTCCACAATGCACTGTCAATATAATTTTTGTTTACAGGCATAATAATAATAACAGGACCCACTGAAGGAGGCAACTTTTCCTTCCTAATACTTAGAAAAGCAAAACTAAGTGGAGAGCAGAAAAAGGCAGGAAGAGAAGCGATAACAGTCAGATAGGAAGAGTTTTGTTTTCTTCACTTAATTACTTAGCACCTCTGCAGGCTAGACAAAGAGTACTTGCAGCCAAAAATCGATTTTTAGCTTGCTTCTACTAGATCATCTTTCATCTGCTGCTGAATTTGAGCACGTAATCCATATTTACCACAGATAGTCACTTGTCAGATGTCAGGAATTATTGAAAATGGAGATGCCTTAACGTACAGAAGCTCCCTCATAGCAAGAAAAATTACTTTTTTGGACGGAGCTTCTGGGCACATCCAGGAAGAATGGAAGACAGATCAGCAAAGTGCCTGACAGATGATTGCTGTGTGCAGCCACATCAGAGGCCAAGGAACAGACAGAAAGGACAATACTGAGCACAACTTAATGTGAATTAACAGCATTTGAATGAAACATCTGGGAGAAATTAGAGAGAGCATCCAATGGTCTGTTGAAACTATACAGTCAGGAAGAACTAGAATACCAGGCAGCTACCAACACCATGGCTTGCAATGGCAATGTGCTAATAATTAACAGTAGATATAAATATGAGTGGGCTTAACAAGGCTAAAACCATAAGAGAACAAAACACAGTTCAGCGGTAGCAAACGAATGCTCTTACAGCCATACACATTTTTATCTTCCTTGTGCAGCATTACAATCCACTTTCCTAGTACGGCAGCAACTAACAGTGTCTACGAACCTTAAAATGAAACTCATTCGGCACGTTGTGTTCCCAACTATTTACTGACGTGACAGTCTCAGTAATCTGTTTTGGCAAAGCTCGCTAAGGAAGCCAAGCACAGTCTCTAGTTTACCAACTTCAGCAAAACGAAGCTGGAACCTAAAGATGTGCTCTTAGAAAACTGGCCAACATGATCCTGTTGCTCTAAGCTGAACCCCATTACCACTTTAGGTATTAAACAGTCATTACTCTGATTAAGGCATTATTTTTCTTATGAGGTTGTTACAGATGTGCAGAAAATAGCTTTCATTACAGTGACAATCTTTGGTCTAGATGCTGCTCTTATTTATGATCTGCCACTTGGAACATTCAGTTACACCCATGAAGTCTGAAGTACCTGCAGATGTACTCTGATCAAAATACAAGAGGAAATTGGTCCACTGTGTTTCTATGTAGTTAACTACTAAATTTCCCACCAAACCAGGGATTCTTTGAAAATACTTATGGAATAGCATCTAATTCTGTGTCTCACTAGATTCCTAATAGCTGAAACATCTCATCTCAAACATTTAACATGGTTTTCTCACACTTCCCTTTGTCTCAAAAGATGACGCTCATACAGTTAACTCATATCTACTGAAAACGTTGGTTTACTCCTGTTTCTAGGAGCAAAGCTGCAATGCAATAACAAGTTAAGCTTTTTACACTTGGAACAGTTCTTCCTCGTCTTTTTCATTTGCACAGCACTTACTGCAAAGCCCCAAGTATCTGATCAGAATGCTTTTAATACAAATATCATTACTGTTAATAGCAATACTTACCTACACAACACAACAATATGAAGTGAAGACAGGCTACCTGAAAGACTTTTCTGAATGTTAACTTTCTATTTAGCCAGGCTTGCAGAGTAAACTGTAGCATGCCGTATGTCTTGGTGCTCATTCTTAATTTCCTTTCATTGTTGTTTTACCCAATATGAAAATGATTTTTCCTGCAGGTTTTTGCAAGGATATGTTAATGTATCTAATTTTATATTTTAATAGAATTTCATGAGCCAGTAGGCCTGATACATATCAGTAATTGCTGCTAAAATGGGTGTAAATTGTCTTGATCAAATCATGAGTGTAAACAATTTTTTAATTAGACTGCTTGAAACTTGCAGTAACCAGATAATGATTATGCTAGTCATCAGGCAAAGGCAGCACGTTTAGCAATTTATCTCTCTGTGTTTCTCTTCTACCTTCTTTCATGTTAATGCAGAACAAACATACGTGTCGAGGCTCATAAATATGACCACTTCCTAACACACAGAGACTGTACTTGGCACCAATCATTCTGCAAAGACTGGTGCTTAGACCAAACCGTCAGATACGACAACCAGAAAAACAGTGTGCGCACAATGACCGTGCCCAATTCATATTTATAGTCATTAGGCAAGTTCCATTTTGTGATCAATTTTTCATTTATATTGAAGAATAATCTCTCCTTAAATGGCAAGCATGTATAGTTTAGCAAAGTATTTTAAAGCAGTTTAATACCCACATAAATAATCTTTCATATGATATGAAAGGAAAATACTACTACTGTTTACCCAGTGATATGGGGTCATAACTCATTTATTCAGTAAATAACCATAACAAAAGCAATTACAATTTAGAATGCCAGTAAACACCATCTCTTACAATTCACTTAGAAAAGCAGACTTAGTAAGAATCGTCAATGATCCTTCATCAATATTTTTAAAGAATATGTTTAGGTTGCTTCTTAGCCAACCTTACCAATGATTCTCCCTTAAAATACAATTATGTATATTTTTATTTGGATTCTGTATACACACAAAAATCACAGAATTCATCTCAACTGCAACATATATTCATCTAAAAGAAACACAAGCAACTGATAAATGACCCACTAATAATGTACTTGCTAATTCTCTCTTTCAGACTGGATATTGTAAGCATTTTAAGACACTAAGAGGTATAATTAGTTGTAGGAACAACTAAAGACTAATTACCAGTACAGGAAAAAAAATCAAAAGCATTACTATAATTAGGTTCATTTGCTTCACTTGGAGAGGAAAAATCCACAGTATTCTGGAAAATAGTGGAACTCGATTAACATGATTTTCTTGACATTACTAGAGTTCGGAAATGAAGTCACAACTGATAGTTTATTTTAAAAAGAAAGAAATTTTATAGTCCTCTTTACATAAAGGTCAACTACTCAATGTACTGTGCTTTCTAGAAACAGATTTTTCTTCATTTCCACTTAATGCTACACATAATTGAAAGGACAAGAGATGCTAATTTGATCTTCCTAAATGTCACACACTGAAGAGCAAATGAGAGCTAAAGCAGGTACATTTCTGATGTGCACACCTTTTCAAACCCCTACATTAATCAGTGTCAGGAGATTTCCAAGTATTTTGTTTCACTGGTCTTGCAATCAATGAAACATTTAGTCTCCAACAACTGGCCTGCTATACCTCATTACAGCATGGAAAAGTTAAAAACAATTCTTAATGACCAGGACACATTCAAGAGCACTGGCTGACTATCGCTGCATAAAACCGGAGCTGAATCTTTACAAAAAGGCCATTAAAGCTATCAGGGTCAGAATTTGACTTAATGATGATTTTCTTTTTTTTAGAAGCATTTGCTCTTCTTTATATTTCTGTTTGTGAAAATGCTTCAGCAGTATTTTAAAGGTATCTCCTATTTTAAACCTCATCAGTAAGCAATGTTACAGTAAACAAACTGCATGCTCAGATTCACTGAAGAAGGCAAAATTTTAATACTGAGTTGAGGGATTTCAATATAAAGCTGTTAAAAGTAATTTCAGATGTCTCAGGGAATACAGTAACAATTATCTTCTGAAAGACTAAGGATATGACAGAGGTCAATTCTGAGTTATCCATGTTTACACCACAGCCTCTTCCCTCGAGTCAGGTGCTATTTCTTCTCTCAACAGAGGGGACACCATAGAACCTTCCTACAAGCCTTTCAAACCATTAAAGTCTCCAAAACCTCCTTCTAGATCATTTATTCGCTGTCATTTTTTCACCAGAGACTGGCTTCCTAGAGAGGTGGTCGATGCCCCAAGCTTGTCAGTGTTTAAGAGGCATTTGGACAATGCCCTTAACAGGCTTTAGCTTTTGGTCAGCCCTGAATTGGTCAGGCAGTCGGACTAGATGATCGTTGTAGGTCCCTCCCAACTGAAATATTCTATTCTATTTAATTATTCCATCAGATGTCCACAGTTTACCTGCATTACCCTGTTAAAGCACTGTGCAATTAAAGAGGCCAGTGATGCTCAAAGAACTGTATTCCCCTATTTTTCACAAGTGTGCAGACGAGTAACCCCTCAGTCACAATGGGGTTTATTTTACGGGAACGATCTAAGAGAGGACTCCTACTTCTGTAACTAACTGCTGTTTCTACCAATTCATGTTTGGGCTGTCATTCTCTGTTCATTAGGAATGATAGCTCTCCTGAATGTACAAAACTTCGCCGCTGTATCCTTTCAGGAACATCCCTCATTGTGATCGATGCACACAATGGGGAGCAAAGAGGGACTGTCAGATAGGGAACAAATAAATAGATCTTATTGCCAAGACCTGCCAGCTCCAACTGTTCTCAAACACAGCACCTGGCACAGACAACAGTGCACCCATTCTACTCCTCTGCTGTGCCCACGCCGGTATGCACTTCATCAGCCGGAGGGCTCAGGGCTACAGCTCGTTTCAGGTATTAGCTGAACTAATTGCTACAAACCCAACCATCAGAGGAAGCCATTTCATGCAAGGACTCCGTTCAAGCAGGAGGAGACAGCGCAATGCAGATTAGTAGTTTCTCTGCATCTTTGGGAGCTCATGTGGACTATAAGTCAAATTTAAAGCTAAGAAGGCCTAGCAGAGTACCAAGTTCAAATTCCTCCTAATTAACAGCTCTTAAGAGACCACTTGCAGTGGGAAAAGTTTGTGCAAAAGCAAAGGGTTATGCTAAAGCCTCGTGCAAAAGCAAAGAGGAAAAAGCTTTCCTTCTCTGCTGCCAGGTAACAGAACGTATTTTATTCTTACAAGGAAACTTACTATTTTCTCCAATATAAAACCAGGTTTAAAACAATTTACAGTTCTTCACCGTCCTACCTGCAGTGCTACGTGAAAGCAAACAAAAGAAGCCTGCTGGATGTTTCTTTAGAGCTGACTTGATCACACGCTGCTGCAGGTGATGGGCTCCTGCCAAGCATCATTGCACTCTGAAGAAACTGTTTTTATCAGCCAGACTTTCAAATGGGCATTTATATTCATCGGACACCTCTCAGTATTAATACAGGGGAGCATGTACACTCCCTGCCTCAGTACAGTGGAGATACTGGGAGGTATTTAGGCATTATTCATGGTGGTTTTATTACTTACAATTAGAGCTTTTGGGCCAGATCTTCAGCTGGCATAAACTCAGCACAGCTCTATTTAAATTAAAGGAATCATGCTAATTTACACCAAATTATGATCTGTACTGAAGGTCTCTAAGGATTATCTACTTGATACGTCAGTTATTTTACCTAATTAAACCAGTTGAGAGTGTTTCTTAGTAAATTATGAGCCATCTATGATATTTATTCATTGAAGAGCTCAGACTGTTTAGGCAATATTCACATATTGTCTTTCTTCCCTTCCCTTTTTTTATTGAATATATCTCATCACAACTTTGGAGCTACATTATCAATTCTTCCCATACAAAGTTTGCATGGGAAAATACTTTTTGCTGAGCACTGACTGTTTAATGTTCATTTTTGTGTTTCTTGCACACTGAAAGCTCTCATGACTTTGAAGAAAATTTTAAGGAAGTGAAACATGGTGGATGAGCTCTTCTGCATCCTTATTTCATAATTATTGTGTAGCTACCAAGCTGATTCCAAGCTCATATTTTCTAATTCTCCAAAATATTATAGCTGTAAAATCCTGACCATCACGTTGCCCAAAAAACCTTGTTCTACTCAGTTTGGCCTTTCCTAGACCTCTGATTTTATAACCGTTTGTTTTATTAATACACACGGCACATTGGGTACAATATCTTTGTTTTGTACATTCCAAAGGGTAAAGCACTATGACCATGAAAATTGGTATTAACTTTTATAGGCAGAAGCGCCAGGGTTTTGCTAAAATTTCAACAGTACAGCACTGATTTTGGTTGTTCTATAACAACTTTAGCAGCTTTGTTACATAATTTGCTCGGTTAGAGTACAGGCACAGAATTCCTATTAAAACAATATTTTGTATATATTTGTAGATATGAAGTAATCAGGAAACCAACATTTTTCTTACCGTGATTCACAACTGCATTATGATGAACCAGAATTAATTTTCATTACCACAAGGAAAAGATTCATATCTCTTACCTTTTATTTCTGTCTTCTATCTGCAAGATATAGACCATGTCATCGGTAGCGTGAAGCTTGGAACTGCTGTCTCCCCATTTCAGCTTCAGGCTCTGAGGACCTGCTGCAGCACACTCTAACCGAGGAGGTAAGGGTGGTAATGGCCTGGTTTTTGCTTTAATAAAGTGGCTAAACGGTCCAGCTCCAATTTCATTGACAGCCTGGATCCTGATCCTAAAACGAACAACAAAAAGGTAAATGTTAAATGAAGTGCTTTCATGAGGTTCTTGGTATAAAAAAAAGTCTCAAGAAAAAAAAACAGCCTTCTGGACCTGACTGCTCCGTCACTAACACAGTGCCCGCTACCAGGGCTTTGCTCTGGCAAAATGAAAGGCTCTGTAAACATAACAAGTATTATCATCCTGTTTATATTGTAAGAGCTGCAGTGAAGATATCAAGAAATGCAGTAAGGCAGAGGGGGTAAGATTTGGGTAAGCAATCTCAGAACCTGATAGCAGTCCCTTTAACCACACGAACAAGGGGCAGCAGCACAGATACAAGTGCAACCTGGAAAACATTAAGTGTGTAACCGTGAATAAATAAAATGCAGAAGTGTGTTGTGGTTGTCTAACAAAGGTCATGGACTAATTTAGGTGAAATCATTAAGTGAAAGCATTGGTGTCACTGCCATGAAACACATCTCCATGTTGGTAAATATCTCTGAAGACCAAAGAACAGTATTATTTCAGTGTGTGCAGCGTCCCACAAAGCACACTATTTAAATACATGAAACTCTCCTGGGAAGAGCTAACCGAGAAGGTTAAATCCACAAACCTTCTACATGTCTTACACAAACTGTGGAAATATTAACCATCAGTGAACTATTTATTAGATGAAATAAAAGTTGGACTCAAGTCACTCTCACAAGATGCACGAAAGCTCTTGAGCCATTTGAATTGCATTAAGGACATTTAGAAGAAGAGAAAAGCAGACCACCTACCTAGTCACAGAAGTTTTAATTTGGAAATATTCTTAAGACTGAGCCAGTCTTCTAAATTCTATTTCTTTCTTAAGATAATGACTCCTGGCTTCTGCTTTGTCACTTTCTCTTATCTGTCTGCACCTTAGTTTAATAATTTGCACAGTGAGAATCTGCTTATAGGAATGAGTGAAGAGCAGTAGTCTTTTACTATGGTAACATCAACAACACCATCATAACAAAAATGTGAAATATGCATTTTGAAAGAGCTTTGAGGACTGTGTAAATAGAAATATTGGTACAAACGAGCCTGAAACGTTTCAAGAGTTTGTTAAATCAAAGTAAAAATAAGAGAAAACAGGATGGGCAAACCAATCAGGTTTTTTTAGACAGTTCAGCCTAGTTTAGATAGCTGGACAGATGCCATTTACTCTGGAAATCCTGTGCACAGCAGCCTAGTATTTTCTCATGGGAAAAGACTCTCTACAAGAAAGTGTTGCTTCTTCTCAAAACTATCAGCCACCAAGAAGCCAGAAGTCCCTGGGTAAGGTGGTAGGGGGAGAAGGCAGAAGAGCAGAACCCTATGACTGCCTGCTTCAGAGAAAGCAAAAGACAAATAGAACTGTCTTTGGTTGGCATAGCTACTTATTTTATTGAAGCACATAAAGTGATGTAAGTTCATATAAACAACAGAAGAAAAATTACTTTGCTTTGAACAGCAAGTTGTCAGCTCTACCATTAGAAAAAGATTAGGTAAAGGGATAGGGAAAAACCCTCCAGAGAACAATATTCCCCATTAAAAAAAAAAAAAAAAAAACAAACCACAAACGTGTATTTTCTGCAATTTCAAGAACAAAAAGGGTTAAATGATTAATAAACATATTGCAAAATAAGAGAGCTTTATCTACTGATTGGGCAGGTAAACTAATTGTACACTGTAAGAACGTACTGTGTTTACGCAGTCATGTGTAAATGTGTGGTTAAACCTTTGCTTATTGACCTAGCCATTAACAAGGGTAAAGTATTGCTTGGCGTGGAGCTGCATTTTCCTTTTAACCTTCCTTTTGGTTTCAGGAAATGCATCCTGACCACCTTACAACACTGTACAACCGTCATTTCATCCTCTTCCTCCCAAAGGGTGGATGGTATGAAGAAAGACCTAGTGGGAACTTCCTCTTCAACTGCTGCATACAAGCATTTGACATAAAAAGAACAAAAGTCTTTTCTAGTATCTTAAGATGTGTAATTAATATAGGCATTGATCTTATTTCATATTATGTTATTGGTTTGCTTCAGATTGAAGAGTCATTACATTAATATTTAATGGTCTTTCCTGTTAAAAAAAAAAAGTGAAAACTGCATGAATTTTCACTGGATTCTGGCAAGTTATCCATTAGCACATGCACCTAAACAGTAACAGCTACATTACAAAGTGCTACTACTTTTTTGTAATTGATTACAGCAACATACTCTAGAGTACATAACCTTTTTTTTTTGTTTTATTTTGTATTATCCAAAGTCCCAGTAACAACAAAGCCTCTCCTGTCCTCAAGCATCGTAACTTTAACTCATTTCCAAATGGCAGCTACCACACTTGAAAACAAGCAGTGATTGAAACAAATGTCTCTCAAATATCACATCCCATTTCTTAAGCAGAAGCTTTTTTAGATATGTGCATGAACACACATCTGCATTTACTTGTATTCCCTCTGCCAGGTATTTGCACAAGGTAAAAATGTGTCTCTTCCTCTTCCCTCGTTTGTTGTTGCTTTCATCTGCTGCCACCACCACTTCTGACTTTAGAACACAGGAAGACTGATGGAAACTCTTAAGCCTTAAAATAGAGACAGGCATCTTTCCAGATGAATGATGATACTGGGAAAGCCAGAATTGATTTATTTGACACTAACGTGGCTGGATGTGGGTACCTTTTTTCTGCTGATTACACCACCATAAAACTCTTCGTAAATTGCCACTATCATTCCCAGGTCCTGAGCTTTGTCAGACACACACAAACAACTAGTTTTGGTTTTCTGTGCACATGGCAATGTAACCCAGACCCAGCTCTCACCTCCCTCTGAACCACAGCAGCGTCTCCTCAATGGATATTAGGCCTTAGAAATGTCCACAGGGAAGGGAGAAGGAAGAAGGGAAAAAGAAAGGGGAGAAGGGAGGACCATCTGGAGGAGGAGGGAGAGCATATGATGGTGGGAGAACACCTTGTACTGCAGCATCTTTGCTGCAGCTCAGGTGCTTCTCATGTCCCTGCCCCAGCCTGCACCACACTGAGCTCCTCCAGCGGGGTGGCACAGCCATAGTGGGTAAGATAACTTCCACAATTAAATGGAAACCAATTGCTGTTTACAGAACTGATACTGGGAAAAATGAATTCTTTATTTTTGTGTAAAAGTAGTACATAGACTTGTAGAAATATTTGCAATAAAACCACTTCCTGAATTCCTTTCAGCTTTTTCACTAATGGTTTCTAAGTTAAAATACCCCAGACACTGTCTTGGAAAGGCGGTTTTAAAATCTGACAATCACAGTTTGAAAGTAAGTTTTTTGAAAATGTAGAGACTATATTTAGAGATAGTACCTAATTCTGCAGGCCCTGGACCAATAATATTTGTATTCATTTTCCCATTTTCCCACTGCATCTTTTAAACATTTAGAAAAAAATAAATCAGACTAGGCAAATTTAGAAACCATTAAAAGATCTTTAACAGACCATTCTATCTTGTAAGATTCTTGACCCAGGAAAATAAACACACTAAACAGGATGCTATTTTCAGATTGGTCACAAAATCCTTTGTATAGTATTCCAACAAACTGAGAAATCACTTTTGAATTAATCTTAAGAGTCTGACATGAGAAGAGTTTGATTCGCTAGTTCCCATAAGTGGAATGCCACCAGTTGCAGTACACACGCCTGTGGAAACCTGTGGGAGTGAAAATGCCACGGACTTCAAAAGGGAGGAGCAGCAGCATGCTCCACCATCAGCAGCAGCCTGAATGTAATGGGTAGTAATTATACACAGCCCCCAGGACAAGCCAGCCCCACAGATCCCCACTCAGACTGCACTCTTCTGGGGCTGGAACAAGACTGAGTTTTACACTCTGAAGCATACGTTTTGTTTTATAACCCACTTAAGCATTGCTAACTTGAGCATCCATGTGCATTCTTCTCTCTTCATCTTGGAAGAGATTTTCCTCGATACAGTTTAGAAATTCAAAATGTCTAGAACTTTTATTCCTAAACCAAATTAAAATTAAGTGTTGCTATTAACATTTAATAAGGCTACTGTGTATTTCGGTAAACTATGTAACTTCAGAAGAAAATAAGCATTCTTAAAAATTGGAAGTTGTTCTGCAGTGAAGTATCTCAACAGTATAGCACAATTAACTATGGAAAGTGTTGTGCAAAGCTTGGGAACACAGTGTAACAGAAAACTGGTTATTCCTATTACTGTTGAATACTTATTTATTGTGGAATACTTATTAACTCACTTCTAGTTATGTCAGTTCACAGAAAACCAATCCAAGTATTATTACCCTATAATCAGAGCTTCCAGAGCTTCATGGCTATGTCAATAAAACAGAAAAACTGCAGAACTCTCAGACATATTTCTGCAGCTGCTCACCAGCAACGATGTCTGCATAGTGCTTTTGTGAGGCATCTGCTTTTTGTAACAGGAGTGCTGGTCTGTGTCTGACACTGGAAAAGTCCTCTTGAAACCAGCCCTACGCTGGCCATTAGCAGCACAGCAGAGACATGCCCTAGTTCCTCCTGCCTTCAATGTATTTTGGGATGCAAATTCTTCTTGTGACATGCTGCCTCGATTTGCTACTAAGACACAAAAACCATCAAACTTGTCATCTTCGAGCCCACCTTCGCGAAGAGCCTGGAGTTTACTCGGTGTATACTTGAGTTGCTCATGTATGGCCATTCCCACAGGGAAGCTGCAAGCAGCAGAGCGATGCCAGACCTAAGCTAACAAGTCCAACGGGGTGGACACAGGCAGACACGCTGTTAGAATCACACCACTATGCAAAACAACGTTCCTTTCCAATTTTGGACTTAGTGGATTCATAATAACCAAGATTTGCTTTCAATTTCAGGTCTCCACAAACAAAAACATTGACAGTGAAATTCCAAGGCAACTAAAACATACAAGCCCTTTGCTGATTTACTTAAAATTCTGCTGAAACTTTGGCAAGAGAGTTCAGAGTCTCAAACCCAGTAGTATTTGGCTGGTTTAGTCTAGGAAAAACAAGGCCTGGAAGAAAACACATTCACTGCTTTTAAACACAGCAGGGAATAAACACTTGAGAGAGAGAAGAGCTAGTTGAGTAAAGTTGACACAAAAAGAAAAACCATTGGTGAACAAATTTAGAGAATGAGATCAGTGATGTTCTGAAACACTCTTCTGATTAAAACAGGGACGGCAAAAATTCCACCACCTTTTAGCATACAGCTTGATAATTTTTTTTTGGTAGGAACTTAGTCTTACAACAATATTTAGAACAGTTGCAGTTAATGCTTCTGCTTTAGCCTTTTCATTTGGATCAGAGACAAGCAGACTCCCTGACCAAAAATACGTGATTTAATACGGTGCTTTTTACAAAATAACAAAATAAGAATGTAAAAAAAAAAATCCAGTATGATCTCAGGGTAACAACACTTTTCATGGCAGCAGGAGTAAGAGCTTCATGGACAAGACTGCAGCATGATGATAAAGAAGAGTAATGTCCTGCCCATCCTTTCATTCCGTACCTCCATTTCCAGGCTTTGAAGACAAGGACATTGCCCTAAAGGAAGCTGTAGACAACCAAGAACCAGCTAAAAAAGAGACTGAAGAAGGAAGACTTCAGTGAAGAATTTAGATGGTCCATTCTGGCTGTCTTGACTGTGTTGCTCAAAGCTCTCATTTTGCTTTAGCTGTTTTGACTCTTGATTGAACATCTGAGGAGAAACCAGGGAGTACGAGACTGCCCAAAGATGACGCAGTTCCACAGCTGGGTAGCCAGTCAATAGACAAACTCTTCAACTTCTTATTAGTTTTATTAGGTTTTTGATTAGTCTTCAATCATTTCAGTTCCCTGGTCTGACTTAGAGTAAGATCACATAAGCACCAGTGCTGAGGCAAGGCAGAGAGTGAGAAACGTGGGAGAACATGGAGATGGAGGGAGGTCAGAAGCATGACAACAGCAACCTGAATTGGCTCAAACCCTTGTGCAGCTTTACTCATGTGCAGTATTTTCACAAACACCTTAAACTAGCTTAGGCCAGCATGTCTGCTAGAAGACATGCTGGCCTTCCTTTCTCTCTGCTCATTTACAAGGTAAAAAATATGGTTAGTTTTCAGCAAGACCAGTTTTCCCAGTTTGGAACGGTGTGATAGCACTTTGCTGGCACAAAACAGGGGACAACACAAGGAGGGAAGAAGAGGCTTCCTTTGACAGCAACGCTAGCTTAAATTGACCACAAAACTAGGATCTTAAATAAACACAGTAGAA
The DNA here is from genome assembly GCF_018139145.2 of Gymnogyps californianus. Classification (NCBI taxonomy): domain Eukaryota; kingdom Metazoa; phylum Chordata; class Aves; order Accipitriformes; family Cathartidae; genus Gymnogyps; species Gymnogyps californianus. The sequence continues at coordinate 23,315,397 of NC_059480.1, forward strand.
GACAAGAAAAAGCTTATACTTCGTTACTGCCTTTGCCAAAAAGGATCACAGCGTTATAAGCCACTGAAGAACTGGAGACAGTGAAAACGTAGTCGCACTTCTTGGATTTATATGAGTGATCTGGAACGAAGGGGTTCTGAATCACCAAGTTCCTATTTCGCCTTCTTTTTTCAGATTGCCAGAGAGATATATATACACTTTTAATAAATCTACTTCTTTATTTTTTATTACATGGTTTTAAAACCTAGATATTCTAGGCAAAGATCAGGGACCACTGTACTAGGCACTGCAAGCAATATATGTTCCTCTCTTTAAATAACTTCTAGTATACGTATTTGTATACTTGCTACAAGAAGTTCTCTTTTTTGGGTACATGATAAGATTTGAGAAATGAACTTTTCATTTAAACTCTACAAGACCTGTAGGATTGTGACCTTGAATACAAAGAAAAAAAGAAAAATATTACAGAAGGTCTGTGCCATGTCTAATTTTACAACTGTACAATCAGATTTCAGTTTTTATTAGAACAGTACTTAAAATAGAATTTGTTTTGTCACATCTGCTGTATTGCTGTTCATTGCCTGCATGGAACAATTTTTTTTTTTTTTAATTAGCAATTAGGGAAAAAACATATAGGCCTGAACATTGTAATAGTAATAAAACTTTGGCAATGTCACTTAGAAATTTAGACTCTGAAGCAATATAAAGAAATTGTTTTTAAATTCAGATTATCTTTTAAATAATCTCCACATGCTAGAAACAAAAAAAAGCTGTAGCTATACAAATAAAAGTTCATTGCGTGCAAATTGCAATCCCCTCACAGGGATCAATAGAGTTAATAATATAAAACCCTAGAATATTACTGCTAAGCATCTGAAAAAACACGAGAAGTCGCGTTCTAATTCTAGTTATTTCCCATTTTTTAAATTTATTTACCTACCACCGTAACCTTACCTTAGCAGAGCAACTTAAAAAGGAGAGGTCAGAGATAATGCAAGGAGAGGAGAAAGAGCAAAAAGGGAGGGAGAAAGCAATATGAACTACATGAACTACTGCAATTCATTCCATAAAGGAATTATTGCAGATTTCTATGCTCCCTAGATTGGCTGTTAGGGTTTTGTTGGTGGTTTGGTTTTTTTTTTTAACTCACTCTACATGCCATAAGCATTTCCTACGTAAAATTAAGCTGTGTGATCTCATCCGAAGTGCTCTGTACCACATCGAAAAAATTGTACTCACCGGTATGAGGTTTCTGGAAGCAAATCATTGATAACGTAACTTGTAACATTTCCTACTGGAATGCTGATGTCACCCAGGTCAATGTTGTATGATGTAATCTCAGCTCCGTTATTGCATGGTTCTTCCCAGTTCAGTACAAGGCACACAGAGGGTGAGAGTTGATAGGCATCCATGTGCTCATCCTCCAGCACAGAGAGGGTAGAGACTGCATCAGGCACAGACGCGGGGATTCTGCAGGTTACCAGGTCACTGTAGGGTCCAGCTCCTGCCTGGTTAATAGCCTGTGTGTTAAAAAAAAACAACATTTTTTTACAGGATAAATGTTCTCTTTCACATGTCTATCGAGTTCATAATAATGAACTGTGCAGCCTGGAAGAGCTGCATGGAGTCTTCAGAGGATATGCACTGCTGGCTTATTCTCTAAAGCATGACTCATACCCTCCACCTATACTAGAGCAATTAATATCTTCCTTTGTTATTCAGGAGTATCTCTCAGAAAAATTAGAGAATATTTTTCTTTTTCCTAATAGCTATTTAATCAAACTTAACAGTAACCTTTTTATCAGCAGCAAACTTTGTTTAGTAAGGGAAAATGTCACAGTCATACTGTCAGTGACAGGTGACATCACATTGTTCAGCAAACTGGCTACCTGAAATTGTTGAGCCACCCTGTATAAAATCCTCAGTATACTGTAGCGTGCAACATCAGATGCTTTATGCAAGCAGAGTATCCCTAGACATAAGGGGCGTTTGGCTTGCTGAGAGCTACACTGGCTCCTAGCTCAGAGAAAGAATATCTAATTTCATCCTAAAAAGTTTCTGATATAAGAATGTAGGAACTCAGCACAGCGTTAAGTCTATGACTCAGATTTCCCCAGAAATCAAAATCACTAGCAAAACACCATCAAAGCACATAGCTCAGTAGTTTCCACAAGAGAGGGGAGCAATCAATTATCAAGCTTCTCATCTTGACTCATAGATCCAGGATCTCAGTGTAAACCAAGTTTCAAAATCTGGCCTGCTTCTGCTCATTAATTACAGAGGCTGTTGTCTTTGTAAGTTGAACGTTGTGCAATTGTACAGACCTGGCTTTTTTATCAGTTGATGCTCTGTCAGTGGCAAATGCTGTATATGTTGCACTGGAATGGCCTAGGAAATTACTAACATTACCTCCTCAGGATTATTATAAGCTCCTGTGCAGACAATCCCAGAACCATACAGGCTGGAAAGGACCTTGGGGACACATCTAGTCCAACCTGCTACTCCAAGCAGGGTCAAAGCTGAATACAGACCAGGTTGCCCAAGCTTTTGTCCACTCAGGTCTTGAAAAATTCCAAGGATGGAGATGGCACAGCCCCTCTGGACCACTGTTACAATCCTTAATTGCCCGCACAGTGGTAACTTTTTTCTTGCTATCTCATCTGAACAACTCTATTTCAACCTCTGCCTGGAGCAAAACTGGACACAGTATTCCAGGTTCTCATGAATGGCACGTAACGGGCAATACCACCTTCCCTTGATCTGCTAGCTGGGTTCCTCTTGATACAGCCCAGCGTGCTGCTAGCCTACAAGGTACGTGGAGAGCTTATGATAGCATATTATGGTACAGGCTGAGCTACAGGAGGTCCAGAAAGCACAGACCTCCAAAAGCAGCTTTGACATTGCCCAGCATTGTTCAGAACCCACATTTCCTTAGCATTTGGAAAAGTGAGCCCAGAGTCTCCCACCAGATTACAATTAATTAGAAAACCCAGGTTTACAATGTTGCCAGCAGGACTATGATGGCAAGGAAAGGACATGTCAAACAATTGTTTGATTTCTTATCTATGCTTAACTGTAGTGAATAACTGATTTCTGCTATGCATGATACAAACAAAAAGCCATGTTCTGTTTTTCCAGGAGGCATTTTGTTCAATTGAAGGAAGAGATAATAAAGTTAGATTCGTCAGCCTTTAAAAAGCCCTTCAAAACAAATCCTGCTCCAGGGACATCTTCTATTTAGTGAAGCGCTCCTAGAGCTGTTAAAAGTGAGCCTTGTTTCGTGGTCTGCCAATGATATTATTTGTCTTGCCTCTAAATCAGTGTTTGGCAATCTATATCTTGCTCCAAGCAATTTATTTTCAGTGGTGCTTTTAACTGCTTTATTGGACAATCATCATAACTGATGGGAATTTCATTCTTTTTTGCTTCCTAGATACTCCCCCTTCCCACCCCCAATGACACAATATTTCCCTTTGCAGAAGCCACAATTGTTTTCAGGAATATTCATTACAGGAAAAAAAGTTAAGCAACGGTAAAGACAAATTGTCTGCCCTGCAGTTATATATACCTGATTTCTTAATTCTATCTTTTTATTGAGTTACTGTAGATTGAGATAGCAATACTGTGTGTTTATTAGAAGGCAGAGTAAATGTGGTTTGGGGAATCTTTATTTTTAAAAAGTGAAAGAAAGATTTTTCTGTTAAAGCTGCTAATAGATAAGAAAAACAGCTATTATTCTCTCCTTTTTATTAAAAAAACACAACTAAAATTTCTGAAACTATTTAACTTTCCTTCTTTGTCTGCTATACATACTTTGTTGGGGGTTTTTTATAATTATTTAAATGTTCCAGTGTATCTTATAACAAATTCTTCTCCATATAACACACAGATCAGTCTAGAGGATGAAGCCCTCTAGAAAGTAATGCATGGGTCACTGATGGACTTCAATAAAATGTCTTAGGGCTGTTGTGCATTTCACTTAACTTCTGCCTATGGATTAAATTATATTGGCTGTGTTAAAAACCGGGCAGATTTATGCAACATTTTTGTGCCAGGTAATTTAAAATGAATGCCCACTCGAAATCAAAGATGCTATACAGCTGGCTGTTTCCATTTTTAACATTAAAATCTCCTTGAGCTCCCTGCCACTCACTGCAGAAGTCGTCTCACGGTCTCCTCCCTGCCCAGCGGATGCTGAGTGCTTTTGCTCTTGCGCAAACAAGAGGCACTCTCTGGCTCACACTTCCAAGCCACTCACACATGCTCTCTTTCAATTCGCCTTCCCCAACACTGCCAGTGCAAGGTATATGGCCAGCTATGACCAAGTCAGAAAACAAAGTTGAGTGTACTTAGAGGTGTGGGGCCCTAGCTCCTTGGCTGCTGGCCAGCTGCTCAAAAGCTACTTCACCAAAAAAAAAAAAAAAAAAATTTTCAATGTCCCATTTAAAAAAAAATTAAGAAGGAAACACTCGACAGAAGCATGTTGTCCTTGATCAAAGAAATGACCCTGGGTGGTCCACACGCTGCCAGCTGGGTGGGTACGTGAACTTTTGGTTGGATTACTGGTGGTATTATGTCTTCACATACAAATAAATCTTGTGGAAGAGTATCTTGGGCAAAAAAATTTTTACTTCATTCCCACTTACTTTACTTTCCATTTATTTTTCAGTAGACATAAAGGAGAAAGTGCTGTATTTTTATTTTCATATATATACATAAGAAATATCTTTTAACTGTTACTTTTTACTGAAAATAATAGGAGAGAAAGAGAGCAAAGAAAAAGAAATCATATAGGGACTCTATATGAGATCCAATCTTACAAAACTAAGAGACAAAATGGTAAAGATAAGGACTCACTTTCTGGCAGCTACCATCTCCTATATACATAGGAATCTACTCAGCTGGTTTGCTTTACTTGATAAATGGAACAGATGTTGGAGTTTATTATTTAAGCTAGGGGAATCTTCAACATCCAGTTGGGAGGTAGATGTTATTTACAACTCGTTACCAAGAAACAATTTTTTTGGAAATTGTCTAAAACATTACCATTTTGTTTTAATATCAGAGGGCAAGGTGGTTGTTAAAAGCATTATTCACCAAAAATAAACCACACTATACACGAGAGCAATTTTCGAGAGCTAAAAGTTACACCAACTCTGTTGTTTATCATTTTGCATTGTGCAGAATCTAAACTGTTCAGTTATATAGCAACAGTCTGCATTATTTAAAACAAACGTACATTCCTTCTGACTTACAGAGCACATAACTTCATAGTGGCTAATGATAAAAATAAAAACACAGCGGAAGGAAACTTTGTTTACATCTTAGATTGCAATGCACGCAAAACCTCTTAACTTCCATACCTGTAGCCTACAGCAGTAATGCGCTGCCGCTGACAATTCACTTATTTCAAAACAGGTATCTGTGCCATTATATGCAAGTTGTAGAGATTCCTCATCTTCTCCCCACTCTAATCTGTATTCAGAGATGTCAGCACCAGAACATTCAGGACTCTGCAACACAAATATTTATGTGGTTCAATTCAGAAATGAGCACTTCAGATCTCTGTGTTTCACTGGGTAAGGAATGAAGTACACGGGGAAAAAAAAACCCAACCCCTATTTTTAAATTAATACACCATTACTGCTGCAAATGGAAATGCGCTGAATTAGTGTTCCCTAATAGGTTACTGAAACAGGCCAATTCTGCACAAAAATTACCTGATAGATATTCAGAGAAATGAGAAAGTCTATGCAGCTACTTTGCTTTTTGTCAAGACCGTCAGGAATAAATTGTCTCTCCACTGGCTTGGCAGCAGCACAACCGTGGAGAACACAAAAAAGCATCCATCTCGTGTAGTCTAGTCGAGTGATCAAAACACAGCTCTGGAAGAGCTAGCCTTCAAGCCTGAAGTAGTTACTCATGTTACTGAGAAAAGAATCATCTCAACAAACGAGAAGCTCGTCTGAGGTTTTCAGTGAAAGTCACCCATCAAGCTAATGGTCCCGGTATGGGACACGGGAGTGTGGACCTGGGTATGTTAACATCCACAAAAAGACTCCTATGGGATCCATATGTCCTCAGCAATTCCTTTATCATCCTGAAGTCTACGGGAACACAGAATAAATACCTGAATTTGCTGGAGATGAGCTAGTGCAGGCATAACAGCACGGTTCCCAAAACAAAAGATTTTGTGTTTTTACCAGAACTACCTAGAGCTGTTCTGTGTGGACTGAAGTGGCTCAGGGAGTCGCTGCTCTACGTACAGAAATATGGTCTAGGATATGGCAAAGACTTTGTGATTACGGCATGCAAGGTGTAATTTCCCAAAAAATGATCCAGAGCATCGCTGCACATCATGCTGACCACCCTGCACACGCACACGGGCTTCTCTAGCTCTGCCTCTGAGCTTCCCGCTATTTTAGTAGGAACATTCAGAACTGCTAAGCCAGCATTTTAAAACAATGTGTAAAAAAGGCATAGTAGGCACCACGGTGTGCTCTCTAGCCAGACAAAAAACTCCACAGTCCTCTGCTGTTTTTCCTTCATATTCATATCAGCCAAAAAACCATACTCTTTAAGAAAACATAACCACTGCAAACCACATTACTCCTTCCACAGCTTCATTTTTAGCTAGAATAAACAAATATATCCTGCATATAAATACAGAGCCTACCAGAAACACTGCTGCATTCGCTCATGGTTGGGGAGAGCAAATGTCTGTCCATACACTCATTTAAAAGGTAACATTTAAAAGTTTAGTGCAGCTTCTAGCTTAGTGTCACAAAATGTTGCAAGAAATATTAACAAATACCCCCAAACTGCACCAAACGCACCTGTTTCATTATAAACTTAAACTCAGATTACATTTGTGCTAACAACATATCTAGATACGATCAATTTCTTTGAGCATCTCGTGAATGTTAGTAACTACTTTCTCAACAGGGGCATCCTTTTGTGGAGAGACCCGACAGACGCAGGGCTGGAACGGCTGCTAGGTTTTCAAAGAAAGTTTGTGGCAGAATTACAGCCCCATCGCTCCATATCACAACTTTATTTACGACAACATCCTTTGCTTTCTGCCTTAATTACATAACAATTTTTTTTTAATGACACCAATCAACCCTTCAGCATTTCAGCTAAGACTTATTTTAAGAGTCCAATGTCTAAGATCCTGGAGAATGGAGAAGAAACACACACAAACAAAAATAAAAGTAAATATTTGGGGAAGAGACAAACAATATTTGAGGAAAAAAAACTACATCATAAGCTTTTGTGCAGAGTTAATTTCATATCAGACACTCCAGCTTCAGCCAAAATCAAATATTTGCCTTCACAATTCCACCCCAGGACACGCTGACATGCTAAAAGCCTGCAGAGAGCACTTCTACCCAACTAGTGCTCTATCATCTGACGCCAGCGTAGGAGGTCTCCCGTCTGAATCCTGGTCCGGATGACTCATGATCAACTTTATGCAATTCTTCAAAGAGAAAAGTAGAGAACATGATTTTCTGCAATAGAAGAGTTTCCACGTATGGTTTTCTTGCACACAAAAATAGTTCCAAACCAGTGAAGAGCTCTCAAGCTAGCTTTCAAGTTTTGTGGTGACCATATTGGTTTGGGTAAGCAAGATGGAAATTAAACAATCAGGGCACCTGACTTACCTCCCAGCTTACAAGTACACGTGTGTCGGACAGAAAGGACAGGGAAGGTGCTCTGCACTGGCCAGGCGGTCCTGCTGCTGTGGTGACTTCTGTAGCTTCCGAATACGGCCCGTACTAGAGGGGAACAAGGTGTCTGTACATTAATATATAAGCGTACACCCATCTCACATTCCTCAAAGGCTTTCCAAGAACAGCACACAAACTTTTACAATGCTATGAACTTGCTTAAAGGCTTCCAACACCCGGCACCAGTATGAGACCACGTAAATGATTACAAAGTTAAAATGTGAGGTAAACTCAGGTACGAGCAGACAGCATGTACATCCTCCTGTGCGGCGGTGAGCGCCCATGAAAGCGTAAGCCACCTCCAGTTTACCCAAGAGTGAGAATGTGCAGTCAAGCAACGGAGTAACCAAGGAACAGTTTGTGTTCCTCTACCTTACCTTAAAGTAATGTGTTCACATGTCTGTGCCATAGCCCGGCATAACTGGCTTCTCATGGATATAAGGAGGAGCACAGCAACAGTAAAGCACATACTGGAGTCCAAGTCCAGCTTCTTTTATATAAAATGTCTGCCACATGTTAATTATAAAAGGACAGCACGTGATGGAGCCCCGGTCTGGGTTCCACGTGCAGGGGCACGCTGCACACACGCCATGTGCGGCTTAGCTCCACAGGCAGCTAAGCCAACTGCTCAGGCAACTTTTGAGCCCTTGGTAGGAGAATAATTTAAATGCATATTAGCAAAAGAAAAGACAATTTTCAAGAGTCTGGAAAACTTGCTTCAGCCAGCAGTGTGAGGACAGGAGAGAGATAACAGTGGAAATAGCCTTTCTGAGGCCTCTTGAGTGGGATAATGATGTTTGTTCAGTACATCCCCAAGCTAATTAGAAATCATTCTCCAGAACACAGGAACTTCGCTGGAAGCAATTAGAGGAAAAACACTGATATTTACTTATTTTGGAATGCAATACTAGCAAGTATGAAAAAAATGAGCCACTACAAAAGGCTTAACAACACTGAAATTATGAACCCCAGAAAACCTCTCAACAGACACGTGTCTGTATCTGTGCTATCGAGAAAGGCTAACACTGATCACTTTGTTTGAATTACAAAGAATGCACACTTCAAAAAAATCTCATTTATTGACTTCTGCTGTTTTCTTTACCGAATGGGACCAAGAAAGGTGTTCGCTTTTGGTAAAGAACGCCCTCCCCCATTTTGCATCTGGTAAAAAAAACCCCAACCTAAACCAAAACCAGCCCCCTCTATTAACAAAGGGTGGGACTAGAAATGCTTTGCAACTTTAAACACCGTTTTGCCAAAAAAAAAAAAAAGAAAAAAAAAAAAAAGAGAGAAAAAAAAAGGCAAGGCGTCATATATCCAAAGCTACCAGGTAGGCAGTAGCTTTCATTCCAGCAAGCAAATCCAATCTCTCATTTTTCACAAAAACAAAATAGTGGATATTTTTAACACAGAACAGTTTAACAGTCTTGCATATTTTTCTAATACCCAAGTTAAATTTTAACAGAACTTCTCCCGGTAAGTGCATAACTTTAAACCTTTGTGTTATGTCTGTCATCAAGACTTCCTGGGAACAAACACATCAATATGCATGTACTGTTGCTGGGACTGCCTTTATAAAAAACCCTTGGAAAGATGCTCTCACAAAGGCAAGCAGAACCAACCCAAACCTCACTGAATCAACAAGACCTTTCAACAGATCTCCGTGGACATCAGATAGAATTTCTGATGTGTTTGAGAAGGCACATCTTCCAAGGAAATCATATAACCAAAAAATAATCAAATCTATAAAGCATGTGTTTTTTTCAAATTAAAACAAAAAAATCATTAAGAATGCAAGCTTTCCTCAAAATATATCAATATCTGAGTGAAATTTCAGTAATTGTTTTTACACAGTTAAGATTTAAAACAAAAAGAAGGAATGCAGTGGGAGGGGAATAAACAGATTCCTCCTTGTAAGCAGATATGACTTTTAGCAGGGATTTTGCACATTTCTGTGCAGCTGATTTTGGCCAGTCAAATCGTATTAGTACCTGAAATCTCCTTTTAAAAGAGTACCAGATTGAAAACTGCAGCTCTTCCTCAAAAGTTCCTTTAAGCATTTCTCACTTTCTTTTCTTTTGCCCATCTCCCCTTCACCTTTCTGATCACCAGCGCTAACACAATCACTTTCCAGAATCGCCCATCTCAGGCACAGTACCACCTCCAGCGAGAGAAAGCCAAAGCACGCTCCGGCAGGCTGCACGTACCCCACCATCGTTCAAAGCTCTCACTCGGAACCAATACGTTGCTCCAGGAAGAAGGTTGCTGACGGTGCACTCCAGGTCTGGCCCATGATACACTTCAGAAACAACTTCTTCGGGTTCTGTCATTTCTACACTGTACTCTGAGATGGGACAGCCACTTTCTGACGGAGGGACATCTGGAAAGAAATAATATAATTCATTAATAACATAAGGATATATACCAGGAAGATTAATTTTTTACTTCACATACCACAGAAATATATATATATGGGTGTATGTGTATAGATATATACACATACATGTATCCACACACACACACACACATATATACACACATATATATACACATATATCTACATACACACATATATACACACACGCTACCAACAATGATTTTCCTCTTTGATAGATGCCTTACCTGCAACATCTCATCCATGTACACGGTTTGACATTTTTAAAGCAAATGAATAAAATTACTCTTAGCCCTAAGCATTCACCAGGTCAGATCGTCACATGCAAGAGCAGCAGCTCCCCCAAGGCAATGATCTGTCACCCTGGGAAGCTGTGTTTGATGCCAGGAGGTGCTCAGCTACTTTTTAAGCAGAACACAGCGGCTACCATCCTCTTCTGAGGATGAAAAAAAGCTACTCAGCTTCTTTCCCCCAACATCAAAGGTGGCGTTGTGCGCAAAAAAATTGGTCAGTGAGGCAGGAGAAAAGGTACAGAAAGCTGCACGAAGAATGGGACTAGCGCTGAATACACCCTTTCTGGGACAGAGAGAAATCAGGAGGCACATGGTGACTGTCTGACCCAATCTTGGCTGCTGGTTACGGTTGGACACAGGCTGAGGTGGGTCAGGTACACTCCAAAACTACTACTTATACATGGGATTTCTGGCAAAGCCTCATTAACACCCAAGAAAAGTATGAACAACTGCCATCCTCAAACTTTATTAGCCACACCGCTAACATTTATGAGATTCTAAATCTCTGTACAATGATCTAAACCCTGCGCTTCACTTGGAATAACAGCTTTTTGGGAAACTGAATTTGTTTTCTGTACCTGTATCTCTCTTGTCGTGGGCAGCTTTTTCCCCATGAAAACAACATATTTGATAATATTTGCACATTGTATTACAAGCCAGTACCACAAAATCAACCTGCCTGGGGTTCTGAAAAGCAGTGCTCCACCATAAGGGGTACAGTCTTCCAGGAAACAACATGGTATCTTGGATGCACAGGTGAATTTTTATACTGGTGTTGAGACATATTTGTCAGTTAGAAATGGTACTGCTCTAGAATTTAGCTTAACGAATGACGCCACAAAGAATCTTGGATGCCGCACGATTATTACAGTAAAGAAAAAAATCTTTTGGATACTGGCATGTACCTTGTACTCTCAAAAATGTGCATTTTTTTGACAGTTTAGTGTCATGTCCATGGTCCAAGTCCTTTGCAAAATTACAAGTGTCCAATGGATTGTGTGTGTTATACTGTGGATCATGGTCTAAATGCCACCCAAAATCCTCAATACGTTCTAACTCAAATTTCTGAGAGAAGTTCTAGATTAGAAGTAGCAAAACGCTTCTGCTAAGTCAATATTGCAAAGGAATAAAAAAGATCTTGAATCACATGGTGTTTTTGCAATAAAAGGAGATATTCTAATATAGCTGATACCTTACAGTCCTGACATAGAGACAGGTCCTAACTAAAACAAAAATGGGAGCACAGTATCAGGCCTAAAGGACAGCTGGAGGACAGCTAAGTTCAGAAACCCAACACAGAGCCACAGCAGCTGATGAGAAGTTGCACTTCCGACTTGCACAGATTTCACTGGACTTTGCTTTGTACTTCCCAGTGAACAGAATACACTGCAACTTTCCACGAGGTCTAGCACCAGAAATAAAAGCTAAGGCAAGTTCAGCAACTAACCATCAAGATCAAAGCTAGTCAACAGTGAGACGCTCCAGCGGCTTACCCCATTGTAGCTGTACTTCTTTGTGCTTTGGCTTCCCCAAAACTCTTGGTGGCCGGCAGTGACCTGGTGCAACACTTAGCGTACGGACAGGTAAACTTTCAGAACACTGGAAGAGAACAGGAGCTGAAGTGAGCTCTCCGGTACGATTACCGCCCACAAAGTGAGGCATGATTATAAAGTGGCACAAGAAATTGTTTTCTACAACAACCACTTAATAGAAATTTATAGAAACAATAAAGGATAGGAGATGCTATCAAGCGTGTTACAAATGCAATTAATAGAGTTTTTTCGTTAGCATACTTAAAACAGTAGCACAGGAAACTTTGACGGCTAATGTTGTGGGGTTCTTTATTTTAATTTTCCTTGTTTTTAAAATAGTATCAAGGCCTAAAGTACTCAATCATAAAAAAACATCAAAGCAGGAGGAATAAAAGTGTAGGTACTGAAATGTTTTTAAATCAAAGACGGGAATGACAGGAATCAGTGCCTGGAAAATGGAACCCAAAAATTTAAAGAAGAACTCAGCCACATGAAAGGTAATTAATTGTTACAACAAACTACCCCTACTGCATCTCCTGTCACCAGCTTTGGTCCGTATAGGCTCATGTCCATGAGAGTCTGTGGCCTTTCTCAAGCAAGTGGCCAGATCGGATAAACAAGATGGTCTTTTCTGGTTTAAGTATAAACACCTACGGATTGGTTTTGAGGAAACTGAATCTCATTAAATTGCAATTTGCCTGAAAAAAAAACCCCATCAGGTACACAAAAAGTCTTCTAAAATTCAGCAACTTGCAACGTAAGATTAACTGCAATCAGTGTAGCTTTACCGTGCTACAGGAAAAATATTCACCTTCTTTTTAAAGCAGAAATCTTTTACCAAAAATAGCAGACAAATCTCTGAAAAATACAAAACCAATAGTCTTTATTGTTAAATAGTACTTACCTGACTGTGTCCGCCAGTGCTGATACAGCATGCCCGGAGTTTATACAAAGTGCCTGGTTTCAAGTGAGTACAGGTATATTCTGTAGCTGATCCACTATACGCCACTTCCCATTGATTTGCTAAAAAATGAGACATATCCAAGTTTAGAGAAGTATAATGCAAGGAGTTTACTAGTGGCTAGGAGGAAAAAAAAATCCTTAATGTGGTCTTCCACAAAAGATATATTTCAGGAAAGTCATTAGTGTTAATATTACTATGAATGTTATTCCCGCTTAAAGACATACATATACACAGACACATATACAAATATAAATATTTCTAAAACATATTAAAAATATCAAATCAAACAGTAGGTTCAGCCCTATAACCTAAAATTCCATCAGTTTTAGAGAAAAAGAGCATACTTTTCAAAAAAAAAAAAAAAAAAAACAAACCACAAAAACACCACACAACAAAAACTCCCCAAACCCCAACCCAAACTCTCCCAGGAACCCTGCAAGTTTTAAGGCTGCAAGTATGCAACTCAGTTTCAATCATATCTGCAGCATTAGTGCATTAATGATAATAACAATAATAGCCCAAAGGGTCACTATTTCTTTATAGTAGCCATAATGGATCGAAATGGAGAGAACTTGTTTCAAGTTTACCTTCCGGACTTCCTTGAGAAATTTCCAATAGATACTTTAGGATTTCCGAACCACCATTATCCTGTGGAGGATCTGAAAAAATAAGGCAAGTTGTTAGTAAATCAAGATTAGGAGTGAAATGTAACAAAAAGATTACAGAACTTGTTTCTGATTCTGCTGTTTCTCCTCCACAAACTCCCCCACGCTAACTACACCAAGGAATTTCTAGCAGAAGTGGGTAGCAGACGTTAGTTTTCAGCATGAGTCAGAATAAGACGGCTGGACAGTGATGCTACAAACAAAATGTATGGAAAAAGCATTGCAAGAGATGCAGCGTGGAGGCTTGCCCCATCAATAAAAGAAGCACCTGGAACGATGCTGCAATGGGACATGAAATGGAAGGTGAAAAGCCTGAAGATGCACTTGAGTGCAAGTGCAAGTCAGTCAATAAAAACAAGCAACATTTTTGTTTCTGAAAACATAAGAGCCTCTACACGTCTTTTAAAATATTAAAAAAATTAAGTTGTCAAGCTCTCCAAACACGTTCAACTTTGGACTGAGAAGCAGCACGAAAAATCTAAGTTCTAATAGATATTTACATAATTTTATTTGAATTTATTATGACCCAAAAAAGCTCTGCTATGACAAACTGAACCGGCTTACCCCACTTCACACTAAAGCCATGAGATGTTATTGGCCCCTTAATAACGGGTCTGGTTGGAGGTCCTGGCCTGTCTGGGCTTGTTGTACAGACCAACACTTCGCTGGGAGAACTCTTTCCTTCCACATTAGAAGCAAACAGCTGAAACAAAACCACAAGTTTACCGTCGTTTACTGTAACTGCTTTTCTGACAGTTCTGCATGAGACTTCTTTTAGTAATTGCACAAATACCATTAAACTGGAAATTATGTCACATCCCAACAAAGTGTGTGGGATTCTAATAACAGATATTAGACTGTCACGTTGCTTCTTTACAAACCACATTGATTTTCCCCCTCCCTCCACTAGCAATAGATCATGACATGTTTAAGATAAGAGCACTCCTGGTTTTCCCTTTAAAAAAAAGTCACATGGCAACTTGCAGTTATTTACTCATAAAAGATGAAAACGATGACAATAACTATGCTTTTTTTGTTTTGGAGGTTTTTCAAACTGCTATTTAAAACAAATTAATTCAGAGTATCAGTAATCACACAATGAAAAGCTTAAGTGGCATGACACGCAAACAAGAAACGCATAATCTACAGCCACTGAAACGAGCAGGATGCACACAAAGAAAACCTCCTCAGCCAAATCCTTCGTCTCTGCTCAAGAACACCTTCTGCTGACTTCAGGGGGAAAGTTGCTAAGCTAAGAGAAGACATAAGGACCTCGCCAGGAGACTGAGCAGATCAGGATCGTACAAGAAACCCCAAATGGTCCTATGTTTTGTGGCTGCTGAGAGCTGTATTAGCTCATGCCAGTCTCTGGGACAGAGATCTGCTGCCAAGGAAGCGAGTAATAAAATATGTATTGTAATTGCTGATTGTAAGTATAAGCTAGCAGGAACTTCTCCGCTTCAGAAGCTCTGTTATTCTGAGGAGCAGTCAATTCTATCCTCTCTCCTAACACAGGCATCTGAGGAAACAATCTGCAATTTTTAAGGCCAAAAAAGTAACTGAGGTTCTCTAGCCCATATGCTCACTTTAAACAAGTCACTAAAGCCACTATCAACTCCTGTGTATCATCGCTCGGTTCTTCTCTGACTATTCTCCAATTTAAGACAGCTTGCCATGAACACCAGATACATGAGCTAGACAAATATCCCAGTAACAGCTCTAGGGAATCCATGTGAGCTACAAATATAATGCAACATTTATACATTTCCCCTATGTATACAGCTAAAGATTGCACTAGCCTGGCAGAAACTGAAAATTCATATTAAATTGATCGTTCAAGCACGATCTTCAACATTTTTTCAGAGCCACAGCTTCCCCAACCTAGAGCCCCCCATCCTTTTAGTAGGAATAAAAATAAAACTTTGGTTCCAGGTCACTGATAAAATGATGAAATAGTATACACAGCACTGCTTTTTGTGGAACCTCACTAGAAACAGCTATTGGTGATTCCCTTCTATGCCGACATGTCAAACACTTCAGAGGATGAAATTTCTGCACCTTGTTGTGTTGTGTTTGGTATCATTTGCCCTTCTGTGCCAAACCCTCACTTGGTACTGAACAAATGCCTTTAAAACGGCGTATTACACTACCATCGTCACTTTAATTGACCAACCTTTATTTCAGCAAAAACGTTAGCAGGATGTCTCCTCTGTGAGCACACATTGTCCGGCACGAATTACATTTCCCCCTTAATTCTTTATTATTAAGGGTGTTCCCCAAAGAACCATATTTTGCCCAGGTTCAAAGACAAGCCTAGAACTTGCCAGATAGCTCCCATCACGAGTTTTAAAACACTGCTGTGATCCTAGGGTATCTGTGTTTGGTTTTGTTTGGTTGGTTGGTTTGTTTTATAGTTTTGGGGATCCTTTCCCAAGTTCCACAGCTAATTAATGCTGGTCTACATGCAATGAGGGAATGTCTCGGTGCTGAGTCAGATCAGAGTTGAGCTTGTGGCCAGTGACACGAGGCTACAAGTTTGCTCTGCTATCAACCCAGTTTTGTAAAATTCATGTTTAATTTGAAAGCAGGGCTGCAGAGAAGCACTAACCGTCCTTTTCCCTCAGACAGCCACAGCAGCTTTTACAATGCTAAACTAAAAGGCATCGTCTCTGAGCGACATCACAACAACTTTCCGATTCTTTGGATAGCTCTTCATGCAACTTCACAAGGTCTTCTATCCCACAAAGGAATATATGCAAAGTTGTTTTTAAGGATTTAAATGAGTCTTTGGGTAAAGTTTTTTTTTTTTTTGTTGCTCCTGAATATACTAAGACCTACAGAAGCCAAATGTTTTTGAATTGACACAAATCTATGGCATCCTTCTCTCCCTGCGCTGTTTACAAATGACACGAAGCTGCTTCCAGACACCGTTTCTGTTTGGCAACGTGGGAGCGCGGCGGACGTTGGCTTTACAGACAGCTTCTCGCCATCTCCAGAGGGATGGCAGCGCTCCGGACGCCGAGGCCGAACGCCATCTTGTGGAGCCGCGCTCGGCTCCCGGCTTTGCTGAGCGGCTACGGCAGCCAGCCCGGCCAGGGGGGATGGACAGCCGCACCGCAGCCCATCTGGTGAAAACCACACCGTCTTCTCCTCGATAGCAGCACCCGGCACTTGTGTTGTGCTTGATGGCTTCAGTAGCAGCGAGGCAGATGACTGAATTTTGTGTTTGCAGAAAGCCTTCACAGCATCTTTCTTGTGGGGGTCTGTACTCAGGAGCACCCACAGAGCAGGAGATACCAACACTTGCTAAAAAACCAGCTCCAAACCCAGCCACATCTACATATAAGACAGAAAAGCTTCAATTTCTGCATGTCAGGGGAATACAGGCCCCTGAGCTGGGGAAGGAAGCTGTGCTTGCTGGGCTCCTTACAGTGTTTTCTCCATTGTGTAGAAGTGAGATTGGTTTTGTGACCACGGATCAGGTTTTTGGGGAGCAATGCAGCCAATGACAACAACCTCATGCCCTGAGCCACGCTTTTACAACATCATACCTGACAGTACATGGTACTGAGAACTATGCTTGTTTCAAAAAGGCTGAGCAATGAGCAACACCCATGATAAAAGCAAAAATACAACTACCAGTTTAATCTATTAGGTCACAGTATAAAGTAAATTTGTATTTGATGCCTCAATTTTGGAGGTAGTACTAAAGGGTCCCTACAGCACTTGGAAAAAACCCAACACAGAAAATACTACGCAATGACAAGAGGAAAAAGATTTTACCCTGAATTTATACTGTGTGCTTCTTCTGAGATTCTTCACAGTACAGGCTTGCTCCTCTCCAGTGTACTTTGGGTGAAACACGCTATCCTAGAAAAAACAAAAGCAAACAAATTCCCATAACGGAGGAGTATGAGGAAGTGCTCTCTGTATTACAGTCTGTAGCTAGAACACATTATAGCAAAGGGGCTTTATAGTTGAGTGCTTTTTAAATTATTATTATTATTACTTTTAAGCTGCAAGGCCACAATAATTTTCCTTCTAGAAGGATGCTGCAACTGACCTGTATAATATAATTTTGCTGTAAAATAAGCACAAAAACAATCACGACAGTTTAACACATTACAGAAATAGAAGCGACAGATCACAGAACGCAAGCACACCATACAGCAGTAAGGACACAGCAGACTGAACTGGTTAAAGACAAGCTGCCCTATACCTTACAGACTCCTGTGAAGCTTTGAAAAGTAATCATGGATGACAGTACAGATTTTTAGCTAAGGATTCATAATTCTGCTGCGGAGCAGAACAAATCACACAGCTCCGTCCTGCCAAGTACCCAGTACTCCTAAAAGACCCTCCAAAGCAGCAGTCCACAATCTTCTCAGTGATCTTGAATTAATAAATGAAAACTCAATCTAAGTCATGCAGTATACTTTACAGTAACACGGTACTTACATTGTCTTCTTCCTGAATTTCCAGGGTGTAGGAAATCACTTCCTCTGGTGTACATCCTTCTACTTTATTCCACTGCAATGCAATCCACGTAACACCAGCTCGAACAAGCCTTGGTGCAGAAGGGGTCTGAGGAATATTACCTGCAGTGTAGCATACCACCTCCTGGCTGTACCCACTGCACAGAGACAGAGAAGGAGAGAGAGGAATATTAAAAATAAAACAAAACTAAAAAAACCCAAACAAACCTCAGTGTATTTAGAGAAATATTTCACATTTTCAAAAAATCTAGACAATGTTAAAATTGCCCAGGTGGAAAAGATGAGCACCCAGTTAGGAAATGCCAGAACTAAGAATAGAAAAAAATGCAGGATTATATGTGTCCTCACAGTCACTTTTACAGATCTCATCACAATAATATTGGAAAACATAATATTTGATTGCCTAAAAATATTAACTTACTATTAACTGTGAAGTAGAGGAAAAAATCTCATTTCACAAAGGGGAACTAAAACATAGGAAAATAAAGCCCGAAGTGTTCAACTTCTGGATGCTGAATTTGAGATGCAGTTTCCACCTTTTATAAACTCAGAATACAACTTCTATTTAAGCTACACCTCTGCAAGCCAAGTGCTTCAGCAAATCTAGTCCCACTGTTTCAGACATCCCCCTCCAAAGAAAGCAGGGAAAATTTATCCAGTCACGACCATACATGCTCAGCATCACGTAGGAGCTGTCTGTGCCGGCACAGATACCTTCCAACCCTCCAGGCTGGCTCTACTCCCTTCCAACTTTCCCTGCCCAAACTTCTTTGCATTTTAAGCTGAGCATAAAGTTGCTCTTTTGCACAGCTCAGGTTGCAACCAGAGAGAACATCTGCGTCAGAAGAGATGCGTGCTCTCATCTTGTCTAAATCCCAGAGCACAATGCCTTGGGATAGGCAACATAATAGGTAGTTGTGTCGAGCAAGTGTAGGAAGAGTTCTCCTAAGACTCCATGCACAATACATTATGTACAACAGAAATTTGAGAACAAAGTTTAAAATGGACAGATTTTGGTGAATTTTCATGAGGACAACACCAGAAGTCTCAACTGAAGGTAATGTTCTTGTAATTTTCAAACCCCTGTTTCCAAAGTACAAATGTATTTTGTTCATTAAAGTCATCACATGAATTTAATACACACAAAGCGCCACATCTCCTTTTTCTGAGTCTTCCTCAAAAATAACATGTTTGTTGAAATATTCTTATAGTTAAAAACCCCACCTATAACTAACACCCAAAGAAGACAAAAATCATCTTAAATGGTAAGTCCATAAGCATTACAACCAACCAAAATCATTGTACAACACGAAGTGTTAGGTGACATGATCATGTCATAATTTTGAGTGCTGTCTATAAAAATAAGCCATGTGCTGTTGGTGCTTATCTCATAGATTAACACAGAGCAGCTGACCATAAATACAGTTCTTAGTTCACTCCCTCCTCAATAGCCTGAGGAAAAAAAAGAGAGAGAGAGAGAGAGAGAACAACAACAAGAAAAAAAGGCGGGGAGGGTTGAAGCATGCCCTAAGATATTTTAAAAATCTGGAATCTGGCAAAGAAGAGAGATGCCAAAATTGGGAACTTTGCACGAAACTGGCAGTCCCCTTCCAGTTACACTCAGCAGCTCCAGCTCAAGCTTCCCTCTCTCTCTCCAGATCAAGTATTATTTCCGTAGGGAGGGAAGTAACCTTGCAAGAAGTTGGCAAAAGGGACTCTGTGCACACATGAACACTCCCGGTGCATCTTAGAGAGAAAACACAGGAACATGAATAAAGAAACTTTTAAAAGCTATATATTACTAAGAGGTTTGTGTTTTGGAAGAGAGAACAATACAGGAATCTCCCTCAGCAAAACACATTGTTATATACCACTAGTGTTTCTTTTTCTGTCCTTCTTGTAATAATGATTAGATCCTGTTTAGCTAAGAAGGACAATAAAGGAGTATACAAGAGCACTGGATGTTTAGCTTCTTCACAGCTAAACTTTTCCTGGCCTACTTTCCTTCCGTGAGTACAGGAGCGCACAGCCCCTGCAGCACGATGTCTCTTTGGGCACACTCTGGTCCTCCGCTGCACAACATTTTAGTCCAGTGCTCCCTAGCAGCTCCTGGAGGATTGCAGTAATTCTGATTTCTCATCACCTTCATTTGAGTGCATCTGTTCATGCGCAAAGAAAAGCAGAACATGAAACCCGTCTTGCAGGGCCCTTGGGTGTGCCTGTCCTCTCTCGGTCCTGGCTCTCTCACCTTTCTTTCCCACCCCATCAGCCAGCCCTGCCAGTCCTGCTGAAGAAGGAAGGGACTGTACTGCTGAAAAAAGACAGAAGGGCTTTGCTTTAAACCAGAAAAATAAATATATCAAGATTCCTTTCAAAATCTGTAACTCAACTTCCTCTTGCTTGTTTTTCTTGGTTCGCAGAGGTCCCTAGTGGGAATTTTACATAACAGATGTATTCTTTTTGTATTAGGAATAGACCACAAAACACCATTTAACACCTCAAAAGGAGCCTATCTTCTTAGGTTAACCTCATCATGCTGAAGGTACACGGCGATTCCCTGGGAGGTGAATGATACCACCAGGGAAGGTGCGACTTACTCTAAAGCGTTAATAATAGAGCAAATGTCAGATATTTAACTCAAAACCATAAAGAGAAAAACCAAACAAACAAAATTCCGCCCCCCAATTCCTCTTCACGCTGTCATTGATAGTTAAAACTTTTCAACTACCACTTTTTCCTCAAGAAAGTGTGTACCTTGGGTAACTTACCTAGTACCAATGTCATTCTGAGCTGCTAATCGGAAGGTGTAACCCAAAGCCGGACAAAGCTTAGTCAACTTGCAATGCTTCTGACTTCCGAAGTAACATTCTCTGAAACCACTGTTCCTCTTTCCCTAGAAAGAGAGAAATCGGTAATCGGACAGCTACGAAACAAAACCACGTGGTTCTTATTGTAAAAAGAGCTGTTAAATGATATTAGAATTAGACGCTTTCATACAGGCACTGTGCAAAGGAAGCTGTGTGAGCCCCTGACAGCATTGCTACACTATCTAAAATAATACAGATCAACAGTCAGTCTGCTGTCAGATTCCTCCTCTTTTCAGATTATCTTCATGAGATGTATCTGCCATTCTGCTTGTAATGCAATTTACCCTACTCATTAACAAAAAAGCGTGCAAATTAAGGGTGAAATTCATCTCTGAATCGACCCGGTCACAAGAGCACAGGAAAGCTGCAACCGACATTTCTTGCAAGCGCGACCCTCTGCACCTCAAATCCCCCGTAAGCCCTCCCTGGTCCTTCAGAAACACTCTATCCCACAAGAGGGCTCTCGCTCCCCGCCGTCCAGCCCACGGCCAACCCCAACAACTGCCGCCCGAGGGGGACAAGCCTGGGTGCAACCTTCTGCTCAGGCCCACGCCCTCGAGGGCAAAATAGATATACTCATCACAGAGGAATATTTAACGTGCCAGGTTCTGTACCCATCCCACGGCTCAGAGCACGCGGCATGTGATGAGCAAAGAGGATTTGTTGGAAAGCGTGCACCTTTGTTAAGAAACTTGGACGCTAGAGGTATGGTTTACGGGAGTGTCACATCAACGTGACCTGGAGCGATGATGAGCCCTGACAAAGCCAAGATGGGGCAGCAGCGAGAGAGGGTATCGAGACACCTCTCCGGCTCCCAGTTCCTTCCTCAGGTACAAACCAGCACAGCTGAGGACAAGGACATTCAGAAGTCCTCTCCCTCCCTGCCACATTTAAAACAAAACAAAACCCTTTTCAATCCAACCCAACTTGGTATGCCCTGGGGTAACAACAAAGCCCAGCTTTTTGCAGGACAGAGACCCCAAGACAACAAAGAATATCTGGTCTCATCCTACGGCACATGTGGGAAATGGTCAATTTGAAATCTTTCAGGAGAAAGGGCATGGATTGCTCAACTCTACATAAATAATATCTACCTGAGCTGAAGCAGTTTAAAGGAGTTTTAATTTCAATACTTGACTGCAAAATTAATGGACAATTACATTGTGAAGTACCCAAAAGCACACCAGAATAGAAACCTAGCAAAGCACACCCATGGGCTGGCTCAAACTGGTGCAGGAGATAAAGTTATGCCCATCTCTGCAACTTCTTCTGACTTAAGAGCTCTGCTATGCCATTTACTATTTCTGGCACCTGTCGCTACAATTTTTAGGGTTTCTTCTGTCTCAGTAAAATTAACATCTGCCCATAGACAAGGCTACTTATTTCACCTGATATACACCAGCTTGACAGAAGACTCGATGTTTCTATGCCTAAGCAGACTAACAGGAAAATTATTTATACAGGTGTCCCTCACTGCGGCCAACAGCCTCACCTGCTGCTGCCTCCTTGGGCTCTGTCTGTCCTCCCCCACACGGCTCTTCCTCCATGCTCAATACATCACTTCATCATTAAAGATCTCAAAAATGCCCGAGTGGGACATAGATTTTTTCACCAGCGCATTCTCCAGCCCCTATCAATTTCCACTTCTTTTCACTCAGATTGCAACACAGAAGGAAGAACTCCACAAAATGTTTGTAGTAAATCTCCAAAATGTGTTTATCAAGCTAGAAATGATCATGCAGGCCTCCAGCGTGCCACAACAATTTGGAGCACTGAAGGGACATTTAGCACACTGGCAAACAGCCATAACTTACTTTTCTTTATACAGTGTGATCCTACACTTGTTCTAGAACTTGGTTTTATACAGTCTTCTTCAGCTTCACCCACCTGCTCCAGCTGTAACACTACTGTATGGCTCAAGTAAATTAAGGGGTGGAATTGGAAGAGAATCATGAATCCTAAAGCAAAAGTCTCTTGTAAATGAGAAAACTTTTTCAGATCTGAAATCCCTAAATATAGAGTTATACGATAAAACTCCTTTTGGACAAAAATAATAGGTCACCATACTTCCCAGCTCAGCAATAACGTATTTAAAATCCAGATTATACAAAACCTAATTAGTAACCCTATGTTTTAGTAAAATATCCATTCATTAGTGCGGGACTACTAAGAATAGATTTCACACACACCCCCATGCAAACTCTCTTTTATAGGTTCAGATACATTAAATTAATTTTTCTCTAACTCTTTAATGACTTCACTATTTGTAAAGCATTTGAAAACACTTAATTTCTTTTTGACTTCTGCTTAAGAATGTATTTTTTTTAACCATTTTCCTATGCTTTTTCTTCAAGAGAACAAAGTGACCAAATGCTAAGTATGTGGTCGATAAACAGATGAACAGCAATGGCTGGCTAAAAAGGAAAGTCATGGAAAATCTCACCTGTAGCACAATGCCTGAACTGAGAGCAATGGGCCAAGGAAACTCCAATTTGTCAAACTGGCGGGTTAAAACTTTGCAAAGATTGCCAAATAAGTTATCTTCAACTTTATAACAGTACAAATTCTGATATTATATATATTTTTCTTCTAAAACTGGTATGGTACATTCCCCAGGCTCGCTCAGAGACTGACTGGTATTCAAATGACTCAGACTGGCTGGTATTTTGGATTCTATTGGCACTAATTGGAGAGGCTGGCCGATATTTCTAATTATCCTGGCATTAATAGCCTGGAAATAGTCTCTCCGCTCCTTCTCTCCCAAGATTTATGAAAGCACTAATGCTGGCATAATTATAGACAGGAACAACTGGCAGGCTGGTACTGGCTGCCACCCAAGAGTCTTACAGCTTTCCCAGAATCCTTCTCCTATTCTTTGTACACTCAGCATCCAAGTTTTAATCCTTTAAATAATGTTTCGTAAGTTGCTTAAAATATACTGTATCATTTCCACAAATATTTCTAATCCACCAATTTCAGAGGGCGAGCAAACACTGTCTGACTTCTTCACTAGTCCGGGTTTCTCCCGCCTGCATTCCCTATTCTTCACAAGGACAACTCATACTGTGATGTTCACCAGGGCCTGCCCGAGGAAACAAGAACAATTCAGCTCCACAAATCCATTAGAATTTGCACAATACTATAACACAGCATTTTAACACAATTTTTAAGAGTTTTGCCTGCTATTTCAGCTATATTTCAAGCTACAGACACAGTTAAAACAGGGTGCTTAAGTTTCTCTTGGAGATTGCGTTTATTGAGATAAGGGTTTTGAGACTTTAAATGGGTTTTGTTGATCACATTCCCTGCAGCAGACATAGTAAATAAACATGAAAGGAGGAATGGGTCACTGCAGCTACAGTAGATACAGAAATGGAGCACAGTCCTTCACAAGACCTCACTGCAAAGGTCTGACTAAAAGCTGCCAGCATCAGATCTGCAACCAGGAGGCAAGATGGCAACCTGCTGCAGGCCGTGCCAGCACTAACTTCTGTGTTTGGTTCATACTGGCAATAAAAAGCAACAGACTGATATTCAATCTGACACAAAGCTGCGGAGCAAACTGTCAACAATTACTACTACACACCCTAATATCTCTGCAAAGCATTTATTGTGCAAGCTCTTACACAAGTAACTGAATTTTCTATATACGCAACCATTTAGAAGACAGAAGAGGACCTATGAAACACCCCTAAAATATACACAAAACCCAATTTTATCCAAGACTCTCCTCTTGCATGTCTCACAGGAGCGGCATAGCCACAGAACAGACCTAGAGGGCAGGTAGGCGAACACACACAAGCCCAAGCACGAGCGTGGAGCTCCACGTATTCAAGTTCTAGTGGACCATCACCGAGATGCATGGCCCAGATTATCAGCTAGTATAAATGAGCACATCTCTGCGAGCCTCGAGAAGTTTAAAACTTTGTGGCAGAACAATGTTATCTCCATTTATCTATATATAAACTTAATTATTAACTATCCATCCCCAAATTGTTAAACAGTGTGGTATTGTATCTGGCTCTCTCTTGAGCAAATTAAAATGAGATGCTGACTGGATGAGAATTAAAGCTGCTTTTGAGTTATATACAAAAAAGTGACACACACTGCGTGAGAGGGGTGTCCTTGTCTCTGGCTCAGGAACTGTCCTCCACTTTCCCATAGAGAATGAATAGGATACTCTCGCTATCCATATGTACAAGAGAAACATATATTTACTACCACTTAATCACAGAATGATTATTTCACATCTGATTAGTAACAAAGGCCTGATTCTTACAGCAGTGCCAGCAGCACTTTTCAGTGCAGTTACAGTTTGTTGATTTTGATGAACGCTGGCATCAGGAGAAACCATAACCTCCTGTACAGTGATGCTTTCTGTTTGGTGTATTTTTAACGCTATTTTTTCCTAGTAGCCTTTTGCTTACCCTGAATAATCAATCCTGGCACAAAGTCATCAGTTGACTAGTTCAGGTTTGTAAGTTCAAAGGGTTGAGGTTTGTACACTCCACAGAAAAAGAGCCAGAGGTGGAGTTTACCTTACTTGCTAATTTTAACTGATTTTATTGCCAGACTACTATTGCCAATCCCAGCACCTGAGGTGCAGGCATGTTCAGATCCTACTGAATTTCAAAATACCTGAGAAGAGGGGCTGATCCTAACTCCTTTGAAGTCAATGGAAACTTTGCTAGTGTACGTCCAATGTAACTGAGTGACAATTCGCTGAACTGACCTTTTACTCTGCTGTTAAAGAATGAAGATCATCCTCCATAGCTCTTCAGGCATTTTAAGCTAAAACAGTTTATTAGCAAGGCATTACAACTATAATTCAAAGACCTACATCAGTACTGAGAAAGACAGGATGTGCGTTTTCTAACACATAACACCAGTCACATTACAAACCATTTAATCCAAATTGGGAGGGGAAAAAGGTGGAATAGCAGGAATAGCTTTGTCTATTGACAACTCTATCTTCCAAAGTCTGCACGTCAGGAAAAACCCCAAAACTCAGAACTGAAGCAGCAGCAGCAGCTGGGTAGGACTGACACAGTGACATATTAAGCCATATAATCTTCTCTTTATCAAAGTAGGTCAGAATACATCTAATTCCAATGAAGAAACAAAAGCAACTCATTTGTGTTTCATCTAAAGCTCACCTAATGAGGTGAGAGAAGGTTTTTCAAGTATATATGAGAAAAGACAGCTAAACCAGAGAATAGGAATGCGTCTATTCTCAGCAAGATACAATAAAATAAAAAAAACCCCACCTGCCTCAGACACCTTTCTCCAGTCCCTTAAGCAACCCTCCAGAGAAGCGGGAAACCTGCAGTAGGTAGGTGCGGTGGCACGGGCTTGCCGAGGAGCGCTGCACCCAGGGTCCCAGGCAGAACCCCCCCAGCACCCAGCTGGCACTGCAGCACCTCAGCCCTGCGGGACTCCCCAGCTGCAGCCAGGAAGAGATGAGATGCTGTCCTCTTGCTACAATTTACAACCTCACCTAATACTAGGGCTCTAAAACATGCTGCTTCTGCCGTTGTTTTACAGCAACAATTTATTTTTTGCATATACAAGTGATGCCACCTACACTCCTGGCTGCATTTTAGATGCTATAAACTATGCCTCTGCCCTGTAAAAACAGAAGGAACTAGTTGAGATACTGTTGAGCATCTGATGTGCTCCAAGGTCTGAACTGCCCCAGAGAGAGACAAGCTGTTACCCACTGTGGGGGAACACGAAGGGGCTGCTGGAGCCCTCCCTTGGTGGGAGCAGGTAGCACAGCTCGAGCTGGGGGAACACGCCAGCATGCCTGGGATACAGCCGGACACACTCGCCCGATCACCTCCACCACTCCCCACGTCTCCCGTGCCTGATGCCAGTTTTGTTTCTATAGTCTGAGGCTGCACGACAGCTTTCCAGGATCTGCATGTCACTTCTGTGTTGCGAGGGCTTTCCACGGCTCACTCGCACATGCTTCCTTCCCTAGGAAGGGACTCAACTTCTCAAGGCAGACTGCCATTTTAGGGTGTTTTTCTAACTTTATCATCGGATAGATTTCTTATTCTCCGCTCATGTGAAGCCCTGTCTGCTTTGCAGCCACAATTTAATTTCCTTCTGATCACTGATTTTCCCATGTTTATATTTTATTCTGTGCCCCGTAGCTAATGAATGCTGCTCTAGCTGAGATCTGGCAGAGCACTCGCTGTTGCCTGGCAAACGTTCTCCTCTTCCCTGATGTATTTATTTCTTGATTTCACTGGGACACAGTGTGGCATTGTAACAAAGTCGGTGTTTTTGCTTACGTGGAGTTTACACAACCAAGTGCGAGGGTACAGGGCATTGCAAGTGAATTCTCTTTTGTACTTGGATGCCGTAACTCCAGTAGCTAACTGCACCCTACATCAGAGGCACAACTTGCAATGGCACAGCAAAAAGTGAGTGGAATAGCTTGCCGAGCTCGCCGCCGCAGGTAGATGAGGCTCCTGCAGACATAGGCGCACCCAGCCTGTATCTTCAGACTTTTTCTTCACTAAGCCTTAATAGCAAGTTTTAATTCAGCAACTCAAAATTGCATTTCTGTCTCATATCAGAGGAAAAAAAATCTTCAGAGGAGCTACACCTGTGGCATTAACTATCTCACAACCAGACAACTACATTTCAGTCAGGACTCATGTCAAACCACTGGAGATGTACCAAGTTAATTTGTGTAGGGCCATTATTCTTTCATCTTTGCTGGCTAGCTATCCACTGGGGTCTCACGTTTCAGGATTGTTACTGAGAAAACAAGGAAATTAAAATAGAGAGGCTAAGGGAATCAGGATGCCTTCATTTTTCCCCATTGGTACGTGAGCTAGCCTAAACCAAACTACTTGCTTTTGGTGAAAAGCAGATATCATAACAATTCTTTCTGAAGACAAAACTCTAGGTATATACTCAGTATCAAAGGGTTTAAAGGACAAGAGTATTTTAGAATTGCCTTACATATATCCAAAATTATGACTAGGCTGCATGTGGACAAAATTAACATCAGAAGTATTTGCACTGTATTAACGGTCTGTTGTCGGTCTTTCTTCTGACAAGACCTTCTGTTGCTTCCCTGTAGGCTGGAATCATTCACGTTTCCACCGCTTCACTCCTCTGTGCTGTTACGTTCCCATGGCTCCAAGTTACTGGAAGCCTTGCAAGAGATCACAACTGCACAGTCAAGGTGTCACAGAAGATGTAATGGGATCATCCTGGCCCATCCTTTTGGAGGAATGTCTTTTTAATCTCCTTTTCCCTGACCTCACACTCCCCTTTGTTCTTCTTCACTGACCACCTTTCCTCTTCCATTATGCAGAGAGGGGCAGCAAGCCATTCTGAAATTATTGTTTCGTTTTAGTTCAGTTCAGTGGATTTCTCATCCTGTAGACCCTGCTTGCTGTGACACTGCATACAATAAACGCTTCCACAGCTAGCAGTTCCAAACGTCCAACATGTAGCAGAATGATCTGGGAACACTTTACTAGTGAAATGAAGGAAGACGATTCATAACAGAATATTCCCTTTAGGATATTATTTTTAGACTACTAAAAACCTCAAGAGATGTTTCTCAGACTGTACAACTAAACACCCCTTCCCACTCTTCTTTTCCTGACTCATCACCTTTTTTTCCGTTACATGTTGCCCAAGCCTTTTCTGTCACCCAATACATATTTTTTCCTTCAAAGATGATATTCACTGACTCATGCTTTCTGCAGAAATATGGCTTGCACAATGGAAAGGAGCCAGAAAGGGATGGAGGGAGGACTCACAACCAGAACCCACCCCCCAGCAAATCTTGCTTTTGGCACTCTCCCCAACAGCACGCTCCTCACTAACGATGTAAGATCTTTGGGACAGAGAACTTATTTCGTTTTGTGTCCGGAAGGGGATTAATTGCCATGATGTAAAGGACACCCTGAATACACTCTCTGTAGGAAGGGCTGCAAGATGACACCTCTTCTCCCTTGAGGCAGGAACAGTGTTTTATTCTGCACTCAGACAGCATCCAGAAGAAAGAGATCACAAACAGAACTCTAAGGTACATCACAAGTAATTAAATAATAAGTAACACTAATTAACAAATAAAGTACCCCAAATGAGCGATAAAAAGTTAGATTTCAAGAGTACAGAAGCAGAACATTGTCTCTGCATAAAATACACTGAATGAAAAGTTTTCCCCCCACTGCCCCTTTCACCTTTCCAACTCTTTACCTAATGCCATCAGGATTTCATTTGCCAGCTTCTACTTTCTCCTGTATTTAACTATTTTTCTTTACTCAGCAAATCCTTGTAAAGTCTGAGTGCCATTTATTTATGTATTTATTTCAACTAGTTACTACTTACCTCATCCCACTCCAGAAGGTAGCTGGTGATTTTTGAACCATTATCAATGGGTGCCTATGAACAAAAATAAACAAAAGGTGATTTCGGGAATAAGAGAAAACTACTTCCCCCCCAGGCAAATGACTACAGTTTAAAGCGAAACCGAAGCTTGGGGTTTGCACATAGCTTGGCAACCTCTTAATGAATACCAAGAAGAAGCTGGACGTAATGAAAACACATACGTTTTAAAAGTCAAGTCAGTGCACGGGGAGGGATTTGTCTGAGTACAGCAAGTTCAAGCCCCTTACTGAAAAATGACTGTCTCAGCTTTCAGTTATTTTCAACTGTTATGCTCACTGCCAGTAAACTGTATTTTTCAGTGCTTTCTCGCCCGATCCAAGCATTACCTACCTTCCATTGTAAGGTTAAGGAGTTTTTGGTCCTGTGTGAGGGTTTGGGTGGGAAGGGACACTCTGGTGCTGAGCTGTGAGTGGTGAAGCTTACTGGCTCTGAGCAGGATCCCTTTACTGAGTTGTACATTGCATATACCCTGGAAACAATATTCAAATGGGTTAGAAATCTGCTGACAGTTACAAGATGAGACAGCACTGCCTCAGCCACAATATTTGACTACCAAAGCATCCACGATACCGTCCACTAATGATAGATTTCTCACAGACCAGTGGCTATCATTATTCTACTTCACTTGGTACAAGTATGCAAAAAAATTCACAGCAGAAGAGGAACATTACAGTGTTCTGTGCAAATACTCCCATAGACCACTGAGTTATCATCATCATCTTTTCTTTCCACCACTATTTCTTTGCCTATTGCCAGACTTTCACACACTGTGCTAAAACCCTCTTCACAATACAACAGAAAGCGTGAACTCATGAGAAAAAGGTATAAACTTTAATGCCTGGTTTACACTTGATTCACACGTACCGTGTTGAGCGGTGGAAACCGCTGGTCTCCTTGCATGGGTACAAGCTTCTCCTACATAGCTCAGGTATCAACACTTAGTGGACCGCCACGAATTAGAACTAACATAGCTCAAGAACATTACTCTGATAAACTAAAAAATCTTCAAAGCAAATTTGATTTCAGGCAAATCCTCTATGTATCAGCACAGAGGGGGATATAAAATACCATATAATGTGGGAAAGGGAATACAATATAGTTAGGCACTTCCTCACGAGGTGCTTTTCTCTGAAAAATTAATGATGTTATTTTTTCCCTTCACATTTTCCACGCAGCAAAAGCACAGTGCAAATTGGAAGTCTTCTACTCAAAAAAACGTTCAAGCCATGACCAGACGATGACCTCTGAGCTGGCTGTAGCTATTGTGTACTTGAATGCAGAGTTTAAGGGCAATTTCTAAATTTGTTTTCAGTAGATAAGAGTAATTTATGCACAATGGCTGCAGAATGTAGAATCAAACCTTTCAGGGGAGGTTCACAAGAACTGCTATAGTGCAGCTTTACCCATCACCTGTTAGCAGTCAGGAGTGAAAACAAATGCAATTAATTAATTGAGTCTGCATCTGGCAAGCGGTATGTTCGTGTGCCGGAAATCAGCACAGCTAAGCATCAAACACATACCATCGGGGAATACAACCATGCAAAAATGAGCTTAACGAGCACCTTCTGCAAGTCATTGAAACACTGAGCACAGTCATCTCTAAAGGTACCAAAATAATACTACTTGAAGAAACGCAGGAGGTAGATCCAGAGCCAGCCGGGTTGTCCTGGGTGCCCAGGGCCCAGCAGGGCAGTAGCAAGCGCAAGCGGCTTGTCTGTGTGGAGACGAAGCCCTGAGAGATGCTGCCAAGGTTAAGGAGACCCAAGGCGATCTGCCGAGTAAATGTTGGCCCCATAAATTTCTTTACTTAACAGATTTCTTTCTTCACGGTCGTTAATACATAACGCAGTTTCAGTGAAGAAAAAAATTGTCGTGGAAAGCAAACAGTCGGCCTTTTCAGTGTCAGTTCCCTCCACTACAAACACATGCTGCTGCTTTTTAAGTCTGACTTCTGTATTTAGCAGTCCCTTCTTCTTTCTAAACAGAAGTTATTGCTAACTGTTCACAAACAATTTATAATTCGGCAAACCTGCAGGAAGGTGGAGGGAGCTGTAGGTAGGGAGAAAGAAATCAGCCAGGACATGGGGCAAATACTCACAATGCCCCTAAAAATCGCATGAGACCTCAATGCCACGCTGTGCATGGTGACCGCTCTGCTGTTTGAAGCTGGCTTTAAAAGTGATGCTCAATTGCTTACAGCAGGAAGCTCCGCAGTGTTTTACAACTTTCTCCTCCTTACTACCATCCATTTACTGCTAGGGCTGGGACTACTGCCCGACCTGGGAGCCTGTGTCTTTTACTTATTTACAAGAAGTTACTGCTGGTGTTGTGCTGCTACTTGAAAAGTTCATTTTAGGGCTCCACTAGAAAGTATCCTTAAAAAAAAAAAAAGAAGCTATAGTGTCAGAGCAAGCCAGACACATTTTGGTGTTGGGTCTTTTTTAGAGCTCAGAAGCAAAGTGTTTGTTCTTTAAAGTTTTACAAACAGGAGGAGCCTTGATGTGAATAACCTAGCCCATGTCTGGAAAAACAGAAGGAAACAATAGACAGGAGTGAAAGGATTTTTTTTTAAAAGGATATTGAGCATAAGTGAACAGGATGTGAATTTGAAGCCTTGGTTCACAAGCAAAGTCTTTAAAAAAATGCAACGTGAGCAGATAACAACACAGACGGCGTTAAAAACATCAGGGAGCAAAACTGAGAATGTGTTAATAGTTAATAAATGTATAAAACACATTTTTAGAATCAAAGAGAAATATGCTCTGAAAATATCAAGACAGGCCAGTGTAAATCTTTTTTTTTTTTTTGGTAATAAATGCTGAAATTACTATGGTCAGATGGATCTGTAATCAGATTTACTTCACGAAGCAAGGAGTACTTATGAAGAAACTGTGCTGGAGTACTTTCAGTGCTAGCACACCTATGTTACAATAACTGAAGAAACGTCAGTTGCTTGAGTCAAATTTTTAAGAAGCTTGAGGTATCCCACTTTCATGCACGAGCACTTCCAGGCCCGTTACACATATAGACAGAAATATAGATACACAGATGTCTTTTTTCCTCTTACTACAGCAATGACAACAACACGACAGAAAACGTATTGTTCAAAAAGCACTCTCATAACTTAAAGTCCGAGAAAAAATTCTATCGGAAAATATTTAGAAGCCACTGAAAAAACACCTACAGAGGTGACCATGAAATTCTTGAGCTGCACTGTATAGCTAAATAAAAAACTTTCACATTTATTCTCATATAATTGAAGTGTTTATATTTAAGTGACATTCATAGTCACACTAACTCACCTGACGTGATAATCTGTTGCTGGCCTAAGGTCTTTCAGGTTATATTCTAATTCTTCTCCACTGCAGGAAAAAAGCCCAAACCCAACAAATCAATAAATTATGAACAGCAGTATCACACTTAGCACAGTTAGTGATTTTCCAGTGACTAGCGACTCCCTCGTATTATGATTTGAAAGAAGAAAAAAAAAAATCCCACCACAGAAAAACCATAGTAAACAACATACCAACAATTTGTCAACACACTTCATGTTTCTTGAAAACTTTATAAAGCTCCATATACATAGAAGAAAAGAAGTTATCATCCCAATTTATACAGTAAACTAGCCATATGGGTTTATTTCAGTGCTATCCTTACATTTTGTTGATATTTGCGTAAAGCTCATTGTGGTTTTCAACCCTCCCAGAGCTGAAAAGAGCAGAATCGATACATTACTTCTGTACTTTCTGCACATTCACTACTTCAAAATACTTTTATAAAAAGTGAGAGTCATTGAACCTCAGAGGAAAAAGTATCATTTCTTGCACATCCATTTCACTTATTTGCTTTCTCTTCCAGAACCACACTCTGTGAGGACCATGGCAAGGAGACGTTTTAACTAATGCCCTAACAGCTGGACCCAGATCTCTTTCAATATGAAGAAAAGTAAAAGCACAGAGTTTCAGACATTTTACGAAAAAAACCAGCATATAACCTATTAATTTCAAATTTAGCCAACGTAGTTAGGGCTATTCTTTTTCCTTTTGGCTTGTTTGCTGGTAAATGAACACTAGGATCAGTCATGTGTTGCCAATTCTGTGAAGATTAAGGTATGGGTCAGTGCTTAATAAGTAATAGCCATCTCATGTAAGTGCTTGCCTTATTCATGATTCTATTAAAATATGGGAAACAAGAAAATTCTCAATTTAGCATAAAGAAATATTTCATAGCTAGTTGGACAAATACAGGGAGATGTCTCAAAATCAAGAGAACAAAATCAACCAGAAAGCACACGCCTGCTGGGTTGCCAGAAATCCACCAAAAAAACTTCTTTTTTTCATATAATCCAACGCTCTGCAAAGTCAGTTTTTTCCCTCTGAAATGAGTGCACCTCCTTGCAAAGACAATGTTTTCAACATATTGCAGACTTTCTTTTGCCTATAGTAATAATGATTACTGCTGCTCGTGACGGAGCGTACCACATTAAGCTAATGGCTGTACTCTGGCCAGCAGCAGGAGAGAGATTACTACTAGCAGCTTTAAAACAGATGCACAACGTTTCAGATGCACAACCAGGAGAAAATGTGCAGCCATCACACCAGCAAGCACAAGAAGTACTCCAAAGTGTCCTTCCCATTTTAAGAGCTCAGCAGCACACATTAAGCTATAGAGATGCTCACACTGGCTCACAAATTACCAGAAAAAAAAATAATAATTAAAAAAAAAAAATCAGGCAGCGTTTCCCTGTTTAATATACTCTTTTTATATTACCCAAGACAGTTCATGCAGACCTGCCTCTAGCATACCTAGAGGAATACACTAACTCACAGGACATCTTGAGAACGGAGATAGTTTGGTCTCGAGAGGTAATTCCATAAATGTTGTATCACCTGGACTTTATTTAATGAGATTTGGGAAGGATTAGCTATTCCACAATAGCCAAGGTCACATCTCAAAATTTTCTTTCCTAGACGTCATTAGCGGGGAAAAAGAAAGGCATAACACCATATGTACTTGATCACAGAATGAGCTCAGAGGATCACTGGAAGGAGAGACAGAGAAATCCCTCAGAATTTTTACTGAAGACTGCTGAGAGCCAAGTATTTGGATTTTTCTGGGGAGCCTATATAGCCTACTGATTGGTGTACTCCCTCCTCTGCTCTTCTAAGATACTATGAAGCAGTAAAGCCCTCAAACTTTTGCTCATTAGCTCAAGAAGCAAGCTTTACTGTGCTTAATTGTGCAAGTCCACAAAAATTTAGCCCATTAGGAAGGCAGCTATCCTGCCTGCATGGTGTACACGAAAGGTTTTGACATTTAGCATAAGAGAAGAAGTAACCTTTTCATTGGCAATGGGAGAGACAGCATCGCATGCAAGATCTGCCACGTGCCGGGGAGGTGGGATGGGGAGGCAATTAGGGACCTTGTGACATGCACTCAACCAGCTCCCTGCAAGCTGCTCCAGCAAGGGGGGCTGATGGGACAGCGAGGGAGCAATTACAGGGTGGTCAAATGTGCCTTTTTTCTGCGACTGATGAGCATGCCAAAATACACCCTGAAAAGCTCAGAGAATTTATTCCTAACGAAAACACAAGCGTAAAAATGATGCAGTTACCTGTAAATTATCTTATATTTTCCATCCCTCCCTTTATCCGATAAGGCAACCTCGTAGGTACAGGTGTAAGGCAAACCGTTGTTGTGTCTATCTGCATTTAGAAGGCCAGTGGGAGGTGACCAGGAAAGTAAAACTGTCCTTGCTTGAATATTTGTAACCTGTAAAAGAAACACCAGTTACTCTGAATTCCAAGAAACACACTGTCCTCTAAGTATTTGCTTTTTGCTTGCATCTTCACAATCAATTTCTAGAAAAAAGGAAATTTCAGAGCTAGAGGTGAAAAGGAAAGGGTCAGAAATGGTCATCAACAACACAAACAAAAGTACAGATTCATGACATGAACTAATCTCTAACAGATGAGGAATACAGAGCGATGTCCCCCTGCAGTGAACTGGCTCGTCATTGTCTGAGCATCCAGCAAAGGATGCCTTGCACCATTCTGGAGGTACCTGCTGCCACAGCCATTACCAGAAAGGAAGCGGAACTAAGTGGAACAAAGACTTTATCCTATAGATTGTTTTGTACGTAATTATTTTTCTAAAGCTTTTGTTAGGGAGATTCTCTAATAAAACTCTGATGGCTTTTTCAGTCATCCTGTTCCTTCTCGTAATTTGAAACTGCAATAATTCAACTGCAAATAAGTAAAAAAACCCCATTCAATCTGCAAGGTTAATGCTGACTCAAAAGCATAAGGGAAAATCATAACAGAAGTCCAACTTGTCAATTAAAAATTACATTGCAAATCAATCACTTTGTGCCCTGAAAGACTGCATGTATGATCTGCAGTCACCCCTGGGTGCGACACCTCAATGGCAGATGGGTGAGGATTCTCTTTTAATAAAATATGGAAAAAATACCTCAAACCCCTGCACCAAAACAACTTTTATCACCCCACCAGTGCAACTGTATTCTTCTGGAAACACAGGTCCAGATAAGTCTAGACTGACCGAGCTTACAGAACTAGCGTTGCCTTTCTCACCAGGAGAGCCCGCTGGCACGGTGCCGGAGGCATCGTTCATCAGCTGCACATACCGAATAGCAGCTTCCCAGAGAACAACCTTCTGTTATCAAGCCAAGAAAGAAGAAAAAAAATCCCCCCCGCCACTGTCTCAAAAGAAAAATAAAAAAACAATAGTTGCACTGGCTATCTTGGAAAGACAGCACAACATTTTATGCACGCCTTCTGAAAAAAGCCCAGGGAAGCCTCAAAGCCTCCATAGCCTCAAGCTCTCTGCCACAAACTCCCCACTTTTCGTAATGAGAACTACTAAGTTTTTCTTTCTTAATTGTAGTGAAAATGTAAAGAATATTTTTTTAGCTAGCCTCCATCAGGAGGAATCAAAGCACGAGGTTTTGTATTCTTTATTCATTTCTCCTATGCATCAAATTTCACTGGTTCTATCATTTTAACAGATTTTTCCAACACACAGAGCAAATCGTTGTTATTTCAGAAGGTGTAAGACGAATGATGCAGGTGCTTAGTTACACATTTCCTACACTTTTCTTGAGACAATTGAAACACCTTACCCATAAATGATTTGGTAATGAAATATTAGCAATCAGCTTTCAGGCACTGCTTGTTTACAAATCCAGCTTCTGGATATCTTTATATAATGGAGAGTATTTAACTCCTCATGTGAAAACACATTGCTTCCAGCTGAAGAGCACTGCAACTGTTGTGTGTGATACCCATTTATCAAGCAGATTCTTTCTGAGCAAGTCATAAATCTGTTTTTAAACAGACTGACAAGTAGGTGACGCCACGAAACGTCTCATCTTAACTTAAACACCGTGCTCTCAAAAATTCAAGATTTTAATTTATAGCAGCACACTTAAGTCTTGCCAAAAAGAAAACCTCTGTTCAACCTAATGTGAAAAACAAGTTGTAAGGCACGAAGTTTTAAGTAGTATCAAGCTTTTTTGGTAAAAAAATATGAACATGCAAATTCTTGTATGAATTTTCATGGGATTTCTTGCTCCAGTCACATTTTTCTGATGCTATGAAATCAATGTTTGCTTCAAAACCTTGGACCAGTGAACACTGATACTGGATTGGATACCTTATAAGAATCTTGAATTATTCAAATAAGACAGATAAGTTAAATCTTTGAGAGATATACACACGTATGTGAATGAAATTGTGACAAAGATATTTAGAGCTAAAAGTCTGTATTTTAAATAATATTTTGATCAGAAAACTGGATAGTAAGATCCAAATAATTTTTTTTTTTTTTTTTTTTTACATACATTACTACTATGCCAGCTCAGCCCATCAACACGCAGTTTCTTTTATTATGGAAATATGCTTGCATAATTGTTTTTCATAAATTCAGACAGACTTGGAGCTGGAGGCATGATACCCTGCCAATGTTCTATTGAAATGTTTTTCTCTATGACTACTCACAAGGACACACGTATATATTCTGTGTACGGCAAAAACTCTGGCCTTTCATGAACTCTAGCAATCTGTAAAAAGTTAGGTCTTTTATAGTTTCTTAAAGTAAGAGAAAGTATCTTATGGACTATCTGCTACAAACTGTTAGACTATTATTCTGAAGTCGGCGTGCAGACATTTCCATGCAGAGGATAAAAGTCCAAACCCAGTTGCTAGGCTGCTCCAGCTACACCATTAACTTCTTACTGATACAGCGTTCAGAGTGGCTGCTGGCCTGCCTTGGTGGTGTTATGTACACAGTAACTGCTGGTGGAGGTTTAAAAATAAACACCAGAAATCGTTAAATACAATTCTTAGCTGCACTGAGTACACACAGCAAGTGTAGTAAAGCAAGTGAGGGGTCACTGCCTGCATGATAAAGTCAGAAAAGGCAAATCTATACACTCCCTGGGTACAGAAAGCAGAACAGTATTGTGCACGTCAGCGCAAGCACTGGGAACGGATTTATTTGTATGGCTAGAGATAAACCTATCTGCTGCTCACCGACTAACAGGCTTGGTATCGTATCACGTTTACCAGCCAAAGGCATATCTCTTCAATATCTGATTTAATGGCCAAAGTCACCACTTTACGAAGGAACTCCTACCTGGAGCAGGAAGGACTAGCTTTGCTGTGAAAAAGGGTAAGTTAAATAAATGGGGTTATGATATGCTGAGAATAACAAGCAGGCACTCGCAAACCAGCTCAGTAGCTTTAACTCCAATTTTTCTCACTTACAGTTACGAAAACAAGCACCTTTCAAAAGATACTGAGTGGCCGAACAGATCTGGACCAGCCCT
Organism: Gymnogyps californianus; assembly: GCF_018139145.2. Taxonomy (NCBI): domain Eukaryota; kingdom Metazoa; phylum Chordata; class Aves; order Accipitriformes; family Cathartidae; genus Gymnogyps; species Gymnogyps californianus. Next base: position 23,353,611 of record NC_059480.1, read on the forward strand.
TTCCACACTGTATGGAACAGCACAGCTAATATCACGATGGTGGGCTTAATGTCACTACTGAACTTGCAGACGAAAATACTTAGCTGTAAGTAAAACACAGTTTATTGTTCATTAATGGTGCCCTAATTCCATCTGACCAAAATGTAAGCAGCCAGAGCACCTCTTCATAGGCTGGGCAGGTAAAGCTTTGTGCTGCTTTCTAGTTATCCCAGCCTGTGTCATCTGTCCCCAAAATTGCTGTGCTCACTTTGAACAGGACTAGCTTGGCCTTTTAGCCAAGACCTAACAAAAGATTCTCCCACAAGGAGTTTTGTATGTCTGGTGAAAAGCACAGTTAATTAGTTTCTGAAAACTTCTCAGTTTACACCGTAAATGCCTGCTTTCTACGCTATCAAAACTCAGTGGTGTAAATAATTATTTTATAAAAGCCCCTGGGAAAGAATCCCAACTCCTGCACTACTTTAATAAGGTTACAAGACTGATGAATATCGGTCCTTCCCGTCTTTCAGGTAATGAACAATGTTTCTGTACAACTTTCATTATCTTTCAAATTCCGGGTTAGCATTCACAGGCATCGTGTGGTTCAGGGTTTTATTGTATGTGTGAGAACTACACTGGAAGCAACATTCATTTACTCCCCCGAGGGCAATGTTTGAAAGACTTGGGGGTCAAATGAATTCACGGTTATTACCAGGTCGAGATTTTGCTTTTAAACTATGGCTCTAATCCTGCAATTTTAGGCAAAAATCCTGATGATTAAATATGAGTTTCACTGCAGAGCAAGTCAGTGGGAGCAGGCTGCCTTTTGGAAAGTCAAACTCACGTTTGAGCTCCGACTCCGCAGACCTGTGGCGTTTCCCCGCGGGAGGTGATGTCCCCCCGAGCCGCTCGGCAGCCACGCCGTCGGACGCAGCGACGCTGCCCCCCGACGCTTCGGAAACCCCGAATCAAGTTTCCCTTCCCTCACCGAGGTATTTGCTTTAGAGAATGCTTACTTTGTCTGCGACAATGCGAATTAAAAATACGTTTCAGTTTAAATAAAAACATGGGAGAGAAAAAGCAAAAGGCTTCTTTTAAGATTTTTGCTGTCAAAGGCATAAAACTATGATTACATTTACAGTTTGGTTGCACGTCTCTCAAACAGGTAACAACATCTATTATCAAAACCAGACTTTTTATAAATTAATAATTTAAAAGTGTGTATATTTTGTACTTGGAAAGGTGAGTGACACTTTGCCACTTAGAGGTACCTGGACAAGCTAGATTAAAGACGCCTCCAAGCGATACCACGGCTGCAGAGTCTCCTGCAGGAGTTGCTCAGAGGGCTGATCCCTTCAGATGGTTTCACCACCACTGATGGTGGAGAGATCTGCTCGCTTGGACACATCAAAGCCACGTGCTGCAGACACAGCATCACTCCACTTGCCACTGACTTACTGCTCTGTGCCCTTTCGTTTTAATTGTGTCATTTCTTTCTACATAGTTGTTTTTCTGTACATTTATTTTTCATTCATATATGCATAAGGCTCACCAAGAAATATGGCCCAGCGACTATTTATGCATAATATGATGTATTCCTATCAGATACAATACTGAGCACACACACACGTAATCATTCATAGCAATTAATAGTTCGTGAGACTCCTATGAGTTTAATTACTCACAAATGTCAAAGTTAGAGAGAATAATAGATAACCCACAGCATCTTCTCACTAAATGTCATTATTATTGAACTAGCATTTGTCATGTTTTAGATCTTTTTTAAAAAAAAAATTTAATTCCTACTTTTGAAATGATTCAAGGAAAATTATTTTTGTCTATTTTTAGTTTTTTGCTCCACTCTGCTTTAAATGCTCTGGTTACCATAAATCTAATTGTACAGAGCTCAGAATCCTGCAAACTGGTCACATAGCTTCTCTCCTTACCTCTATAGACATAAGTATGAAATAACACATTTTTCATGTCAGCTCTCTGGATCTTTGTAAAAGGCATCTAGCTGTGGCATTTTACCTGATGAGCAACATTCAGGTAGTCCTCGGTACAAAAATATAGACTCGCTCTGTACAATAAACTAGCCTAGTTTTGTGCTAAGTGCACTTTCTTCCCTTCTGATCTCCCAGAAACTCTTCTCTCAAGTCTTCAGCTCAGTATCGTCACTTGTTTCTACATGAAATAAAGCAACTTTCCTTCTTGCAAACAGAAACTCGGGCTGTAGCCCCCTGGTATTTACCATCTCTGCAGGTCTGGTTTAGATTCTGGCTGGCTTTGAACCTGCTCCTGTAGATGCCATAACACTAGGATCCAACACCTACTGATTGAGCAATTTAAGACCAAACACCTTTTGTATTTATTCAGAACAAAAGCATCCAAGAGAACAGAGCCTAAAAATAAAACTCAGCCTGTGCTCATGCCTGCCTCTCCCTGAGGTCTGCCACTTCTGCATCTAAGGAACAGCCACCCCTTCATGCTCCCACTGCAGAATTTCTTTATATCAGCCTCTATCAGCTACTGTTGAACCTACTCTTCAGATGAGCTTTCCAACTGTTGGGGTTTTTTATTTGCTTATTTATTTACTGGCTTTCCAGCTGGACAGAGAAAGGCCTGAGCCCTGACAGCAAAGGAGATAAAACTCCCAAAGCACAGCTGTTTCCCTCTGCCTCGTGACTGCTTCTTCAAGTGCTTGTTTGGACCGTTCATTTAGATCCACAATACTCTTCTGGTTTTCATTTGACACACCAAACTAGAAAAACATCACATTCCAAGGGCTTACAACCACATTTATTAATAACCTTACCTGACTGAGGTCACACCCAGCATTATGGTTACTTACATGGTGATTCAATTCCATTACAATTCACATGCTTTTATGGCTCAGACAAACACAGAATATAGTAATTTCCATTGAATAATAGAATTAGCTTAATTTAATCATGATTACAGACATAAATTGCTCGTGACAAATAAAATTAAACCCAGGGGCGAGGGGGTAATAGCTATGCAAATCATCCCAGTGCACTGGGTTCCCCATCGCAGTATGAATACTGGGAGTTGTCCTCTGGAAACAGGCAACTGGTACGATTCCTGCAGTGGGCAGAGCCCACAAATACCCATGAGCACAAAAGATGCTTCAAATTTATATCCTGGCAAAATGAGTTAGATATATACAGTGACAACAATCTATTAAGGAAAAAATTCAGAGCTGCTCCGCTGTGAAATCACCAGTATGTTGTGACACAAGCTACTTATCACATTCACTATTGTGTGTGTGTGTGTGTGTGGTAATTTAGGATCACATACCTGTGGTTTCTCCATTCCAGAAAGAATGTCTTGAACCCTTTTTGTTTCTGAATCAAATTCTGTAAAATAGAGAATGTGGAAATAGGAAGAAAAATAAATGACCAAAATTAAACAAAAATGTCAGCTATGTCAATAATTCTTCAATTTGTATTTGTAAATAGGAGAAAGAGAGGAAATTTGTAAATAGGAGAGAGAGAGAGATTTACCTGCACACAAGCATCAGCCGTTTTGCTCTTGTGAATTTAAGGTATGCAGTTACATGGATTAATATTAAAAAAATTATAAAAGAGAAAAAGGAGGGAATGAAACTTCCAGTAACTGCAGATATTCAGAAAGGTGGGATTATTTGTAGAGGTGTCCTCCACAAATAATGTTATTAATTGGGATTTGCTTTCACAGAGCAAAACCATCCTGTTTCCAAAGCTCAGCCATGAAAGAAGCCCAGGGGTTTCTACAGCTCAATTACTGCTGAATCTAATCCTGGTTTGTTAACCAAACACATCCTTACTCCATCGGCTGTAGAGCTGGGCCATCCGCCTGCTCGCCAGAGCACCGGGCTACCAGAGAGGACGAGCATCCTTCTTGCCCCCTTCTCGCGCAGGGAAAGCCCAGCCTAGCTGTGCAGGACACCCGCTCCGAGCCCTGGCACGCACCTACAGCTACTTGTCCTTAAATGCTGTTACCGTTTAATGGTCAGAGCTCTTCTAACAGCCGCCTTCAACTATCAAGGTCATATAGTCATGGCAGGCTAATTCGGATGCCTGACTAGCAGTAATCCGTTCTCCCTCCCTGAGCCTTGTGCCTGGTACGGCAGCTCTTGCAGGGGCTACGCAGCGTTACCACAGGGCCGGGTGTGACATACTTCCCCTAAATCAGACGGATTAATTGAGCGCAGCAGGTGCTGCAGAGGCCATCACCTGAGCGGGGAATCAGCCTGTCCCCCGTCCTCCCCCCCAAAAAAAGTCCTGAGGTAAAACATCAACTTAGAGTAATGAGGTGACACAAAGCAGCTTTATTCCTTTTGGACCACAGCACAGAGAGGCCTCACTTTCCACTACAGTATTCTCTAATGGAAAACTAGGAACATACTTTTTTCTGGTTTTTTTGGTTGGTTTTTTTTTTTTTGCCCCCCCCCCCCCCCCCCCAAATGTTAATGTAAAAAGTTTGCTCACCAAAGCAGAAGAATACATTGCACCTAAAGCAAAACGAGCAGGACCTCTTTATAAAAAGCATGCACATTTGGCATAGGAAGCAAAAAATATTAATAAAGAAAAACTGGTAAGATCAGATCAACAGCTTTCGCAAATGATTCCCCCAAAGCCTGACCTACTTCTCGTAGCCCAAGAATGTGTCTTTATTTTTGTCTGTGACCTGCTTTAAAAAAGTACATCTTCTTTTTAAAAATTCCATGTGTGTGGCTGCCAAGAAATAGAATTGGCTGAATGCTGATGGCAGAACTCCAGTGTAAATGCCCATCTCTCCCTACAAGAATGCACCTTGGTGTGGAATGGGAATGACAGATCTCCTGCTCCATGCATTCCTGGATTCCTTTTAGTCTCAGCCACTTGGAAAAGAACAGAGTAGTAATAATTCAGGAGAAGAGGAGGATAGCATGACTGTTTTTTTCCATAGTAGATAACCCTTAGAGTGTATTATAAAGTGTATAAAGTAGCAGGATTTAGCCAGCATAAGAAAATACTGACTTGAAAAATACACAGACGGACTAGAATGGCTAAGGAAAAGGTTGAGATGCTGATCCAAGCGAAAATGTTATCAAAGTTTGGGGTGTTTCAGCATTCAGGGTTCCCTTCAGCATCAGTACAGAAGTAGGACTGCGCCACAAAACCCTGGATCCAGATCTGGAAACTGCGGAGGTCCTGTAGGCTTATCTCAAAGGGATGCTAATCAGAAGCAGCTTCTGCAGCTACAGAGTCTAACAAAAATGCTGCTACTATTTTATTGAAAGTTTATGGTTATTATGTCACCCCTAATTACAACCCCCAGAAGCTAAGCGTGAATCATTCTCAACCTTAAATCCCAAACATGTGGGCTGAATTTTCTTTCCTCTCTCTGCTTTCTAGCAAGGATGCTATCTCTGTCACACTAAGCAGGAGAGGAAAATAAACCCTGAAGCCCAAAGAAATCTCACTTCCCTCTCCCGTGAAAAATTATCGCTTTGTACAGTAACTAAGTCCTCTGACCCTTGCAGGTCAGGGCTGAAGGTTCAAACTGCTCCAAATACAGGAACTGACTTTAAGACCTAAGGCAGTTGGGTATATCAAGCAAATAAATAATTGAAAAAAAAGCACATTAGACTTCTCAATGAAGAGAAGGAACTAAGGAAATTTTTTATGTTAGCTCCCCAAATATGTAGCTTGTTCACAAGGAGAAGGCTCTGAGTACCAGATACACCGTAGCTTTCAGTTATTAAGGACATGTGGATATTTATGTCACCAAGAGTTTATACAGATAAGCTGGAGGTGGAAGAAGAGAAATCTTCTTCAAAGATTTTGGGGAGAGGGAGAGAGGGAATGGGATGCACACAGACCGAAGGGGACAATGTGAGTGCAAAAAAATTAAGAATTGAATTTAAAGTTGATGAATAATACATAAATGAATGGGTGCTGCACACATTTTCTAAAGAATAAGATGTATCAGATGATGCACATATGCTGACCAACCATGTCAGATATCCCCCATGCTAAACCTCCTGAGTGTTCACATGCGAGACTGGGCATGTGCAAGTGATCACTTGCGCATGCGGCACACACACCAACCACTTCACACGTATAGAGCCGATGTATCCCATGTCACTGACCTGCTGATCCCATGAATCATTTTACAAGAAGAACAGCAAAGAAAGAAAAGTCTATAGTAAGAAGTGCCCTTTCATCACAAGCTTTGAAATCACTACCGTATGGAAAGGACAGCGTGTGCCTTTGAGCCCTGCACTGCATTCGAACCAAAAAACCCCATGAATAATAGGTAATGCCCTGTGAAAATAGAGCAAATGTAAAATTAAAGACGGAAAGCAATAAATATGCACGAGTGATGTCTATAATAGCATCAGAGAATAGCTCAGGTTGGAAGGGGACCTCAGGAGAGGTCATCAAGCCCAACCTCTGTCTGAAAGCTAGAAAAAAACCAGCACAAAACTGCCCCATGGAAAAACTTGTTACTAAAACTGAAGGCAAACTTTTTGGGAGAGAGAAAGTAGCTCACAGAATTGTCACCTTCTTACAGTATTTCAAATATTTATTTTCCCATTTCAAGAGCCATAAAAATTTCTCAGGCTTCTATGGATGGTTGATTTCCTTTCAGTAATAAACATAATTATTCACAGTCTCCTGAGCTAGACTAAGCTAAGGAGAACGAGACCTGATCCTGCATCCCTCCCTCAGTAGGGAAGTTGGTCTTACCTGCCAACCTCTCTCATAACACATTAAGTATCAAGCTCAACATCTTTCTCCCAAGCCAACAAAGAGCAGAAATCCTGAAATAGAAAATGATAGAGCAAAAAAAACCATCTTATATGCTCTATGCTGACAATACAGAATTGGTGAAAAGCTTTCTTTCCTAGCTCACTATTATTGTTACTCATCAGCCACTGAGGACTCTTCTACTAAATTAGCTCACTGGAGCATTTAGGGACAAGGAGCATAAGCGTCTCCCAGACATCACAGATGCAGTGGTGGAAAGGTGGGGAAGAACAGGAGGAAGGAAAGGGGAAGCCTTGATGTAAAGCAGACTAAAATTCAGAAAAATTACCTACAACTGCTTGGGAAAGGTGGTGGGTGGCTGAGCATGATTCACCCACTTCACACTAACTGTCCTTGATTAACAGACAGCTGATTTGCTTTTAGATCTTTGTCCCTTCCGCTCTCTTCCTCAGCTAATTGAGCACTGAGTATCTGACACGAATACATAAAAGCTCTGTATGTCAACCCCCCGACACTAACATTGGGGCTTGCAGAGGCAGGCAGCGGACATGCGCCTGCTTTCCTCCTTTGCCATTGGGAACAGAAGTTCAGTCACGTCAAGGGAGAGCCCAACTAACACTTCAGGTCATTGTCCCGTTATAACTTTTCCTCTCAACATCTGTTCCCCACATCTGTCACGGCAAAACTCTTCCTCCTAGGAGGAAGCTGGGGGTGGGGATGAATTCCTTGTGAATGCTCAATGGGGTCCTCTGAGGGACAATACAAATATCTGAGTTATCCTGTAGATCTCAGTGTCTAAGAGATATTATAGCTGTCCCAAGCTACAGCATTAGGTTCTCATTCCCAGGCTGTGGGTTATTTGGATCCAATGTTTCAGACTAACCTTTCGTAGCAGAGAAGCCAGCTGTAAGACCTGGACCACATCTAAGTTTGTATTTTGGTCATCAGTCTTTTTTCAGAGTTTTGGGTCATAACCAAAACTCCACAGATACAACCAAAAGTAAATGCCCCTAAAAATTAAATACTTTCCCAGCAGCTGTTTGGTGCTAACAGGGTTTCAATGTTACGTCTTGCTCAACTAAAGCCTTTTATTACATGCTTCTGTTAGCCTGCGTCTATGTTCCTTTCTGCACGTACAGTACAAATATAATTTTCAGACCTTTCCAACCATACCTTTGAACACCAAGCACAGTTTCAAAATATAGGAAAAAAAAATACTTGTCATTTCAAGGTAAGTTTGAAGTTTCCATGAATAGTTTTCATGTTTGCATGAACAGCAGCTGTGTATGTAAATGGTTTGAAATAGCTAAAAGCTCTAAACTAATTAAGATTTTTCCCGTTGCAAATACACATTTTAGGTTTGTTCTGCATTCTTTCCTTCTCAGAGAGGAAAAGGTCCAGCTCAAGACACAGCTTCTGGCTACAGAAAGTATTTACTGTTTCAACAGCCTTTCCATTCCAAGGGAATGACATCAGCACTAGCACTTTGCAAACTTTTTGTCTAATTCTCAAGCAGAGCTCCATGCTCACAGATATGCCAGTCATAACATGACATGCTTTCTCAGAATTTGTTCCAGATTTATTGGGGCTGTGACCGGCTTTAACGCTAGGAAAGATCTTTTATCAGTCACGTACAGCACAACCTACAACCCGCAAGAAAATGAACTCTTCAAAACACAGCCCAGCTCCTTTGTGAACTGCCTGCTGGTGTCAAAGCTTGAGACACAAAGAAGAACACATACAGACTTTTTCATTCCAGAGAATTGCAGAAGTATACACTAAAAAACTCCTTGTACAAGAACAAACCTAAAACTGCAGATGCCACGCTGCAGCTGAGTCACAGAAAGCAGGACCGGAGGGGATGTGACATGGTCATCAAGTCCATCCTCCTGCACTGAAACACGATCATCTATACCTAAACCATTCCTCAGAGACGTCTGCCTAGCCCATTTTTTAAAAAATAAACAAAAATTAAATAAATAACCTCCCGCCTGTGATCGTGAATCTCAAAACTTCCTCGGTTAGGTAATCTACCACAGTATCTAACTCTCCTCATCACTGGGAAGATTACCTCCTCAACTTTCCCTGCTCCACCTTAAACTTATTACTTCTTTCCTGCACACCCACCGCGGATGATTTCGTCACCACTTTCTATGTTGCAACCTTTCACATACTTGAAGGCATTTTTTCCTCTTTAAACGACACAAGCTCATTTCTTCCCTACCTGTATTTACCAGATCACAGATCCCACTTACTGCTGTCCTCTGGGATGTTTTTTAAATTGGCCTCCATCCGTCTGAAGATGCGGTAGCAGCCCTGGCCACTGCACTCCAGCCAAGGCCCTAGCAGCACCAACTAAGGAGCGACATACCGATGTACAGAGCTCGCCTTGAGGTTTCTTCTTCTCTTTGTCTACAGAGTAACTTGACTCTCAATTTTTGTAGTCTACTATAACTCCCAGAACTACTGTGAAGAACTACCACGTAGTGGGGGGGAAACAGGTTTGAGATGGACTGGCTGAAATGTAGTACTTTGCTCTTGTCTTGATCAAACTTTTTCTTTCAAGGCCATTTGAGCTCTCCTCCTGTCTTGTCCCCCTTCCCTTCCCCTTAACCCACTAAGCACTCTCAACCCTATCAGAGCCTCATACGGACTGTAATTTAATAAGCATCAATCCTTATTCTATCCTTCAAGTCCTTAATGAAAATACTGAATAAAATTAGACCTAGGACAGATTCCTGCCTAATTCAGTTTGATGCATCTTTCCAGTTTGTCAGGGAGGCAGCCCAGTGCAGGGCAGGGTCACAGACAAACTGCAGGGCTATGTGCTGGCTAACAGACGTAACACTGAGAAGAGCAAATCCAGCGTCACACTGAACACGCAGTGCTTTATGTAACTCTTCTCAGCACCACTTCCACAATGGGCAAAATGGGGAGCCCTTTAGAATCAAAAACTTGTGAAAGAAATATTTATCTTCAAAGCAGTCAATCACACCGTGCTAAAATATAATATACCGAGGAAGATCATTAATTAAGCCTACAAATACCTGGATGAGATTTCTTAATATTAAATATTTCAAATTTCTGCTAATTACATGAACGCTAATAAGAACACTAGCAATAAAACATGACTGCAGCTTCCATGTCCAAGGTAGAGATCTCAATGTTATCCAATTTCAAGAAAAGATCCAATCGTTGAGACATGTTCCATTTCTTAAAAAAATCGCTGTGCATGAGCATCTCACATAAGTTTTCCATTTCTAAGAGCCTTCCCACCATCGCTATCTTAATTCTCCTGCTAAAATGCCTTACTTGATGTCTATGAGCTTATCTTTCAGTATTTGACCTTAGAGACCAAATCATATGTAGGTAGCAAAAAAATCAAGCCACTCCCTAAATCACTGAAGGCAAATAAAACCAAAACCCTGCATAAACCCCAGAAACTTACATTTGCAGTTCTCAAATAAGAAAAAAAAAAAACAACATCTCTAGCTGTCCTGACTCACTGGGACTTAAAGCAAAGGATAACTGACATGTTTGCCTCAACATCACTGTATTTTAGGCATGAATTCAATCACATTTCAAAGATGTCCTGGCCATAGTCCGTATCGATTAACCTGACAGTTTTACCCTGACTGCTTCAGTACCCTACCGTCAATGGGGCAGGATACTCCAAAACACCTCGAGTGCAAATTCATATCATATGGTTTGTGTCTCTGCTTCAAGCCATCCTTCTTTAACAAAATGTATCTGCTATCACATGGATAAGCATCAGATGTTTTCACATCAAGCAGATGTGGAAGCACTCAGATGTACGTAATGAAGTCACTTCTGCTAAAAAGTGTTTTAAAAATAAATGTAAGTGCATTCAGTCCTCCCTGTCCCCCAATATTGTTTTGATGTATATTTTTCGTTGGGATGGAGCAAGGAAAATAAGATTAGTAGTAACCTACAAGGGAAATGAAACGCTGGATGCAAGGGACAAACGGAGTGTAAGTGACATGTTGGGTTTGTTTGTCTCTGCTTCTTTGCTGCTACTGCTGGAAGACAGCAATAACAACTCCTACTTTATTGGCTAAAGATCTGAGTGAATTCCTGCTGTGAACACGCAGTTGGTGGCAGAAAAGGGCTTTCTTAGTAAAATACAGCAACACCCCATCTCTATCACATATATTTTACATCTTAAGAAAGCACTTTGTACATCTCACAAAGAAGATAACAGAGGCAACGCGCTGCATATGGCTGCAGCTGGCTTGTTTTGAAGGAACACCAAATTAAACAATGACATAACCCACAGAAAGAGAGAAAGCCCAAGCTGAATCTGCTGGAACAACAAACCGCTTACACACAGGACCTCTTCTTGGAGAGCTCTCGTTCGTACTTTTGACTTGCTTTAGCTTATTTTCTGTGTCAAAATAATTCTTTTTTCGGTAGCTTCCCTTTTGCTATTATGTAACAGCAGCCGGCAAGCTACCTGGGTTTCAGAAGACAGCAAAAGCTTTGCAGATAAACAAGGGCTGACTAGCAGGCTGCCACAGGCAGCGGCCACCCCTCCGTCATTTTGTCAAGTACACTTTTAAAAACGGCACAGCTGATTCATACAAAAGTAGCTAACCAAGAATAACTATTTAGAATTCTGTGCATTTTTATTAGCATAATTTCAATGCTACAGGCTGCAATTTCAAAGCGCTCTTCTAAGTTGTGTTGGCATCGGCAAAACTCCTGTTTGAGCAGGCAGGCAAGCACCCACGTGTGAGAGACAGCTGGAGATACGCCATGTGGTAATGCCGCCTCATTCTGGCAAACCCTTGTACCTGTGACAGCTATTAAAAAGGTTGAATCTTTGCGGCTCAAAAATCTTGAGTCTCTCGAGCTTGATCTAAAGTGCCACCCTTATCAGCTTAGAGATACAGCAGGTTCACCTTTTAGCCCAGGAGGGACATACAGCACTGCTCCATGAGTTGCACGCTGAATTTGCAGCAGGAAGAGCAGCAGCTCAGTGCCCTAACTCACTAGTCAGATCATACAGGCAGACTTCGAAAATAAGTTTTTCTTCTCTAGTCTTGTATCTTCTATATGACCATTAACTGTTGCTACCCTGTAGCCCACTGCAGTTCACCAAGTGTGATATTATGAGACTGAAGTAAATGGCAAAAAAAAAAAAAAAAAAAAAAGATACACAATCAATTCTTTCCAATTAAGTAATAATTTTAATCAACCACTGTCCCTTCCTGCACCTTGCTTAAAGTGCATGAAGGTGCCTGAGGACTACTGAGAGAACTGTTGAAACGTGAGATTATTTGTGTTCAAATAATGAAGTTTTTCTGAATTGACAAGGAGACTGAAAGGCCCTTCTAAAATTTTCCTGGAGCTCCTGACTCTCACTTTCCCAGTAAAAATCTTATGTTTCATTCCTGCTACAAACTTTGCCAGCAAACGTTAATCTTTTCCTAGATACAATGAAGTTCTTCAAACCTCTCATGATTTTCTATGATAGTTGGGATGTGTGGCATTGCCTTACCCTTAATTCCTTTCATTTATTTGTGTACTGTTCCATGCTTCCCCCCTCTCAGTTCTCATTCCCTGTCGCTTCAGCCTGCGACCGCCTGTCTGTCCGGCCTTCGTTAGTATTCAAGAGCCAGGGTACAACCTGGCATGGCAGCCTTCGGCAGCCCTCCAAGTCTGACGAACTGAGCGGTCATTCAAAAGAAGAAGTAACTTCTGCAAAGATCGCCACCTTACCACCATTATGACCCCGGGCTGCCGCAAGTGATGTGGCCGTAAGAGCCCTACAGGCTTCTGCAGCCCAAGGCAGGAGGAGGAAGGGATGGCCAACTGCGCGGCCAAGATGCCCACGCTTCTTAACGTGTGAAAGGCCTCAATAGCGACTCAAAAGGAGGTCTGATGCCAGCTGTGAAATGACGTTATCTGGCATTTACAGAGGCGAGATTTCCTCTCGCAAAGAAAAGGCTCCCTTCAATCACAGCAACTGACTCTCAGCTGCTGGGCAAAGCGAGAGCCTGAGCACCACAAACACCGACAGTGTAAGGAGTCTCACGACTTCTTCTCCTTACACTGATGAAAAGCACAAGTTTTACAGCATCAAAAATTACTGTTTTCTCTTGCCAAGCGGGTCACAGATGGCTCTCTTGCATCTCACCACCAGCTTGAGAAGCAGCAGACAGCACGAGCATGTCTCCATCGCTCTCTGGTCTCCCTGCTGAGACAGCCAGCAGGTCTGCCCATGGCAGAGGTGATCCCCGCACCCTCTAAGAATTGAGGTGGAAAGCACAATCCCTATCAAACACAGACTCTGACAAGTCTCCAGTGTCACCAGTCTAGGGTTTTAAATCCTGTGACTGCTGCCCCATGCCAATCAGGAAATATTTTTCTCTGAAATACTATCTCCAATGCAGGGGGACAATGGCATCAGCATTGAACCCAAAATAAAACTTACTTTTTCTTGACCTTCAAAAATACAACCATATGAAAAATGGCCAATAGAAGCCTTTGATAATCGGCCCATTAAACACAATAACAGCATTTTCCTGATCAAACAAAAAACCTAGCAAAATAACCTGCAAAACTGCATATTTGCACAGAAAAACAATCAGACAGCACAGCCAAAACAGACTCCACAGGAGCTCCAAACTTGGTCGGGATTAAACGGAGCTCCTCAGCCAAAATTAACAACCTCCTTGGCAATGAACCTTGTAAAGCCACTGAGTTTGCTACAACAATATGAAGGCAGCACAGCACTTCCCTAATGCAAAGGCATAAGGCTATCCATTATAGTCTAAGCAACTTTAAGAAACCAGCTACAAGCCAAAGTTTGCCCTCGGTCACAACTCCTCAGCCTCACTTGAATCAAAGAAGAAATTAATGGAGAAATGTCTTCTTTAGATTTCACCATGGGTAATGAAAAGTGCTTTGGGATGCTAGGTTTTAGTGATAACCACTATTTCACTCTCAAGAACAGAGTCAGAGCAAGCTATTCACCCTTTACAAGAAGGCAAGCAGGGAAACCTTTCTCTAAAGCAGGGTAAATACAGAAAATGTGTCATCTTTTCACTATTCTTGATTTTGTCTTAACATTTACATCAAAGCAGAAATTTTATTTCTAGGCACTACTTATACTATCCGCATGTTCTTAAAAGAGGTTAGACTCTACAGGAAAAGTCTGTTTTAAGAAAAAAAATCACTCCAAATTATAATGCTTGAAATATAAAGATTTTTCATGGAGCCTGCACTGGGATTTTTCACTGTCAACCAAGTAAATGGCTGCAAAGTCACGATGTTTTTTGAATGAACCCGTCTAGCTTTTCTGTTACCGATGTAAATTATTGACCTGTTTTTCCAGATGAAAACTATGAGAAAGTCAGACTGCAATGAGTGGTGGGAGAGACTGCAGTAATCCAGGAAAAGAAAGAACATTTTTTTCTTTCCACTCAGCCCAGGCACTACAGCTCAGAGATGGGGAAGACGGAGAGCTCCCACTTCCCTCTTTAAATCAACCCAAACACCTACAGATTGCCAGCAGAAGAAATAAGTTATCTTCCTCGTGACAGATCACTTTACTCGACTAATCCCAGCCTAAACTGTTTTGCAATCAAGTCTGAATGATGAACTATGACTATGTGAGCTAGAATTATATTAAACAGAACATTTAATAAAGATCAGGTGCTAAATTCCTCCAATGCAAAAGTAAAAAAGGCTGACGTGATGTTATCGGTGCCCTCCCATGCCTGTGATGTGAAGAGTGCACTCAAGAATGTTTAAAAAACCTGATCTATAATGTCTGTACCAATCAACTACCCGTGAGCTGGAAGAACTGCCTGTGCAATTAGCAGCCCTGTATGGGACGAGGGCAAAATACAATCTTGGATATTTGCACAACCAGTTTCGCCACTCAGAATCTTTCCAAATATTTAAAATATTTCACAGAAATATCAACCTGATTACAGCTCGCTGGGAAGGCTTCAACAAAGCTACAGGAATTTCAACTCGATCTGGATTTCATTGCCGAGATGAAATTCAGGCAAAAGTCACGTGAATCACAGTAAATCAAAGCAGCTGCTTCTAAGCACAGCTCCTTACAGAAAAAACAATAAACAAAAAAATAAACTAAAGCTTCAGGACAAAATCTTTTATAATCAACCTTGGAGAAAATTGAAATGGCTGCTTCATTCTAGAACAGTGTCTATCCTTTCTGTTAACTGCAATACTCAAAGCATCACCCTGCATTTCTAAAAATAAAGGGTGTCTTCCCCCTGACACTGAATATACTGAAGGTCACAAGAACTTTTGAAATCAAATTCCACCCTTCCTCAGAAAAGGAACACTAACTGATGGGTTTTGAAGCACAGCCTAAGAGAGTTAGGTAAACAAATCCCATTAACTTCGGTGGGACGTGAAATTTCATTTCATTGCCTTTGCAAATCCAGATGAATATACAGATGGACATTGTTCAGAACAGCTGGGTATACAAATAAGGGTTGTTCATTAAATTATTAGACTTAAAGGTGTTTTATTTTTTATACTCCGGAGGGAGGAAACGTTCTACCTCTGCCCTATAAATACCCTCTCCCTTCTGGCTCAATGTCTCAGATATTGCCAAATAAGGGAAACATGGTCCCCTTCCTTTGTCGGTGGTCCACGTTATCTCCTCTTAACTGGTGAGAATACACTGTTTATCTTGCTCTGAAGCTCCGAGACCTTTGTGTAACTCTTCTCCCCAGCACGGGCATTTAACCACTGAGCATTTAAGCAGGATGAAAATGTACTTGGTATGGTTTCTTTCTGTTGGTTGGATATCTATAAATTACGTGAACTCCTAGGAAAAAGACTCAGATTTCTGTCTTCGGGATTTGACTGTCAGTTGCAGCAGAAGCCGCAAATTCTTGAGATAATATGAAGATCCTCTGGGGGAAGAGGTTGTGCCTTACGTCATTCAGCACTGACTTCCTGATAAATCATGGAGCAGATAGCTTATCCAGCCCCGCCACCAAGGAGATCCTGCTGGCATCCCTCCACAAGGGAGGGATGAAAGCAGATGAGAAGAATAATATGAAAGTCTACAGGGGTTGATCAGGATTGTGAAAAACAGCCTTGGGGAAAACCTCCAGCCACCGTCAAAAGGGTTTTTAAGTCACCAATAAGGTCAAATGAAAGCCCTGGACCCAGATTGCCCTGCTCTTTACTAGATATGCCCTACACTTTCCTAGGTGGACTTTGAGCTGTGTTTCTAGCAGGCTAGCACACTTACAAAGATTAGAGAGCTTCAACTGACGTTTATTTTGTCTGAGCTTCTGTGATAAGACTGAAAAATGCAACCAGAATTCCGGTCACCCACTCTGCCCGATTTATGCCTCAGAGCCATGGATGCCCAAGAGACCAACTCTCAGAGCAGCTTATAACCATGCTGGATCACATGCTATCACAGCTACCCTGATGCTTTGTTTGCATTTCCAGTTACAAAAAGTCTGGATGAAACCAAGTTTGACACATTTATGTTCACCTTTAAAAGTAGCTAACATTGAAGATGGGAGAATATTGTGCAATTAAATTAAGAGGCGATGCTCCCATTTAGTTGATGAAGAGAATCTCTTATCAACAACTTCTGGTGCCTAAGTTATGAAGCTGGTTCTTTAGTCTTTCAAGATAAGTGCATAAAAATAGAGTGTGTGTGTATCTCCTCTCTCCCTGCCCCAGCCCCCGCAGTTTGCAGGACTCTGCTAATGAAGCACAAAACAGCCTTCTGCCGGCACGAAGCAATGTGCTGTGAAAGAAGGTAGGACTGCCATGGCATTCAGGCTTCCCGTAAACTTTGGTTTTGTTCCCGGACTATGGATACAGCAGGAAGATACCCCCATGCTCCCAACATTTCACATGCAGATAAACTTTCACAGGCTCGTAAATTCCTGGAAATTATTTTGCACACAGTCGACTTCTGGGAAACAGTTGGTCAAGATGCACTAGAAGGAACTACCCATAGGCAGCTCAAAGCAAAACACTGCTGGCTTTGGGGCCGGGCAAAGCAACGGCTGAGGGACGGAGTACGTTAGCACTGGGCATGGACTTGCGTTTCAGTACCACTGGTCTACTTGAGATTTACCTTTTACCTTTCTCCATCAAAGCCCCATGATGCAAGTCAAGTTTCAAGACAGCAGAGGAAACAGAGATTTGTTTCTCTCCCTCAACACAGGGTCTTTCCTGGTGATGCTGGATAAACATTTTAGCAATTCTTTTTGCTGAAGAAAAGTCATAAATTAAGCCTGATCTGGATAAATTCTTGCATGCATACAGATTGACATGAACTTGGGAAAGTACTTTGCCTGAACCCTGCATAATGTCAATATGTTTCTAATATATTCATCAGTCTATATAGAGCTCACTTAAGTGGTTACTTTATGTGACTATTAGGTAAAATATTCTTTGGTAAGGAATCTGTGTGGCCCAGCTAATGGAGTTGACTCTGGTACACAAAGGTGTACTCTCAGCATGTTAACATCAGGAGTATCTGAAACTCATAACTATTTTGTTTTCTGCCTGGACGAACAATTTCACAGCCTATTATTTTAGAGAAAATACAAAAGATAAAGAACGTTTAAGAAGTAGGCATATTTCCAAATAGAAACAAGCAAAACCACAGGCTCGGTCATGATGTGAGAGATAAGGTCGAGGCACGAGAATATCACACTGGAAATTCCGTGGTGTCACAAATTAACTGTGGTTTCTCAAGTTCAGACTAGTGCCCTAATTAATGCATCCTATTTCCTCTCACTTATTAAATCTTAAAGAAAAACAGCAGGCACACAACATACAATATGTACTTCTAATTAGATATAAGTCTAAACAATTCAGCCAAGTAGTATTATTTCCTAAAACTATTTAAAAAATGCAGTAGGAACAGTAATACTATTCAGATTTCATATGTTATGCTGATCTACACTCACAAGATTCAACATGTCTCTGTTTCCAGTAAATATTATGTTTCACATTTCATTACTTGGTATAATATTAAAACTCACATAGCCTGACAGATGTATTTTAGTCTTCAGAGTGGTTTTTTCCATGTTACTAATAAAATCACTGTGTCAGTTTTGACGGGTTGTCTTCAGGAGACAATCTTGTTAAATCTCCTTATTTTATAGAAGCAAATACATTTAGGGAAACCAGGGAAGCTGCACTTATCTAGGGGTATTTTGTAGGTCAGCAGAAGAACCACTCATGACAAATTTTTTCTGCAGAACATTTCTACATTGGTGCAACAAAGGTCTTTATTAGTACATACCAAATCATCAGTTCCTGGCTAAAGGAACATAAAAGTTATGTATATTGCCATAGTGTTTCTCAGCCTCTGTGCTTACATGGACCAAAAGTCATGAAACTACTCTTTTAAGCTTTTAAATCTACAGGATATACAGGTACAGATACATATATGGCCCAATAAGCTTGCAAAACAGATTCAGGACCAAAATAGAAAAGAATTGACAGGATCTAGAATGAGTAAGTAGAGGAACTTCGCCTGGTTCCTGTCTGCACTGAATCACAGCTCCCTCAATTTCCCTTTAATTCACAGGCTCTGGATTAAAAAAAACACTTGATACAATTAAAAAACAAAAATAGAAAAAAAAAACACTTTTCCTAAATATGTTTAAAGGTTACAAAGAAGAGAGAGAGAGAACAGGATAGGGTTGTATCAAGAAAGCGTCAGCTCCATTTTTTCATACGTCATCACCCACTCTGCATCATGAACTAACAGCTTGCAGAGCGTATCCCGCATAGCTCAGGGATACTTGCTGGTACTAGTTCTTGCTAGCATCAGCCCAGGCTAGCCATACCAGTCAACTTTACTTCTTCATCTCAGAACTTCTGTTTTGCTGAGTTCAGGACTTTTAAAACGTTTTCAAAGTAAAACTACCATAGTTAGAAAGTTCTCTTGCTAAGCCCATTTTCCATGTGTTCCTGACACATTCACCTCAAAGAAATGAGCACGTAGAGCTAGCCACATCTCCTGAGAAATGTCCATCAGCAATGCAGGCAGGAATACGAAGCAATGGTTTTCACCTTTCAGAGTACCTGAAGGCTGCTTCAGCGCACAAAATGAGATGTACAAAACCTCAATGATAGGAAAGCAACATCTTTGAGTTTTTAAGCTGGTTGTACACATATGACAATGGTACTACAAAAGCTTATGATCTATGTATAGTCTACAACAACTCTTTGTACTATTAAATCATTCTAATCTTTTCTTCTCCTTCTCCATGTGTGAGGCACGCCAATGCCACGAGCAAGAAACCAGCTGCTCAGAGAAGCAAAGTGGACACCAAGTCAGCGTTCCTCACTTTGGGCAGCTGAAAAGCAAGCCTGCTTTTCAAAAAAGAGTTAGACAAGTTCACAGACAACAGGTTGTCAAGTGGGTACCCAAAGGACTGGGCAGGACTAAACCCTCTATCGTGGCTGGCAGGTCTGGATACTGGTGGAGGAGCAGGGACCAGTACCCAGAACAGGGCTGGGCTTGCAGGCTCTCCCCCAGCAGCATCTCCATTGTGACTGCTGAAGACAGACCCCTGGGCTAGACGGGCCCCTGCTCTGACCCAGTAGGGCCAAATCTTCTCAAATCCCCACAAAATATATTCTTTACGGAATGCTTACATAAAGGTGCATGCGACCCCCCCAGAGCTGCCTCCCTGCCCAGGCTAGGTCTGTTTATTCTGGCACCCAGTTCCCAGCACCCACCCAGCTCCTGGACAGGATGCACATAACAATTCATCTCCCGCTTTCTACTTTTACCCATTTGAAGCGTTTTAGTTTTGGCTATCTTAGGTTCTTCAAACTTCAATGAGGATTAAAAAAAAAAAAGATTTTATCTGATTTGAAGGAAAAAAAGATGTTTTATTAGCAAACAGGCAAAAGTATTGTAAGAATGCTCAAAACCGCTTATGTTCCCACAGTACTTGCAGCCACACGCAAAACTTCTCAAACTACCAGATCCCTACATGACCAAGAAGTGAACCACTGAGTGCATGAGAAGGAAGTGACTCAGACTGAAATTCATAAAGGACAGCATGAATGGGACAGGATTTCCGCTTACAGCTCTTTTTACATGGCAAGCCTCCTTTATTAAAAAAAAAAAAACCAAACAAAAAACAACCAAAAAACCCCAACCTTGCTCCCTCCTCTCCCATTCAGTTTTTAAAACGGCTCCGCAGAAAAGCTACAGTATGGATTTTAAATCAGAATCCCTACATCACACCTCCAAGTCTTCTGCCTGTACAAGACACCATCCATCCTACCACAACAAATGCTCAGAATAGTTGCTAACTTTTCAGACAATTAAGCCATCAGTTTCCTTTTTTTGCCTTAAAATGGCATATTTCCAGCATTCAGCATAACTAGAAATCTTTATTTACAAGTGCACCTCCCAACATAAAGACACGATGCTGTCAATGAAAAAGGCCAGAGGAATTGCACTTATATCCCCAATCTGAAACTGTAATTTCCCTACTAAAAAGAGGTCCTGATGCTATGTTATAGGGCCAGCCTGGGATATGGGTGCATAACAGAAGCACCAATGTATTTTTAGTGTACCGTCACACTGTACAGAGCACAGAGTAGCATAGAGGAGCACATGCTGGATCCACAGTTGAAGAGGTGACTGAACCAAAAGTACTCCAGAGTCATTTACTTACTTTATTTTACTACTATTGATGACACTATCACCCCATTTCTTCTACCAGTGCTGAATCAGCTTCTTGGAAAACCCCTGGTTCTTTTAATATTGGAAAGAAGCAGGAAGTTATTGACACATGGCAGAGTTTTCCTTGACTTTCCTTACTCAAGTGTCACGGGCATAATACATGCAATGAGTGTCTATTTTGATGGAAAAGTACACTGTTAACTTAAATACCTCATGTCTTGTGATTTATGTCATACCTTTTCAAGGAAAAAAGTAGAGTTGTCCTTGCATTGTACACTGGACATTTTCTTCTAGTATTATTCTTACAGTACTCTGTAACCACCTCAGTGCAGTCATAGTAGAGATTGCTTGGAGGGGCTCAGTAAGGAGCAACACACCCTCAAAGAAATTACTACCAAGAAACAAGGAGCAGGACAAGCATTTACTTAAACACGGGGGTAACAGATCCAATAAGAGAAACGCCTATCTTCCTCTTCCCCGTCACAAACGCCACCGTGCAGATCATATTCTTCCACCGATTAAAACAGACACTCAAATTGCCTTTCAAAGCATCAGCTTAGGAGCGGCTGGGACTGCCGGCACGCACCCAGCGCTGGGTGAGACACCGCCTGCCAGCAGCGAGCTCCTACCCACGCTCCCAGCGCCGAGGCAGCTTCCAGTGCTTTGCTTCCGAAAAGCCCAGTCCCTAAGGAAAGCAATCGCTATGTCACGCTGTAGTCCTACGTACTGATGCACGCCGTTTTCTGCGGCAACCAGGATCTAGGCTGTGCAAGTGTCTGCTCCGCTTGCGTACAGGGCTCCTAAAGCCCTGCTCCCTGGCAGGCAGCGCAGCAGCACGACTGTTTCGGTGACAGCAGCTTGCCAGGAGCTGCCTCACTGGATTGCTCCGACATCCAAACACTCAAAATAAGCACGCCAGCTACCATTGCACAAACACACACACCCCCCAACCAGATATGAAATGATACGCTATAAAACACATCACAATCTCTAAGAAATTCATGCAAACAAACCCATCAGCTCCAGTTCTCCTTCACAATACTCTAAGTTTTACTCTAAATTCATACATTCCTACTTGCCTCTTAAGAGTTTTTTGGCTAAGTGGTTTTCTAAATAAAGACTCTTATTCTCTATGTATTACTTACATATATTTTATAGTTTTTCCAGGCAATTTTGGAAGCAGCCACACAGCACCATCAAATTTTTAACTATTACCAGGCTTGAACTGATACACACCCACAAAACATGTAAGTTTAAATGGCTTCGCTGCTTGTTGCTTCTGACACATTCTTTTTCTTGGCTCTTCTAAGCACACTGTCATCTTAGCAGCGTGAATCAAAATCATCAACTGTTCCCAGATTGCTTTTAACTCTCACCCCAATTACCTGTATGGCCATGTTAGTCAGGTATCAATCGATAAATCCCCAAATAATTCAAGAAGAAATAGAGAAGGTAAATATAAAGTAGCAGATATGATTAGAAGCTTATAAATATCAAGTGGGAACCTATTTTAGGGCATTGTTCGGTAAGAGCCATTACAAAACCTATGTGACAACCTTTCTGCAGAAACTCGTGTATAGGTATACATGTATGACTATAACAAAAGACTTTGATGTGAAAAAGCTCGCATTTGAGTATACTTTTATTTTTTTTCTTTTACTATGAAAAAAATTTCTCCTATTCCTGCTTTGGCCACGGACTTCGCTGTAGAGCAGTCTGATAGTGACTCCTGGGCTGCCATCTCCGGGCGCAGATGCAGAACCTAATTTTAAAACACCAGTGAGCTGGATTTATCAGGAGGGTGGGACAACTGATGCTTATTTGCATGGTCTCCTCTTAGGGACTTTTTCACAGTTTGGGGGAAGACTCCATCATTTGCTGTTCCCAGTTTTAAGGCGCTCTCTAGTTGACAGACGGGATGTGCCGTAGCCCTGACTTCACTGATTTTCTCGGCGTTTTAAGAGCACTCATGCTCCTCAGCTGGAGCACGGCAGACTACTCCAAGAGAAAACAATCAGACAAACACAAGGGTTGCAGGAAACCCTTAAACTAGGTGTTTTTAAATTAAATCTAGATTATTTTAAAAGTGATCATCCAAGCTGACTTAGTACCCACTGAAACTACATTGGGCAGTTTAGCTGTTAAGACTATACTTTATTCCAGGTCTTTCACGCAGGTGCTTCCAAACACCTCATGTATTCCACCACAGACTAGAGTGAAAAAAAAATATAGCTAAACATAGATAAGAATATTAAAGGTCGTATAAGCTGATTGACAAGAAATAATTAGGAAGTCTAATGCTGTGATTCATTTTCTTGGATTAAAGCATT
This sequence comes from Gymnogyps californianus, assembly GCF_018139145.2. Taxonomy (NCBI): domain Eukaryota; kingdom Metazoa; phylum Chordata; class Aves; order Accipitriformes; family Cathartidae; genus Gymnogyps; species Gymnogyps californianus. The sequence goes on from NC_059480.1 coordinate 23,376,380, forward strand.
GCCAAATACAGCTCCTTGCTAATTCTAAAGATCCCGAAGCATGGCTGCAAATCCTCATTCCTTACCATGCCAGCAGCATTTTTTTCCCCTTTGGCTATCAATTAAGTTACTTTTTACGAGTATTTATTTCAGTTATGTCTCACAAGTACACAGTCAAATAAATATACACAATATATAGATAATGGGAAACCTATGCTGTATGCATAAATTCACACAAGAGATTTCAAAGTGCGCTAAACTATAAATATCCTAGACATGCTGGGTATAAGCTTGCTTACTACGTAAAAGTTTGTTCAGCCAGCTGCAGTTGTAGCAGTCAGCAAAGGAAAAGGCTGAAAGGTATAATGGATTACAACAAGTTAATGAGCTCAATTTAGGTAGAACTGGCTATGTGCAGAATGGCTTGTGATAAATGAGATTTGATTAGATGAATAACCTAATGTTTTACTGTAAAGTTTCCATTTTTTAAATGGTAAGCCTCTGAAAGTGCTGAAGAAAATTATTTCAAAAGTAGCCAGATTTGACCACTAATTCCAATGGCTAAGATTAAGCAATTTCTTCTCAAATTTCTTCTGTTTCAATTAATCGTACTTCCTTTGAACTTTCACATAAACAAACTTGGTTTTTCAGCAATCATCTCTAAACTTTCTAATAAGTTTACCACATTTACCTAGGAGGTGCAAAGTAGTGGTACCTAGTAGTTAGGTTTTGGTTATAGCTCAATTGTCCATAAGGATTTTTGTGAAGTGCCAAGATGCCTGTACGAAAAGCAAAATAAAACCAAGAACTTGCCCATAAAATGCATTTCTGTTTCCAACAGATAAAAAGAGAATGATGCTGCATCTACCAGGGAGTAGTCATGAAAGATGGGGAGGCAACCAGTTCATCTTACAAAACAAATATAGTACAGCAAGCTCAACATTTATATTTAAGTTCACACTGTATTAACACTGTCTTTATGTGTGGGTGGTAGTGTTTTTTGGCATAGTTACTAGATCCATATACAGGCGGTCGTAAGCCGGAAAGGTGCAATAAAAAAGAATTAAAAATAAATAAAACTGTCTTTACCATGTGGGTCTTGTTCATTTGACTTTGGGCTGCTTCTTGCTCTGCGCTCCGGTTTCTTTACTGCCGGAGCCCCACCGCCGCCGCCTCCTCCGCTGCTTGCTCCATTGTGGCTCTTTGCATAACCATTATATACAGTTGTGCAGCTGCCTATATGGCTTTTGTAGATGGATGAAGGAGGACTATTCAGACGGTTTTGGCGATCAATCTGCCTGTCTTTGAGTTTTTTGTGCTGTGGTTTGCTGTACTGATCTTCCCTGGTAATATAGCTGGACATCCCATATAGTGGTATGATTTCTGAAACGAAAGAATTCACCCACGTTAACTCAGAACAACAAAATCACTAAATTTTTTCAGAAAACCAAATTCCTGACCATCTCCAAATGAAATTACTCCAGATTTTCCTGGAGAAAGATTTTCCAACAAACAATTTTTTTTCCTTAAGAAAGCTTTTCTGCAGGACTGATGATTTTTGTGTATTAAGTGTGCTCCTTTGCTGATAGGATTTCATAACTCTTTGGATGAGTGTGTAAAATACAGCAATTAGGGTGACAGGTTTTCCTGTCCTTTTCAGTCTTTGTGTTTTGGGGACACAGATTTCAAGCAAAAATCCAGGGAGACTGATATTTAGAAAAAAGCCTTCATAAGTTCACAGCAATTTAGCAGTTTCTTCCCCAGGGCCTGACTGGACAGAATAAGCTGAGATGCCCTGGTTTCAAGCTGCCATCACTGATTACATGCAATTTAATTTCCCAGTATAAATAGACTTTACAATCGCTTCAACTGTGCCTGCCTAAGGAGAGAAGCGCAGCATGAAGTGGAAGCTTTGGGTAAGTAGAACTGTCTAAAAAAAGCTTGAGAAATATCACAAATATCATATGTACGCTTCAGATACACTTCATTAAATACAATTCCCACTTTACGCCTTCAAGAATGACTATCTCTAACCTAAGGCAGGTCAGCTTGCACGAGTCAGAACATTTTCTGCTTTTCTCTACAGTTCAATCCTCCTTTTGAGTCTGAAGCTTGAACAAATTCATGCCCAAAACAACAGTTTTGCCTTTGTTAGCAAAATAACAATTGATACTTGATATATTCTTCATATTTTTTTCTACATCCATTCAGAAGTTATCATACAAATTTCTGAAGCAAACAAGCAGCTTATCCAGCCATCTGAAGCCTTGTTTGTAAATTGAGATTGCCATGTATACTGTACTATAATTCTCCAAGTTGTTTCAACTAGCCAGATTTTCTTTCTTTGCTATTTCAGTCCATCTTGGCCTTCATCTTTCCTTATCTAGCTACATGATCCTATTTGCATTCTCGCAGTAACTAGCTGCCTAAAACCAGCATGCTACAAATAAATGTAATTTTTGTTTAAAGTATAAGCCATTGTACAGCAAATGGGAAACGGTGGAGTAATACTCATCAGTACAATATGCACCAGTTCAATTATTTCAGCGTTACAGGTATAGGTCATTCCAGTAAAGCTACCAAGGATTTCTTTTGAATTTTAAGTTGAATCAGCTTCTTGGTATCTCCAGGCTACAGAGATATTCATCTACCTAACTAGCAGCTCTATGTTCACTTTGCACACTCCCATGTTTGCACACAAGACTTTGTCAAGCAATCTGACAAACTGTCCTGTTCCCTTTTCAAGGGAAAAAGTCCTCCCCTATGTATCTGGTTGGCTACACCGTCCTACTGGTTTCCTGAGCTTCCCATTTCCTCCCTCCCAGTATAATGAAGTTAGATGTCAGCTGTAAGGGTCCATTCCTCACTAGAAAATGAGGTCTGTTGGTCAACAGAAACTTCAAGAGGTAGCATCGATAGATACCTCCCCTCTCTCAAACCTCACTTCTGGTGATATGGCTTAAACATCTTCTTTAGAAAGGGTCTTAAGTCCAGGTAGTTCAGCAGTAATGTAAGACCATGAATCCTGAACTGGTTTCCATGTTAAACATATCAAGTAGCTTTGCTGATTACTTTTTTGGTTAACGCCCTCTTTCAGATTACACAAAGACTTATCTCCAGGGCGGCAGAGACACAACAGTGCATAGTTCAGACAGAAATATGCCCCTTTCACTCTTTTTCTTGCAATTATTTACTCATGGCCTGATTAGGGTTGCCATGCTACCCTTTGGTATCGGACAATGCTTTTCAGTGACTTACTGCACAGTCTCAACTAGAAAAACAAACAGAAAATGCCTGTTATTTCTTGGAAAACCACGGCTGGGGGGCAGAAAGCACATTACAGCCAACAGGAAGCAGTATTCGGCTTTTCCCACTGGAAATGACTGCGGCAAGCCGTGCTCGGATCCAGCCCTCCGTATCAATCCCCATTCCCAAGCCAGGACTGACACATTTTGTGTCTCGGTTTTCTGTACAATGCTGCATCGTGACGCAGCAAGAGGAACCAGCATGACTCATGTCCCTAGTTTGGAGCATGGGATGAGACATTTTTTCCCACTGTATTTACAAATTAAGTTAAAATTGGTTTTGTTTCTGCAACCTAGTGTTGCAACGTCAGATTGCCCTGTGTTGCTGCACTCTGGATGGCTACACCCCCCTGCTATGGATGTTAAAGAAGGAGGCTCCATCCATGTACACAAAGCCACTCTACAAGTTCTCCAATTCATTTCTACTCCTGGTTTCACTAGCCCTTACAACTTGCTGAACATAGGTGTGAAATGCCAGTACCTTCCTTCCAGCTCACCTTGTTCTCCATATATTGTTGGGGGAAGATGATGCTGTGGGAAAAACTGTGGTGGCATGTCCCCAGGTCCAGTGACAGGAGGATAAAAAGCTGTATGAGAGTTGTGAATAAAATGGGGATGGTGCGTCAGGTATGGAGGTAAGTGATGGGTTGGAGAGATGGCCGAAGGATAGCTAGGAGGGTAACACTCCGGAGACTGGGGGGTAACCACCACCCTCCGAACGCCGGTGTTGTCTTCTATCACCTGGAAGGGAAGGCAGGGAAATGAGCAGGTTATGCAGCATCTGAACCAAACATATTTTTAAAACAGCACTGTTTACAGTTTGTTCTCCCATTAGAAAACGGTTGGTCCTTAGGTTTATGAATAAACACATTTCTAAAATTAATATCAGCAGAAGTAATCATAGTGGTGATGTGGCTTTTCTTGGAGACTCAGATAGCCACACTAATCACTGGGAGACTTACTGCTGCTAGTGATAACTATGTGGGTAAGAGACAAAATAAATAACCTGTATTTAGGGAGTAAAACAATTGAAAAAGGAACACAAAGCACTAAAACAAGAGTACTCGTTGGGACCAACCTTACATTCTGCCCATAAAATTTCTACCACTGATTTTGACAGCACTCTGAGTGAGTATGGAGTTGGTAATGCTTGGAAATCAGCTGGCACTGCTATTGCAGAGAAGCTGCATGTGTGCACAGAGACATGTACTCTGCAGGAACCCGTTGTGTTGACACACTTTTTCAAAAGAATTGCTCCGTTCACAACAGGTATCTGTGCAAGACAAATCATACGGCAGAAGGTTTTTTCTGCTACAGAGCTGGTCTATACGTCCGTGCAAATCAACTCTGGAATATGCATAACTTGGCCCCAACTGCCATAGTCAAAGCATGTAAAAACAGATGTAGGAAGGTGGAAATGTGCTTAGGCTGAAAAAAGTTCTTCAGCTTATAATTTTTCCAGAGCTATATTTCGGGAGAACAGTCAAGCAGCCAAATTTCAGTCCAGACTTAGGAGCCAAGCTTTTCTTGAAGCTTATTCAAAAAACTTCTGCCATTTCTAGAACCTAAAAATACAACCGCGTAAGAACAATTACTATCCCTTTGGTTCGCTATGTTGACGTGCATAAGGTAGAAAAGCATGAAGGAAGCATTATTTAGTTTCATACAACAAGCAGGCTGTTAAAAACCTCATTTTTTCTAAACTGACTGATGACACACAGATGGAATAATATACGGGATGAATGTGTTGTATGAGATAAGTGAATGTGCATCAAGGTCACCTGCCATAAGATGCTGCCACTCTCAGCTGATTACCTCTAACATTAGCTGGAGTTATCTACCCCCCCATAGCAGCATCAGCAGAAGAGACCCTGCTACGGATCCCCACGCTCCAGCGACTCTCGTCGCATCACAGTGCCTTAGCCTAAACCACAAAGAAAAATTTGTTTATGCTGATATACGCTGAAGTGAAGCAATGGCATGGGCACACGGTTGTTTCTGCTGACTCTGCTGCAGAGGGGCAAGCCCTGTCTGAGAGGCGATGCCCACAGCCGCGAGCGGTAATGCTCCAGCAAACACGAGTCTGTGCCTCAAGCATCAGCTGAGCAAGTTATCACAGGGTAATATTTAACTAGTATTAGCTGACTCAATTCCTTCCTTAGGCCATGTGTGTCCTAAGGTTATATGAATGTACGCCTGTTAGCTACGGGCTGCGACCACGGACAATTTCTGTGGACTGGCTGGCCTCCTACACAAGAAAATTTTCTATAGAAAGTTAATTCATTCACTTGTAATTGATATTTTACATTTAAAAAAAGCATTGCTTGCTATGCTGAGTAACCAGAACAGGAATTGTTTAGCTTAACATACTTGATCCTAACCTCTAAATTTACAACTTCAGCTAGCAATTTGTCATCTGCTAGCTTTAAATTTCAAAGACTTTACAGAGTCCTCAAAAGACAGCTGAACCTCAGAGATCTAAACTATCACATCATTGTAACTGCTGCATTTTCAGGCCTCCCATCTCTGCTACTGGTTCTACTCAACCTCCACAGCATCTCTTATCCTGGCGCCAGGTCTCAAACCTGCACTCCATAACCTGGAGAAGAGGAAAATCCTTTCCCATTTAGCACGTATTTGAAAAACAGAACTACTTATTTAGGACTGTGCACAGAAACGCTGGACTTAACTCTCTTAGACTTGGATCATGCTCTAATTTAACTGAGATAGCAAGTTCCTACATCCTGATGTGAAAAGTTTTCATCATGGCTTTAACTAGACCCAGCATCAAAAACAACTTCAGTCTTCCAGGCGGGTACAAGCTCTTATCTGTGCATCTAGACCAGACGACATGTGTATTTTGTGCTCTAGTAAAAGACAAATATGTTAAGGAACAGGTTTAGACAGAAAGCTTGTACCCTGTAGCAGCACATAATGTAAACTATATTTAAAATTATTAGGATTCCTCTTCCTGAACTATCTTCTAGAGAGGAGGGAGGAAAGCTCAGAGTTCTGTCAAAGACCTTTTTGATGAAATTATCCTGCTAGATGAAAATATAAAATATCAGCAGTAGGGAGAGAAAAGCCAGACATAAGGGCACAGAACAGGATATTTCAGTTGGACGGGACCTACAATGATCATCTAGTCCAACTCAAAGGATGAGCCAGCCTTCCAAATGACTTTTGTCAAAAAGCTAAGAGACTACTATCTTTTATTTGTTTCCTCCCAGGCCATGAATGCTGACAGCATTCTTGTTACTTCATGTGCCCATGTTCTAAATGAACGCAGAAACACACGGGACCTTGCAAAAAAATACTTTATCTCCCTATCCTACAGGGCATTTTCTCCCTAAACTAGGAATTATATATGTAAATTTCTGAAGCTGCACATACAAATCTTTAAATATGCTATTCTGTCCTTAACAGATCATAAAATTGGTAATCCAATGTATATGTATTATATGCATTAGATAGCTACAAAAACAGCACGGGTTAAGACTGTAGATATCTCTTGATTTGTAAAACTTGCAGTGGGTAGACTGTAGTAGTGCCATTCTGGCAGACGACACTCTTTCAATTCATCAAAGACAGAGCAAACTAGTTTTGACCCATTAATGTAAATAACATAAATAGTAAATTTTAACCCCTCTATTAAGTTAAAGAAGAAATCTGCAATTCTTTGGATCTGCTTAAAACTGTTTGTCAGGAAGATCATAAATTCATCAGGAAACACACTGTCTGCTAAACTGTCTCTACTTCAGTGCCCAGACGCAATGAAACCCTAACCCCTGTTGAGATCTTAGATGCAACTGGAATATTAAAAGTAATTGCTGTTACTAATTTTAGCAGTTTATATTTAAAGAAAAAAAAATTTCTCTGGTCATTTGGCACCTAGAGCTAAACTTTCATTATTTTGTGTTTTTCAAACAGTTACTAGGTAAATTGTCTTTTGATGTTATTTTTTGTGCTTGCTGGTGCAATTGGCATGCCACCTCAATAACAATATTATTATAGCATAGTTCTGTGTGGTTTTTTCCATATTTTAGGGAGCTTAATTGCTGAGTGAGGTAGATAGATGATCCTTCAGGAGAATCTGGATGAACATTACTCATACACAATAAAATTGCCTCCCCCATCGGTTGCCACATTTTGAGACTACCATTTTAAATGTTATTTGTTTTACATTAAAGGTATCACTGCAGCAATGAAAACACAGTCTAACTAGAGATAATTCACACATTCAAAGTACATCACTACTCCATGTTCTCTCATTTTTCTCCACTGAAATTTAATATTACTGCCCCAGGAAAAAGACAGGCATCTTAATTTTGCACAGGTAAACTGCACCTGTATTTTGTGAGTTCCAGTTAAAGGAACACTATCACTCTCACTCGGTAACACACACGTTTACTGAATGGGTATAATATGGTAATATGCAATCAATTTCCACTTGTTTTAAAAAAAAATATATATTCTTATTTCACTTAAACTTAGTGTGCTAGATTCAGCAAGGACATCTGGAGCATGGCCACTGGGTGGACCACAACCAATACTTTGGGAATTTCATAAACTAATTTGAAACTTCATTCATAAATCAATCTGTACCAGAAAACAGTACAGAATGAGCTCATCCACAATGAACTTGGATGTCAACATTTTATTTATTCATAGTTCATGCCAGCCCTGGCAAGTCTGCATCACTATCTCTGCCATCCGTCATGTACAAACACCAGTATTAAATCTGTACCTTGAACCTGGAAAATAGACAGATGAACATCTATAATGCTGGCGAGAACGTTGGGGTATTTTAAATCTAGAATGATACAGGTCTTCAGGACCAATGCTCATGAACTTAAAAGGATCATCACTTTACGGCTTACTCCATGTGAGTATGAGATCTGCACAACGTTCCTTCTGTTCAGAGCGTTAGGGAGGATCATCCTGTTAAAGGATGACTTGATTGACTGCAGTCTACAAAACACAGAGAAGCTCTGTGAGCAGTAAGCCATACAAAAACCAAAGAGTTTGTGGCTAAAAGCTTGTGCTAGTCAAACATGCTTTTGGAGGAGAACACCTCTCTTAGGGTAGAGAATGTACCCAAGACCAAATTCCTGATTCCCAAGGATGTGATGGATTTTCTACCACTTTAAATGTCATTTAAAGACTTTCCTCTTTCTAGAAGTTATGCTTTAGTTCTGTCAAATGCTATGTGCTTGATGGAGGAATACCGAACTGCAGGACCATGGCTTGAGTTGCATAGTTCAGACTATATGACCCCAACGTTACCTCCTGACAAAAGGAGTCTTATCAGCACTATGCATACTTCATGCTCCAACCAGTAAATCAGTCCTTTAGCCTTAAAATATCTGTGGCAGAGACCACATATTAACAACTCTGTAAATAAAATCAAAAGTGGAGTTTCATGCCAAATTTTCATGTCCAACTACACATGAGTAATTCCTCAAACTCCAGTGGAATTGCTCCAGATTTATTTCAGAGAGAGCAGTCCTCAGCCAATAGTCCTAAGCAAACAAGTTCATGATCGTGCTTTTTGATATTTCCATTTTTCTAGTTCTCCTCATTAGAACACCCAAAATCCTCCTTCCCTCCTCCCAAACACACATGGTGAAAAGCAGAAACAACAACCCATGAGGATGTCCCCAAATTTAATAGCTTAGCATCTAAATCCTGATCTTTAATCTTCAGATTATGCTGACATCAGGGAGCCTGAGTGCTCTGGAAGCCAGGAGAAGGCATCGGGCCACAGACCCTGACGGCAAGAAGCCTCCAGTGGACATCCCAGCAGAGGGTGGGATCCCAGCCTGCCCCGCAGGACTCGTGCAGCAGGGAAGTAGCTCCGTCCGCAGCTCGGAACTGGAATGGGCATTAACAGCTTGTGCCCGGCTCCTGACAAGTCGTAGGAGCTGTTCCTTCAACATCCAACAGTTGAAGCCAAAATTGTTGACGTCGCACGCATTTAATACAGATTTCTCTACCATGTCACCTTGCACAACTAACTTTTACAGTAGCAATGTTGTCCACTGAGAGCACGGCTAGGAACTTTTTCTTTCTTTTATATTTAACTAACCCTTAGCCAACAAAGAATTGCAGAGACACAAACTCTGATCTGATAGTTCATATCTGCCAGAGGTGCACAGAGGTCTGTCTGCTGAAAAGGAAATGCAAAATAAGTGGCTGTATTGAACCAGTCTTTGAAAGCAAAACCATAGCATGAAAGATCTGAACTGGTGGTGTGTATTTGTCTTCTATTATTTTCCTGGATTTTTTCCCACCCTGGCTAAGCCTTATCATTGGGAACATCTCCTTAAGATCAACAAATGCGGCTTCTAGTCACGACTACTAATACGGTCCTTGAAGTCTAGAAATAGAGTCTAACTATTTTTCCGCTGCTTTCAGTGGGGTTGATCTTGCAGGGCACACAACCTCCTGCCAATTTTTTGCTGATCATTTGCACAATACTGAAGAGGTGATGAAGCATCATTTTAATCCAGGGTTGCAATCACTAGATAACTAATGTAATATTTAAGGCTAATACTCACAGCTCCAACAGGCTTGGCATAACACAATGGAAAAAAAGATTTCATGCCTTTTTTTAATAGGCACCGTTACTTCTTCGCAGGGGTATCTGCTTTCTGCCTGACTCTTAGATGTACACTTTGGGGACAAATCAAACCAAAAATCAAATATATTTTGATTCATATCTCAGAGTGCATTAATTTGCTTTATGGCCTTTCCATTGCCATTCTAAATTTAAGTTGTGTTCTCATTGTTTATCATAAAATAGAGTTTTTAAATATGAGCAATAAGAGACATATACATTATTTGATTAGTACACACTTTCAACTACTATTTAATATGAAGCAGCCTAAAAGGCAAGAGTGTGCTTGCCACACAGCAGAACACACATTCTGCTGCCGAAAAGCAGTGAATACAGTTTTGCCCTAAAACTCTACAACATATTTCCAGCTCCTTGGAAAAATTTCTTCAGAAGAGGGTTTTGTTAAGAAACTACTTAAAGGCTTCTGTAGTGTAATTATTATGGTGCCCCACAAAAAGCATTAAAGAGGAACTGGGTTTCAGACAGAGATACAACTGAAAGATTTTCATCACTCTGGTTTGGAAAGCGTTTCAATTATACCCAACCATTTATCTCAGTACAGGGGCTGAGAGGTATAAACATTTTAATAATAAAAAGGTGTTAAAATTATTTCAAAGGAAGAGTAAATCTTTAAAAAATTCCTCTGCATGATATGGGTCAGTTTATTAAATGAGGTGAACGCATGAGGAGTATTAAACAGCACTGCAAATGCTGTCTCAAAGCGTACCCCAACCACCCACCTTGGGATGCTTGAGGAGCAGGAGGAAGCTGGACCACCCTGCCCTCCTGGGTGCCCTCTCTCCCAGCCTGGCTAACAATGTCCCCTGTACTTGAGGCATGTTTTCACTCTGTTCAGAAGTTAAAATACCACAGAGCGATTGCAGTACTTTGTGGGATTTAAGTATGACGCCATCCACAATTTTTCAGAATTACACAAGCTCACTTGTTTCCCAGGGAGGGGAAGGGATTCCAGGACATCATCTATTTTCTGCTTAACAAGATGCCAAAATATAGGTATCAAAAGTTCTTATGCTATTCATCAAGGCTATCTGAAATACTTTATATACTTTCAGTGAAGCTTTCAGTCCAGTCCAGGTCTCAATGACAGTGGTGAAATTATTGGATTTATTGTATTGTTCACAGCTATTCTGCCTTACATCAACTTTTCTTTTTTTTTCCTTTTTCTTTTTTCCTTCCTTACTTCAGAAAGAGTCTAAGCTTTGCAGAAGATGGAAGGAACACAAACAATCTGGTAATCTGAAGTGGTTATTTACACAGAAGAGCAGAAGCTGTCCAAGAGTTCCAAAACCTAACACCTTTGTGAAAAGCTTTTTCCATTTTTTCCATAAATAGATAATTAAATCACATTTATCCTTGAAAACAAAGCAAAACCCCTAGTTCTTGATACGCTGAAGGATTTCTGCTGGGAAGATACTGAGGATCAACAGCATATTTTATAGCTACAGTGGCTCCTTCTCTCACTTCCACCGGTCTCCTACCCCTTCTGACTGTCACACTAGAACTTAAGGCATCACCTAGCAACATGGACTTCTCTCCCTCTCACAAAGGGACAAAAGTTGCACATATAGGCTCAATCTGCATGTATAGCTTTTGCTAATGTTAAAAAAAAAAAAAAAAAAAGGTATACATACCAGTGTGTGAAGGTGCACATGCATGCTCACTTGTGCAAACGTGTGTGTACTGTCAGTAATGAGGAGTATGAAAATGTGTATTACCATTTTCTTTAATATTTCTAAATTAAACTTCAACCAAGTAGACTTCTCTATATGGATCAATGCTATTGCTTTTATACACATTTTAATTCTTCAGGAAGCATACCTGTGAGATGTAACCGGGAGGCACATGAATAGGGGGAATGGATCCATTGGGTGACATCATGGGAACCTCTGCTGGTCCTAATAGAAAGAGAGAAATAAGATATTAGTTTTTTCAGTTAAAAAAACTGCACAATTGCTCAGAAAAGGCTAAAAATAGCTTTATTTTTGAAGCCTGCAATAACAAAATGAGCAGCTCCACTGATTTCTGGTATATGGAAAATGCCTTGTGCCATCATTCTGAGAATAAGATCATTGTTCAATGACTTTACCATATATTCCGTTGAAATAATATTTTCATCATAAAACAGCTAAAACATAGACTTTATATTACCCACTGATCAACTTATACAGCATTAAGCAGTAACACAATATGTCCTTTAGCAGCCCACAATTCCTATATTGAAATCTGGTTAAGTTATTCTTGTCAAAGGCATGGGAGCAGAGAACAAAGCAGAAACTGTGCAGCCTGGAATTAGGCAGCTCCCAAGGAAAGCGTCCAATTGTAGCAAAAAAATCACATATGTGAAAAACTATCTATCTATTTAAGAATGCACAAAGACCAAATTCATTATCTCAGCTATTCAGACTAACCTTGGAATGTGGTTATACAAGCAAGAAGCTTATGGTTTCCACTCCGAAATCCAGTCCTGAACATGCAAGTTCCATTTTGAGGCACTGAGTACAAGTATAACAAAGCAAGTGCCATAACTATTCGACTTTTGCAAACAGAGCCTCACAGCTAAAAGGAATCATCTTGATAGAATGGAAATAGTTCGCTCAATTGCTTATTGATTCAGCCATTAAAATTGGCAACATCACACAGAGCAGTCAGTAAAATGAACCCCCCAAACATCAGACAGGTATTTGCAATGAGAGTTTACTACTTCGAAAAAGAAAAATTAATTTCATTACTTCCTTATTACATATTAAAATGTTTACACTAACCCATTAGCCCATCTGCCATGGGTTAAGAAAACAGTCATGGTCAAACTCTTGAGAAGAGCTCAGAGAGAACTCTGCTCCTTGTTACTGCAAATTGAATTTCAGCTTTGACTAACAATACAAAAGATAACTTCATAACCTTCTCTGATGGAGAAGCCATCTAACATCTCCAAACCGTATCACATTCTAGGTAAGGAAGCTAAACACTAAAACATATGAAGGACTTCAGACACAGATGGGATGTAATGGCCTTTAGGAGTGACTGCTCCTAAAGTTTAGACAAATCTAATGAAATCCCCAACAACAAAGTGAGCCACAGTCTGTTGTCTGATATCAGCAAAACCAGTACACGTTAAAGTATCAAAAAGTCATTCCCTATCCATCTACATTTTTATACTACTCAGGCTGCTTATCGTACAATAAGCAGGACTTCCCAACCTCTCAAAATCCAAGTTACACACAGGAATCCATCAGAGTCATTTATATCTCCTCTGATCTTGGTTCGTTTTCTCTGTCCAGTTATTTATAGACTAATCAGCACATACGGTTTTTACTAGTCACATCTAGATTGGAAATATGGTAATTTATCATCAAATATATTAAGCACATGGAAACTCCAAAGTTTAAATTTAAAGAAGTCAATTTTAGGTGTGTGGTTCTGCTGCTCTTCATACGTCCCTATACTTAACTATGTAGGGAACTTTACCTATAGTACAGCCCCAATAAGGAAAAAAAAGTCTTTATTACTTCTTATTCAGCTCATATGGGTTCCCCCCACACCTTATTCTATAGCCCTTTCAACATTATTTGTCTCCCCAGATAGTCAACAATTTTAGTGTGAATGGAAAAAAAAATTCAGCATAAGCAGTAAGCGACTATTGGGGGGGAGTTGCCATCTAAACAGCTCTATTTAAACCCATCAAAAATATGAAGTGACAATTGGTTCAGAAGGAACTATACAGAAATATTATTTGAGTAAATGTGTTTTCCCTATCAAAAAAATCCCTGCAAATTTCTTGTGAGGAATATGTTTTTTTATTTCTCTCTGAATCTACTTTGGTCTATATACACTGCTAAGTTTCACTCCAGAGTAAGTTGGACAGTATATCTATATGTAACGGCCAATACCGGTAAACACACAATGACACTTTTTGGGGGGACTCAGTCCACACTGGATTATCAAGTGTTGTTCAGTTCTTCAGGATGGAACATGCCTGAGATTAGGTAAAATGAATAGTTAACATTGTTATGTGACTCCTTCCTTGTCAGTGGTTTTTCAAACCTGAAAAACCACAAGAAAAAATGTCGTTATAAAAATCAAAAATCCTGAGTTCACCATTGAAGTAGACAATAATTTAAATGTTACATGTAAACGTTGCTTAATAGAATAAAGCTTTAATGTTTAACCTGTTTCAGCCCCTCACCAAAATGCTATCTACTTATAGTCATATTGGCCCTAGCCAATCTTTCTCAAAAACAGGTACTCTGACTTGGAAGTAAATGTAAAAATGGAACAGTTCTGGAGTTTCTACATACAGACCAGATAGTCTCTATATAACAAAAGACAAACACTTCGCTCGGCATGCCTCATATCTGTCCTTCTAACCCTTGTGCCAATTGCTCATATGGAGTAGCGATCTACTTGCAGGAAGAAATCAAACTCCCACACCGATACTGTTGACTGTAACACTTCCATTCCAATAAAAAAAAAAAATATTGTGTTTTATCATCAAAACGTGCACCATGCAAGATGATTCTTAACCTTATGTATGACCCACAAACTGTTAAAGTCATTTGGATAACAGGTTTTAAAAGAATGACAGCCTAGTGATTTGCAGCTAGATTTTGTTTCCAGTGCTTTGATTTCAAGGCTAGCCAAATGACTTTAGCATACATTATTTCCCCTCTCTCATCAACGGTATCAAAACAACTTCAAGCGGTAGTGAGTAAAATACAGACCCCATCTCCACAGCACGATGAGTCCCAGGAATTATTACAGACCATTCTTGCAGTGAAACCATTCCCTAATTAACACTAAAATAAAACCATACCTTTTGGGGTTTGGTTTTTGGTTGGGGTTTGTTTTTTTCTTTTTTTTTTTGAGTATTTTTGGTTATGTCAAATACTTTTGAACTGTTAAAAAGTAGACATTTAGAGAAGAACGTTCCTCCGTTGCTTGTATCCACAGGACAGATATAAATAATGTGTCCTCTAGGGAATTACAACTTTGCAAGTTTTAATTGAAGCTCATGGTTCAATACAAAATTTAATTTAACTGAGAAAAAAGTCAGTCCATTCCAACACGGATGCTGTATACTGAAATGAGCTCGCTTTAATACTTTTTGAACCTGTTAAAAAATCTGAGGCCGTTTCCAGAGTTCATAATGAAACTGAGCCAGAAGAGCTTTGGCCAGCTCTGCTGACAAAGCAAGAGGCCAAATTCCACCCCAAGCTCCGACACGGTAAATACACAGCACCTCCATCAGCTTCTGGAGGGCTGCCCCAAAACGCTGGGGCTGGCTCCATCCAAAATGCAGGTGCAAAGAAATTATTCCCCCTCCTCTGACATAAGAGGAAAAGCAGCGGAGCCACCAGGCTGAAGGCACCAAAGTCCCTCAGCCAGGCAGGTGACAGACCACA
This sequence comes from Gymnogyps californianus, assembly GCF_018139145.2. Lineage (NCBI taxonomy): Eukaryota > Metazoa > Chordata > Aves > Accipitriformes > Cathartidae > Gymnogyps > Gymnogyps californianus. The sequence continues at coordinate 23,391,703 of NC_059480.1, forward strand.
CTTGTCCCGAGCTGCAAGAGCACAAAGTTTTCATATTTCTAACACATGTTAATAATTAAGGGACAGTAAAAGAAGCAACTCAGTCTCATATTGTGGCAGAGCTAATTAACAGCTTGACACCCCAGTATGAGCCTGTCCTCCTCTTCCAAGCCACATGCTCCCTCTTTTGTGCTGCTCCGTCACTCCTCTGATGGCATGGAAGCTAATTATTTTAATCATTTTAGATTACTAAAAAGGTTTTGCAAATCTATTGCCTTTTTAAAAAACACCTGCACATGTAGTCTAACAAAAAGGACAACAATTATTCTACTCCTTGTATCATGGCTTATTGTGTGAAGCGGCAGATTAAAGCAAGTCTACTTCCCATCTCTGTCTCCTGCTTCCCCTGCCAAGAGGATGCTTCTGTCACGGAGGGACTGTCAGTTCTTCTGGCCATTTTTATTTCTTCAGGAATCATGTCACAATCCACTTGAGAAACTTCTGTCCCAAGGTTTTCGAGGCTAATTATAGCCTTGGTTGCAATCCATAACACTTTCAAAATTCTTGTATAAACCAGTTTTGGAATAAGTATGCTTTTTTCTTGTTCCTGAGTGACCTTTTATGCATGCATTAAAGATCGCTTTAGTTTAATTAGGTTTTTTTCCTTAAATTATAGAAGCCAAAATCTGGCATTTCAGTTCCTCCAGCTATAGCAATGCATCTTTCCTATTTCTTTCTTTCCACATAGCATTATAGGGCAAAGAAGTAATTTTACTACACTATTTTCCTTTCCTTAGTGCTTATAGAGCATTGCTTTTCTCTCTTTATTACTAAATTATGTCCACTGTAGAATATTTTTCACATCCAGCTCCAGCACACAGGCATACGTTTTACTCGGTGTTTCTACTGACCGTTTTGCGTAACTTATTACTAAGAGAAAACCCTACCAGGCTTCGTTATAAAGTTCCCATTCTGAGACCAGTTACTGAAAACTCTCTGAAGTTCAGGGATTTCTCAGCCCTCTTTCTAGCAAACACGTACCGACTTACTATTTCACACCACAATACCTGCATTAGCAGAGAAACAATATGGAATTTAGTGATTTGGGTGCTTTTCCTTTGAAATTTAAGAACCCTGCACATTTTAATAACAAGAACCTACTGCACTAGCTAAGTAGAAAATTAAATCCAGCCAGGTAAAGGCATTCTATTTTATAAAGCTTAACAGTTATAAGTAATCCATGAAAAAATAGTACGCCTCCCTCTGATTCACAACAAAACTGGTATCACATCTTCCACTACATAGGGCGCTTCTCAGGAAGTAAATCTATGGAGCAAGAGGTGTGACTGAATGAAAGGGAAAGATAATTAAAGGGCAAATGGGCCTGCTTTGCTAAAACAAATGACCCAGGGCTTGCTGACCTTGGCCGTAACCCAAGGGTTTGCATTTTCACATGGATGAGCAGCTGTTCCGGAACAATTTCTTCAATGAAATAAGCACAAACGGGCTCCCTGTCCCTGTCAGGCACATGCGTCTTCTCCCTCCACTCGGTTATTCTCAAAGCATCTTACGGACCAAACAAGGCGATGACAAGGAAAACAAAACAAAAAAAAAATCCTGGATCTTTCCATTCATCTTCTTTCCTTTGCAGCAGAGGTGTGGCGAGTGTTTTCCCCAGCCTTTTGGCCACAGCCTAAAACTGCTTGTTAGCACAAGCTAACACAAGTATGTCAGACCACTTAATAAAAACCTTTAAAGTAGGATGTGAAAAGCTTTCACATATAAATATCACCACAATTTTGAGGTGCAATCTCTCCTAGACAAGAGCTAATTCAGATGCCAACTTAACTCTGCCCACATACGGTAAAAGGCAGAGGAAGAGTCCACTCCTAGGTGTCTACTTAAGTTACTAGGACTTAAATTTGCTGCTGATCAAGATCCAAATACTTCGTCCTTAGATGAGTATAAATTTGTAGATTAAAGCAACTCCACATTAGAGAGAAAAGAAGGAGCAGCTTTTACAATATTAAGTGCTTGAGGGGGTAAAATGACAGCTTTAAAAAATACTTTTGGAGAGGTCTGAAGTGTCAGAAAAAATCCCACCTATGCTGCATTCAACCTGCCATAGGTGAGGGCGTGAAAGGTGCAAAAGTAATGTTATCAATACAGCTTATCAAGGCGCAGGGTTACCGAAAGCATCCAGCACTTGGCCATCCCCATGGCACCAGCTCATGCCTGAAGAAGCCAGCATATAGAGAGCTTTATACTGCTTATCCATACATATTTGTCAATTTTTTTAAGACAACCTCATCTACACATAAGGATGCGAATAAAAGGATGCCTACCACACATCCATACACACTGTCTGGCACCTCAACTGTTTATTTTGTATTCAGATCGCAGTGTAGTAGTATGAAGTAATTCCTTCACTTCTTAAGAGTAGTACAAAAACATTACCAAAACCCTCAAGTTTAATAGAAATGGCTCCATGGATTTCAAGTGATCTTGGATCCTGCAACAAATGACTACTTCAATGCAAATGAAACTTCAAAAAAAAAAAAAGTATCAGCCTGAAGTCTCCTGCACCTGCCTGGCTTAACCACTGAACACGGTTACCTCAATCTGTACATGCAAACACTGTTTGAAAGTGGAGACTGAAGCACTTTTGATGTAGGGAAAATGCGCTGCTTAAACTCCTTCGCAACTTCTATGACCGCTTTATGTTTTTTCAATATCCTTTCTACATCCTGTGACTACATTAGGAGAGGTTACAAATTATAATAGTCCTTTACCCACTCCCCCAGATTATCAAGTTAATTTGCTGTAAATATAATTAAAAATAAAATGTAAAAATAATTAAAGTTATAAAAAATACATTGGTGTCTCGGAGTTTCAGTGCATTATCATTATTAACATAAAATTGCAAATCACGTACACTTGATTTACATGTTCAGTACTTGGACCTTCCAGTCACAGGCCCTACAATAACATCCAGCCCAGAGTCTGGGTTTGACTGATGTTTTCAACATGTGCAGACAAACTCACTCCACCAAACATCAAATCAAAATACTGAGAAATCTGTGCCAAATGCATCAAGCAGACAGCTCCTGGAGCATTTTCGGGCTTATTTACATGACAGCACCTTTGCTGTTTACACTAGAGACTCTTGAAAACAGTTTGTTTTACCTGTGTTTCCTACTTGACCTGCTACACACAGCGGGAGGCTCAAGTACATTCAATTTGGAGTTAAACAACAGCACTCTACGCTTTAATGTAAGAACCAAGAGATTCCTACTCAGCAGCATGCTATTTTGCAATGTGTGTCTCCCAGATGTTGTATTCTGGTTTGAGGCATATTCTAGAAATAATACAGTAACCCATAAAAACAGGAAATTAACTAAAATATATCAGTTGCACCGAACATGCCCTGTCCAAAGCTATCACCATACTACAAGCTGTTACACAGCAGCAGTATTGCATCCGAATTTTAAGAGGAAGCTAGGTTAAATGCTCATTTTTATCCCCCACAGAACTATGAATTAATAAATTTTCAAACATCAAATGTTTGACGTTTCAAACATTAAGTGCATTGCATTTTGAGATACCTATCCTGAGAGCATAAAGAACTGTCCCACTCCTCACCTGCAAGACCTCACATGCCACCCTGCACCTTAGTTTTGGGGTTCATCACAGTACATTAATTTAACAAGCGAAGGAGAGTCCAGACGAGGTCAATAGGCTGCTTTAATAGCCTGGCACATCGTCCATTTGTGCATCAACAGCTTCTCCTCCTGCCGCGGGGCTGGAAGGGGAGCAGGCAGCGCCTGGGGACAAGGACCTGGTCCTGCAGAGCAGGGCCATCCTACGCCAGGGAGAGAGCGCCGGTAACCGCGATCTGCAGCAGTGATGATTAAGCTTACATGTTATGAGAAACTTTGAAAATATAAGCCTCACTGAAGTCTTTAGAAAAGGTTAGACAAGTATACTTGTTCAGCCACAGAGAATGGAGATGGACGAGATGGATTCTTCAGATCTCTTGCTGTTCTTCTACGTTCCCAGGTGGGTTTTGCTTCTTTTTTAAACTAGGCCCATATATTATTCCAGAGTTTCAATTTACGGGCAACATTTTGGAGTGGAACATTTTGTTGTTGTTGTTTTGAACAGAAATGGAGTATTTTCCTGCCCTAATCTGAACAAACAAGTTGGATTCTTTTGCTAAAATAAACCTTTTCTGATGGTTGGCTCATCAGCCACTACTGCAAAAACACTTGCAAAGAGTATGTTGCAATACTTCAAGCATTGAAAATAAGCATACTCCCATGGCAATTCACCAGATGGGCTACAGATTGTAAATCACAGATGTCTAGACTAAAACACAAGAGACAAACATCTGTCTAAAATCAGTTGACTTGAATGGCAAATACTGTTAAATAAATCAGGACTACTTTGGAAACAAAGAGAACAACCAACTACATTGAAAACATCTGAAATTAATCCATTAGCACACAAGCCACAACACAATAACCTGAAACTGGAGAGACATTCATTTCATGATGAATATTAGCCCAAGATGACATCCTGACATCTGAAGCAGGAGCACAAAAGCATTTCTATGACCCAGCACCACGTTATCCCACAAGGACTCACGAATCCATCCCCAGAGCATCTGGCTGGAGTGGGGTTGTTATTCTCCTCACTTCACAAGTGAAACTGTGGGACAAAGAAATGAAATGCCTGATGCAGGGTCACAGAGGAAGGTTGTGGGAACGTAACTGGACACAAACCCAGAATAGGGTTTAGGTCATAAGACAATATTTAAGCCTGAATAAATCTTTGGACTGTTAAAGAACGGTAGGGTATCGCATAGAAAAATACTCTGTTTTGAAAAAAGTAAGTCTTCCTCATATCTACTAACTTTTTTTTCCTTTGCATAACCCTTTGTTTTATGATAGAAATATGCCAGAAAGTCCATGGATGGACAGAGAGAACAGCACTACCAAGAAAGGCGAGACAGAAGAGACATTGCACAGAAACCTGCAGCCTGTCCTCTGCAGGAGGCTCCAAGAGTGTAAAGGAGACCATAAAGCTGAATTCAGAAACGGGAGAAACTCATGAAATAACTATTGCCGACCCACGCAAACGACGGGAGATCTCTGTCAGCATCAGGCTTCATTTCAGAACCAAAAAATCTCATGTATCAAGTTTTTACACTGCTAAAGCTTTGAACAGCAACAGAAGGATTAGCATCTTCCAGCTGAGCTTCCCATCAGACCTATATAACCATTGCACTAACTATTAACCAGAACTCAGTTTTAGGGGAAACAGATGTCGTGAAATGAGATTTCTCTTTTTTTTTGCACCAGTTATTAACAGCATTATCATTTACATACAATACAACACTATTTGCCTGATATCAATAGCGGTTATTTATCTGTAGAAAGACAAACAACAAGCCACAAGAACATCATAAGGATGGAAGTTCAACTATAGACATTATTTTGCCTTTGCAAATTTGAGACAGCTCTTCAACACATTCTAGTGATGTAAATGCTTTTGGGGAAGTGTGTGCGCATGTGTTAGCTTTCCGGCACATTTATAAAATGGCATTCACTTGCAAAAAGTTTTGTTCTCTGCAACAGGTTTATACAAATGCTAAACAATTGGTTTTGAGCAGAACTTCCATTAAAGGTAGCGATAATTATACAACATCAGTTTTCTGCAGCAGCAAAAGAAAATGCTCCGATTATTCATAATATAATTATTGCATTCCCATAGCAACACCAAAAGGACTGTACAATCAGCAACGGACCCAAAACCTAGCCAACAATAAAGTTACACAGTACGTTCTCTTCCGCCTGCCCCAAACGAGGCAGCAATTAGGTGATGGCTATTCTGTACCTGTCCACCCACAGCGAGAAATATCAGCCAGCCAGCAAAAACTACAGCAGAGTTTCAACCCTACCACCCGCCTAGTGCTGACACAGTGCCACCCGTCATCATCACAGGGGCTGACAAGTTTTGTTCGTGACATGTTTGGATCCTGGACTTCAGTGAATCATCTAAAACTCTCTATTTGAATGTGCTCATCAAAAACATAGCAATTAATATCCACCTGCCACAAACAAGCACTCTTTATGATGTGAGAGTGGGGAGGGAAGGAGAATCATCAACACTGTTGGTACTCAGGTATGGGCTTGGCTATTTTGTGAGGCTGTGGTAAACTGCCATCTCCCTGGATTAGAAGCACATTTTTTATATATATATAAACATATATATATTTTTTACATATATATTTTTTCAGTAAGTATTAAAAGCAAATTTCAAGATACTTAATATTTTCTGTCCCTCTGTTGGGAGTTTTATTACAGTATTGCACTCACACCAGAATAACTTGGGGAAAAAAATGCAAGCTAAAATTTTAACTGTGACAACCAGTGCAGTGCTCAGAGATGCCCTCGGCAAGCCCAGGGATTTCCCAGCTGAGCTTTGCTCACACCACAGGGAGAGCCATCTCCTCCTTCCTTCACAGCGGTTCGGTAATCCTGAAGCAGCTCGTTAAGAATTAAAAAATAAGAAGCTCCATCTTAAGTAGAGAAGCCTCAACCAGAATATCGTTCTTCTGGATCAGTGAGTGCAGCAGACAAATAAAATATTTCCCTGAAACAGGGAGCTGCCAGAACACTGTTCTCCCCTCCCCAGAGAAAGCCAGCTCTACCTGAGCCTCTCCTGACTGGCATTGCTTCTTCAGCATCTCCAGTGACCCAAGTTCCATGAAGTCCCCAGCTAGTGTCTTCCATTGCCTACTTGCCTTTGCACTGGAAAGGTGTCCAACTTGAATTTAAAATTTTTGCTTGCTCGTTCTCCACCCACGATAGCGGACAGAGGAGCCTTCTATTATTTTCTTTCCAACAACCTTTTATGAAAGCCCCCACCTGTCCCCCTTCACTTTGCCCTATCTTCCTTGAGCCTGCCCTTCCATAGGCCAAACAAAATGCATTTTTCAAGCTTTTCTCATAGCTCACGTTTACAGACACCTGATTCTCTTTGCTGCTGTTCTCTGAACCTCTTGCAGTCACACCAAACCAAAAGGAAGGTGCTCAAATCCCACCGCAAAGTCCAGCAGAGCCACCTGAATCCCAGCAAAGCACAAAAAGCTGCTTACATTGACCTTGGTTCCTCCTCACCTCTTCTACTCCAGCAGACTCTTTCTGTAGCTCTCAACTACACAGTGGCTGTCCCAGAGAAGGCACTAACTTGCTTTTTCACAGCCTGCTTTCATTTATAAACACTGAAGGTGAGGAGGAAGGCTGTGACTCACCAGGTTATGTTCGAAGCGCCCCATCATCCTCCCCTCATTTTCACTTCATTTCTCATATTTCTAAGCTGAGCCACTGCAAAGAGCACGTTAGTTGAGTTGTGGTTTAAAACATGCCTCTCGGCTAATGGCAGCATTACATCCTTCAAAAAATAAAACATAAATTCTTATTTTCCTGTGTCCCCAGATAAACAATCCTATCACATAGCATGACATAGCAGGGAGAATTAGACTCTTCCCTTTCTATATAAATTAACTGCTGATGACAAACAAATATTGCATAATTAACTAAATTCTTCTAACTATTAAAATAACACTTCTAATTTAAAAAGAATGGATCTAGGACAGTTTCTCCATAGCACACCTGAAATATTTGGAATTTTCAAATGCAATAAAGGGAGCTTCTTGTTGGCTATAGCAACTGTGAAATTAATTTACTATCCAAAACATTCATCATGCAGTTTGACAGAAATTAAAAACAGCCTATCGTCCAGGGAGTAAGTATTTCAACCGGCCATCACTCTTCAGGTATTCATTGCCGAGGAGTTTTTAGGGGAACAACATACAGCTTGGTATAACGCAGAGGTTATTAAAAAGTTTTCAAACATATGAACAAAAAAGTTATCCTTTCAGTGGTTCCCAGGTCTTCAACGTGTCCATCCCAGCACAGAAAAGCCCTTCCTCGCAGGAGAGGGGGCTGGCGCGGCTCCCTACACTCCGGGGGCTTCATGGGTGCAGTTGCGTTGGAATAATCCTATTGCTGGGGCCCTTCCCAGGCTAAGGAGGTTCCCAGAGGGATTACCCAGGCACAACAGAGCCCGCCATGACAACAACACCCGCAGGGTCTGGAATTTGCAGAAAGCAAGTGGGGTGCGGGGAGAAGGGATTTAGCCACTTTGCAACTATTCAAGCAATGCTCTTGATTTCCTCTTAACAACCTTAGGTTGAAAAACTATCTTCTGAATTATTTGAATTTCTTGGTACTTCAACTCCCAACTTAGTTGGGATCTGACATCTCAGTTAGTAAAGTAAGCAAAGAGTCCAAATTCAGTATTATAGCATTTCTCCTTACAAAGCAAGGGGAGGGAGGGGAAGTGGCAGCTAAGAAAATATATATATAGTGCGTTATTTAAAAAAATATATACAATTTTCAAAAGGTAGAATTCTGAGTCATAACTTTGGTCCCTGTGGCTGCAGGAATGCATGTGCTAACAAGGGCAAGGACTGTGTGTGCCCAGATGGAAATGGGGAGCACAGCAGCCTTGACTTAATCTGACCGATTAAAACACAAATCTCACCCACCTTGTTTCATTTAAATTATTTTTGAGCATTAAAAAAAGAAAGAAAATCACTCTTCCTAGCATTTCTGAACCTAAACAAATACCAAACATTCATGTTCCAAGGTAGAAAACATCATTTCTGTTCAAAATCTCTCTTAAGTTTGAATGGTATTTCTATGCCTCAAAAACTGCACACAACTGTGCAACTTGTGTGTTGCACCCACAACCAAAATGCTTCCCTAGCGAAAGAAGGAAGAAATCCACAGGCACATTCTTCCTTTTCTTTCTCCTCACTTCCACTCAAGCCATCCCTGGAAAGCTCCTCCAGCTTAGTGAAAGGGTAAAAGGATGACAAGCTGAAACAAATCAAATGCATCTGACTGTCAGGTCTATACAGTATATACTGTCCTAACGCCCTGCCTTGGAGAGGTTGCAGTCGCCCAGCCTCCAGGTCAGCCCCTGGGACTCTCACACCATGGTCAGGCTGATGGTGCCTGTGGTAGAGGCTGCAGCACGAGGTGTTCCTCCACCCGAACCCCCTCCCCATCCCTTCAGCTGCTCCAAACCAAACTGCTTATGAGGTCAAGCAGTGAACAGCATCTTTTTTATTTCCAGACCATTTCAGTGACCCCGACAACGGCAGTGGCGATGAAGAGACAGGAAGAGCTGGAGTCAGTATCGCTGCATATCCAACAGTATTTGTCTAACAGTGAGCAAAACAACTCACTGGGTCATACAAGTTTGTGCATTAGCCCTCCCAGCACACAATTAAAAAAATAAAAAATAAAAAATAATGAAAACAATTTGTCCTGGTGACTCAGAATCTCCACCGCTTGAAGAAAGCCCTGCTTCTGTAACACTGCATCACTCTGGCTTCAGATCTATTCTCATGGGTCTCAGGCTCGTGACTCAACCATTTTCCCCTGTATTTGCTCATGCAGTTACCCATCAAGAAGTTACTGAAATTTGCATGCATCATAGGGTCAGACTAAAAAGCAAATAATCTAGAGAAATTAATATCACTGGAGAATATTAAAAAAATTAACATTGTTATTTTCCTTGGAAGTCTACAGAAATTACAAGTCATCAACCTTTCTGGTTAAAGACTGCATTATTTACCACAAGACTTTCTAATGTTAAGATTGCAATGATGTTTAGCAACTGTTTTGGAAACAGCAGAAAAAAGCACCCTGGACAAACGCGCCTCATGCACTAGCTACTTTATTTGCTCGGAGTGCTTAACAGTTTAACTTCATTATGTTAAACTCAGAGCAGTTTTACTCAACTTACATCTCACTTCTAAGACTGCTGCTTTTATTCCAGACCTAGAAATGGGTTTCTGTCCCAGAAAAATGATGCATTCAGAAAAAAATACTTCATGCCACAGACGTGTCTTTCTTCGGTAAGCTGCTTGTCTTTATTTGCAGCATCCCTGAAGACCTAATGCGGGGATTTTTTCAAAAGCAAACAAGTCAAGTTTTGACCATGAGCTCCTCACCTCCTTTCCTTTCTGCTGAAAAACCAGGCAGCCATTGAAGTTTACGTTGCGTACTCTCTGTTATCACACTCCCGGACTCCGAATTTTATGTCCAGGTTACCCCAGCCTTGGAAGGCAAGTTAGCCTTTGATTTGTAGGCAACAACACCGTCTGCCATTATTTTTAGCCAGAGAAACTGAACATGCAACGTGAAATATTTTATGTTGAACGCCAGACATGAGCTAGCGGAACAGCCTAGCACAGCAGAACTACAGTCACCTCATTTATTTGCCAGAGGAAAGCTTAGCATCAAAAATTACACCTTGCACATAACAGCACTGAAGAACCTCTAAACCCTGTTGTACATTATCTTGTAAGCTATAATACCCCCTTTTACAGAAGAGCACAACAAAGAAGAGAAACTATCAGATACTGCCACATCAACAGCAAAAGAAAGAATCAGGAAAAGAAATAAATTGTAGTGATGCTCAGCTCTCTAACCACTAAGCCACTCTGCCTCAATACCTAAGATTCAATAAGCCATATAACAATCCAGAGCCACGGCGAAAGAAAACAAACTTAACAAAGAATTCTCTGAAAAATGTGGTTTGTCACTCTGCATTTTGCCCTGCATCTGAGTTACATTAAATCAACATAGTTTTCATTAGGGAAATTATCTTTTCTAAAAACTTTGCTGTGTCAGCACAATAGAAATATTGTTCCACACCACATGTTTTAAGGATTTACCTCCTTTCTCTGTCTCATTTCTATATGTGTGTGCACAGATATACACGTACTTGTGTACACTTACGCTGGCATACGTGAGATAAAATGAATGATTCTGAAAAATTAAGAACAGTGACTTTTTAACCCATAAATTTGTGGTCATGAAAGATTTTAATCTATTCCGTGTGACAGTACACTAGCCACACCCAAGTGAAGTTCTGAAGGATGTAAAATGCCCTACAATGATACATATAGAAAAATAACGTTTACAGTGATTGGATGCACAGCGAAATGTTCACATTTCCAACATTCATCCAAAAGAAAGGATATCACTATGCCAAATCAGTAAGCCGCAACTTTCAAGTGAGTTGAAAGTTTTCCAACAAAGGTTTTCCTATAGATACCACAAGTTTGCCAGAATCAAAACATTTCACGTGAAAACTCTGATGACACTGATGAAAATTAGGCTGGCTTTCAAGTTACACTCGCTACCCGCCATGCCCACTGGCTACCAGGAATTTAAAGGACCCGACAAGCTAAAGACACTTCCCGAGATCCTCTTACACCTACTACAGCAAACACGTGGCCAAGTGATAGGAACTAGTTGCTTTCTGGAGGTTAGTCTGGGCTGCATGGCCCCTGGCTACAAGTCAGCTGAAAAAAAATACATTATATTCTGAAACGCCAAACGGAGAAACCCACAACTTTGCACAATATGTGGGATTACCGTCTTTATAGCTGGCACTACTGGCAGGCAAGGCAGAAGCCACAGCTGGAGTCCATACGTCTGATGCTGTATTAGCTGGTGGTACAAGACATAGGGGGATAATTCATAAACTTGCATGCTCAGGTTTCAAGCTGAGCCCATTTTTCCTACGAAGGCCAGGTTCAAATGAGATTTTGGGGAGGATGTGGCCATAACTAAACACTTCCTTATAGGTTACTCTGCTTTAAAATTGAGCTTCTGATTATCAAGACATATATGATAAAAGATAAGGGCTCATCTGGTAAAAATTGCTACTGCGATTTAACTCTTCCTTTAACTCTTGCTTTAAGATAAATAGAAGTTTCTTAACATCATGCACTTATAGATATTTTATACCCCAATATACTATACTGAATGCATTAACCAGGGCCATTTACAGGTATTTTATAGAACTGTGCACCACATCAGGATATTTTATCAGCATCTTATAGTACAGTAAGCTACGCAAAGCTCAGAGAGTGAATTAACTTCCACATACAATTTATAATATACTGTGAAGAACTTATAAACACTCAGATGTGGTTAATTTTTTCTTTTAAGTTTTCACACTATAAATGATTGACTATAGTTTATGTCAATACTGCCTCGAGAATGAGCTGTCACTATAGAAACAGTGACAGCAGTGAAGTCCTTCCTCCCTCTCTTGCACACAAAAGTCCAGGAACAAACACATTCTTGTTATTTCTTAGATAGTATGTGCACACTGTAAAGTCCTGAGCAGAACTCAGCAAGTTCAAGATTTTTCATTTCGTTTTAAAACGCATTTTTTATTTCCAGCAACTCGCGCTCTTCACATTAGCTTTTCCTTCCATGTAAAAAGCTCTCTAACTTTGGAATTGCAAAATTGCTTGTGAAGCGTTCCGAAAACAAAACAGATGAGCAGTGCACTTAAAGGAATTATAATCCATGTTTATTTAAGTTAGATATAAATATAGTTAGGGAATGGGAGAATGTTTCTTGGGGGAGAGAAGGGAACAAGGGTGAAATTTTACTTGTCCTGCAAGAGCCTCAAGTTACTACACTACGTATTACAATTTTCAGATTGACTCACCAAATTCATATGAAGTTATCTATACTATACAACTCAATATCAGATGCATAGAGTTAAGCTTGTATAAAATCCTCCAACATCAGATGAGCTTGCACAGGTAATGCAGCAGTTAATGCAAATGCTGCTGTAGAATCAGACATTACCATGGTAATTTTCCAACACAGAAGTATGTTTACAAACTACAACTGAAGGCTTAAAAGATGAAAAGAATTATTTTACAGGCACTATTTTAGTCTCTTCGAAAAGTTACAATGAACTTGTTAGTGACAGCAAACATTTTTTCAAAATAATCTGAATGGTATGTTAAAAATGTACATTTACAATTTTTGTTTTCCGCCAAGAAGTAGTAGATACAGCAACATTTTACGGGGAAAAAAAGTTTAAATCTAAAAATATAGCAACAAATGGTAAAAATCCCGTCCCTTCTTTTTAACTTCCTTCCCTTTCTGAACCCCTGCATTAAGGCAATGCTCTCATACGGTCACTAAAGGTTTTTTGACATTGCAGAAGGCTGAACGGAATATTTCTCTCTCTCTCTCTCGCATTCAGAAAGCCTGAGCACAAGAGCAGCTATTCAAGCCGTGATGGAGTGCCTCACAGAGACTGCAATATGTTCCCAGTTGGCAAGCAGAGATCTGTTTGGACAGTGAGCCCAGCCATCCCCTCCGCAAACACCAGCATTCCTGCGACTCCGCGGCAAGGAGCACTGCGGGCCCTTGTCGAGGGCGCTCGCAACCCATCAGGTTAGGGCTCCAGAACAAACACCTCTTTGTGCTGTGCTTACAATTCAATAGGCTTTACAAAAAAAGCTGTCTCCCTCCACTCAGCATTAGGTTTGGATCCAAAAAAATATTCAAAAGCTGAAAAACAGGGAGGAAATACCATGGAATTATATTTAAGTGTATCTTTAGTAGCTTAAACTTTTGGACAGTATTACAAATCTGTCTTTGGATACTTATCTGGTTCCTAATGCTATGGCTTTTTGAATGTTTCTAAAGCAACAAATAAAAATCACCAAGTGACAAACAGACTGGAAAGTACTAGTGTTACTGCAAGTTAGCAGTCGATATTAAAAACTAAAACATCACCCTCGGCCAAAGCAACAGCAAGCTGCAGCTTTTATCCAGTATCACCAGCCCGTGGTGGGAGCCTTCCCTAGACCTGCAAATGTACGCAGAGCTTCTGCCGCTCCTGATCACATCTGCTTTGCAATCGAGCACGGAGGTATTTACAGACACTTGCCAGCCTCCCGTCAGCCGGGGGTTAGGAGCGCCCATTCTGGCAGGGGTGAAGGCACAAGGACTGCGTCTCCATGTCTGCACTCCCTCGCTCCACCTCGCTGCATCCCTGCAGGAATGAACCAGGCCTCCATCCGGATCCGTGGTTGTAACGTCAGCTCCTGCCGCAGGGAGCTGAGAAGTCTCTCTGATACAAAGAGACTCTGACATATGGCACCAGGCCTCCAAGCAATCAATGGAAGTAATTGGCTTTCTCTGCCCGACGTTTGCTCCACCTTAACTATTGCTATTTTGCACTTGTGGAATTCATTAACACAACCCTAACAGAGAGACCTGCAACTTCTACATACTTAATCAAACATCCTACTTCAAATAGACTCATATAGTGGCAGATTCAGTAAGAGAAAGAAAACCAAAACTACAAAATTACATGAGAAAAGCACTGTTTGAACACACTAGGTTAGGCTACAAAGTCAAACGGGCATAGTCCTTGCCTCACCTTACTCCTACCTCCTGTCCCAAGTCTGATGCTCATCCCCATTGCATTTAGTAGCTGGGCTGGAGGTGTTTTTTTTTGTTTTGTGGTTTGCCTGTTGTTGAGATTTGAGGAGGGGAGAAGTGTAGAGACTAAAACCAGGAGAGGTTTTCTACTGTGATATACCCCAGTTCAAGAACAACCACCAGGCTTGACACAACTACATTTGGTCCTATGGCCAGCGTCATGTGGTATCAGATTAATCAATCAAAATTATCCTTTGAAATCTCTGAGTTTATGAATCTCTAGGTTTCCTCCTCCATTCTACCTGGGCAGCATTAAATCAGACCTCTGCTTCTGCTTCCAGGTCATAGCCCACCATTGGCTTCCATCAGCCATGAACAGCAAAGTCCACTCGTCTTTCGCAGTCTTCAGCTGGAGTACATTCAGCATGCACAGTCTTTGGAGAATTCAGCTGTCAAAAGTACAAAACCCTCGAGCTCAGAAATGGTTAACATTTCCCCCACTGCCACCTTGCCTGGGTTGAGTGAGATACAGCCTCTCTGCAAGTGTGACGGACATATACGGGGAGAAGGGACCGCAAGGACCTGAAGAGGGGACAGAGGCTGTGCTCCACAAGGAAGGAGGAGGAGGAGAGGCTGGGGAGGGGAAACAAAGACCTAGCAGAAGCAGAGAGGACTCAAAGGTACACACACACAGTTTGGGGCACCTTCTAATGAACTCCTTGACACACTCATTCAATGAAGAGGGGTAGATTCCCTCTCTAACACTTCAAAAGGCATCGTGCAGAGCAAAGAGGAGTTGGAGGAGAAGGGTAAGTAGGAATCCTGAAACTTGTGGGATTTTTTCTCATTCGCCTCCGAGTTTTCAACATCGCTTGCTGGCAGCGCTGTGTCTCTCAGGTACAGCCCTCCACCCTGCACAGATCATCAGTCGAGCTTCATAAACGTTAGGAAAGCTTATATGTATGGAAAAAGTCTATGTTTACACTGCAATAATACACCACTCACCGTAAGCCTAAAAATGAAGCCCAACCAAAGGGCACTCTCTAAATGAAGGGGATGGGGGTCTCTTTAAACATAAAATGCAACAAAATTATACCACGGAAACTCTGGGACATTATTCAAACCATCCACATGAATAAAACATCCCACTTTTGCCAAGTTTTCCTCAAGCTGACTTCAGCTTTCTGCTTAAACAAACCTCAGGCAATACTGACATCATTTGTAGCAGAGGCAGCATTTTATTTAAGCTTGAAATCTGAGGGTGTTGGGTAGATTACCAAATAAAGAGTTGATTTTTCATCTACAGAATCTCAAATGACCTGACTTCAAAGGCTGGATTTAGACTTACTAAGCCAATGGAAAACAAACATCTTTAATCTCCATACTGACATTAAACTCAAATAGAAAATAACTCTGGGAAAAGCCCCTTATCATCAGACTACTACATAGAAATAGGGGAAAGGGGGGGGGGGGGGGGGGGAATCCAAATTATTCTACAGGAATAGCCTGCCTCACAGGCAAGGTTACCTAGTTCCTCTCTTCCTGCTATCTTTTTCCATCCCATTTTACTCAACTCTTCTTCAAATGTTAAGTTATGCTAGGCATTGAGCCTAGATTAACACACCTGAACACTGAACACTAAGAATTTACTCTAGGGCAAAGACAGACATTTAAACACATATGCAAACACCTAAATTATCTGTCTTCTGTACCTAGGTGCTACTGCACTTTATAACTAAGAAAGAAGCTTTGCACGTGAAGGAACAGAAGTCTGGCAGCACCAAGTGATCATTTTTGGCCCTGGAGATGTCAAGTTACTAGACCTGAAGTCTTATTTCTAGTATAGGATTCAACACTGCTTGTTCCTCATCTTTGAAAATACACCATGAGACTAGAAACCACGTGCCTGGCTAAAAAGGACGTGCTAAGATTAATTATCATCTTCCCCATCTCCAAAACAATAGCTTTCAAAAACTGCCCAGAAACTCAAAATATATAATACTCCCCAAAAGAAGAGAGAGGGTAGAGGAGGAAGCCATGTCCTTTACCATAGGAATACTGCCACTACATGATGTGTGCTCGCATATATAGGTGACATCTGCCACTGAGATGAAACAGGCTCTGGGTTTAAAGGCAGGAGCTGTTTAACAATGAACAATAGGAAAACAACATTCAAAGCAGGAAAGATACTGTAAATTGTTTGAAATTACTAGATGAAATTTATTTGGGGGAATTCCAATACAGAACCCAAGACAGCATATACATCCTCTATTCAGGCTCTAGAAGGTAAGCGATCTAAAGAAAAGCTGTTGCAAGCTGCACAACTCAGGCTTATAAAAACATACCCACAAGTAGTAACACACCATCACATTTCTTTTTTAAACAAAATCATTGCCGTTCTTTTGAAAAGGAATATCAAGTTTCCTGCTGAATAAATTGAGGGAGCCTCATTATTTTTAGCATGCTAAGTGAATCTGTCAATCTACTTACATAAATACATACAATTAGTTTGATCCAGCAAGATGCTTAACACATGTAATTCTCAGACTTTAGAAACCTGAGCAACTCACACGGTGCACGTAGTAGCTCACAAGTATGGAGTTACACATACTGTGTGTAGCTTAAAAATACATAGTCACAGAAATATAGCATTAAATCGGGAAGTCCAAGCGCTCCCTTTGTACACAGGCACTGAAGCACTCGTCCAAATGTGGTTTTACCATTCCAGTGTCGATCTGCACACATGAAGTCACGCACATTTTACACACGCTGATGTGCAAAACTAGATCACCTCCAAAGACTGGAGCACAAGGCAATGCTCTTTACATGCAGTTTTCTACCAGTAACCTAGACCTCAAAGCAAAGCTGTGTCAACAAGCCAGGTTTTATACACACAGTGAAACTTACTCCTCTGGAGAAGACGTGAACAAGCCCTGGGGAGTTAAGTGGCACACACTGCTGAACTCCACACCTAGGTCTACAGCTTTGAGGTGTAAACCATAAATCAGCTCAGTTTGAGTAAAAGAACGGTACGTTCTCTTGAAAAGCATGTGATGTTTGGTGAAGCTTTGGAAACTTTCTTCCAATTCACCTTCCAATTGTAATTGCAAAGAGTACCAGTCTCCGCAGGGCAGAAGAACACAGAGAAGCCATTACTTACCAAACGCAACTTGCTTGTCAAAGTGACTCAGCAATGCACTGGGAAGGTGCCTCAGCAGCACCCAGCAAGAGCTTCTGCTAGATCATTACATCTTAATTTAATCTGCAGGCTTGTGGCTGTATCTTCTGGGTAGATATCTGAATTTGACTTGCCAAATTAAGAGTTTGAGAACACAAAACGCACAATGCTGCTAGGTGGAAAGCACTGAAAAATATTATTGAATGGAATTTTTGAATATTTATGGACAGAAGTAGATCAGCTGTAACTGGAACGGAAAACCCACCCTCCACCCACACTCCAACCCCCTCCTTCAAAACATCAAGCTGGGAATTTGTGATGTATACCTTCAGAAAGGTCTTCAAGGAAATAGAGCCCAGGGTTTAACTACAAACTGTGCCTTTGTCCAGATGTATAGCGTTTGTAACTAAAGGAAAATCCATTACTACAGAGAATACTGAGGATACGGAGTAGACGGAGCCAGACTCTTCAGAGGTGCACAGCAATATGATGGGAGGCAACAGACACAAACTGGAACATGGGAAATTGCAATCAGATATAATAGGCAAATATTTTTTCCTTTTTTTTTTTTTTCTTTTTATTAAAATACACCATGAGGGTGATCAAATGCTAGAACAGGTTGCCCAAAGAGGTTGTGGAATCTCCATCCTTGGAGGTGTTCAAGACTCAGCTGGAGAAGTCCCTGAGCAACTTGCTCTATTTGACTGGCTTTATGCAGCTGATTGGACTGGATGGCCTTTGGAGATCCATCTAACCTAAATTTTTCTATGATTTAACTCTGCTGTGAAAATAATTATGTTTTAATGCTGAACATAAGCCTTGGAAGTGCCATCTATAAAGGCTTCTTAAAAATACAAAAATTAAAAAACAAAGACATCCAAACAGTATGAAATGTATCATAATAATCAAGAAAGTTTACATAATACAAGGTTTCTACTCATGCCTGTTAAGTGAGTTACAGTCTGTTAATTATCCCACTTCATGGCAGCCCATTTCTTATGAATCCACCAAGCATGAAAAGAATGCGAAGAATATCAGGTAGAAAGCACCTGGAAATTTCTTCTGCCACTATTTGTTTCAACACTTAGTAATACTGTGTGACTTATTTATACAAAAAAGATAGAAATACATGAGAGCACCAAGCAAAGTCTTGTAAGAATTTTTAAGACATTTCATTTTTGGAAGTTTAATCCTGCTACCTATTAGTTTTCCTCCAATGTAGGCAACACTGAGGGTAAAGCAGCTTTTCTCTTGAAAGCGTTGCTTTTAAATCCTCGATGTCATTAACAAGAGCTCCTAAACCTGGCAGGTCACTGTTGATATGATCAAACAGCGCACAATTATTTAATGAAGTCCATTGGATAAAAATTACCCGGCCTGCATTCATCTTTGAACAGTGAAACTGTTTTTGCTTTATTAAATTTTAAGACTGCCGTTAAGAAAGCCTATTAAGAAAGATCTTTTTAAGCTCTCAACAGTATAGCTGGATACTTTGTACCACTGCTACTCATGATCAGCATTAAAATCATTATAATCAGATAATTTCAGGGCTTTAGGGAACCATGCTCTACCATCTGGGGACTGACCATGCTGGAGTAAATCAGGCGCAACTCCACTAACGTTGAAGGAATTAGTATTATAAAATTATCGAACCTAATCTCACAGGCCATATTTTGCTATGCACTAATTTGAAAATATAGCGGATGTCTTTCTTTTCAATAACAAATAGGGGCCAAATTATGAAAAAGCTCTTAACAAACAACAGATGATAACCAGAAACAGTTTGCAGGCAGCAGTAGTACAACAGACGTGGGATACGCTGCCTGGACGGGCTGAAAGCCTTCACCGAGGAGCCCTGCCCGTTCAGGCAGGCACTTCGGCTGTGTCCATCCTTTTCTGCCTGGGCATTGCTGGTAACACTCACACTCCAGGCAACTGGTAGAGAAACTAGCCTGCAAGACTGGGGAGGAGCAGGCCTTCGCTAAGCTTTACTAGTGAACCTGTTTAAGGGGTTCATTAATTCATTTCTGCAACCCCTAAAAGAAGGGGATCTTCTCTGTCAGCTTTACACAAATATTTCTCGTTCCTCAGAAATACGTTGCTTTTTATGGAGGTCCTCAACAACTGCATCAACCAAAAAAGTCTGACAATCTGTACTACAAGAAAAACGAGATTTCATGAGATGGAGACAAGACCAGACCAAGAAGATCCAGAGGGTTTAAGAGTTTGGTGTTACCAAGTATCTGTAAAACCAACCACCTTCAGATGGATCCAAATAACATTTGTTCAATTACTCCTGTATATAAAGATGTATTTTTCTATACCCAAGTTTTCTAATGCTTGGGACTGTTTCCAACACAAGCAATGCAAGTTCATCCCAGTGGAATAATGCATTAATTACCTTCAACTTAATTTTCTCAAAATTTACTTCCATGATAACACTGTGAGGACTATAACTCTAGAAGAAGAGGTGCTCTAGGTGATTCCAGACTTCAAAAAAAATCAAACTCCAAACTTAGAAAGTGTGCTGACTGGATTGAGGCATCTTCTACTCAAAAGAAAACGTTACAGTCCCAGCGGTATAAGGTACCGCACGCACACACAGGTTAAGCCAGAAGAAGAGGCATGCATATGCTTCATTTGAGTATTATGAATGTTAAATAGGTCAGTGGTTACTAAATAAACGAGGCATTCAGACTTCCAGCCACACCAACAAACCAACCCCGTTCTCAAGTGTCAGGATACAAGCGCAGCTCAGAAATTTGGAAATCAGTCTTTGATCAGCAGTTTCTCTCCGAGTTCAAGATTATCCTGTTTTGTGTCTATGGCTAGCACAGGATGGTAATTTTTTTGTGTTAAGCAAAAGCTCCGTCAGAGTGCTGTTTTAAAAGGTAACACTATTTCTTTTAATGATGCATCATAAAAACGTATGAAGTTACGAACAATTGTCTGTACTGGGTTAGCACTATTCAGTGCTGTCTATGTGCATCCCTATTCCAGCTAGGAGAGCCACGTAAACGACAGTTACTTCACTC
Organism: Gymnogyps californianus; assembly: GCF_018139145.2. Lineage (NCBI taxonomy): Eukaryota > Metazoa > Chordata > Aves > Accipitriformes > Cathartidae > Gymnogyps > Gymnogyps californianus. The sequence goes on from NC_059480.1 coordinate 23,412,249, forward strand.
AGCAAGAATATTTAATGCATGTGAAAAACATTCAAGTTCATATAAAACTAAATCTTAGTTTCCTGGTTTTTACTGAGACATAGGAGAGAATGATTTGCAATCATCTTGCACATGCAGCAGCAGGCACATTTCCAAAGCAAACTGGCAAAGCATGATACAAGACGACAGGCGAATCACAGGAGCTGTGGAAGCTGTTAGACATCGGAGTCATCTCTATGATAAAGCTGCCTGCAACGGGCAAAACAGAAGGGCCGAAAATCCGGCAGGTGCAGTTTTACAGCAGGGTTGCAGGTTGCCTCCATCCTGCCACTGGCCCCTGGGCAGGGCTTTTTTAGTGGAGGGGGGGAGGGAATTAAATTTTAAAAAAAATCATCCAAGGAGCGACCCACAGAAAGTAGTTAGAACTGATTATGCTTTTTTCAAACATAAAAAAATTCCAGACAACAAAACCAGCTGAATTTTCAGTCCTCTCCTCCTAAGCAGTACTCTTCCTATAAGCAGTACCAAAGAATACATAAACTGTATTTTCATATAGGAAAACTATTTAAAGCTAAACTATTCCCCTAATTCTATTTCTATTAAATCACTGTTACTTTGTAAAAATGGGAGTAAGTATACAAACATTTTTTCAAGACATTACCATTCACTTTTGCACGTAAACACGCTGGAGAGAAAATTATCTACACTTTTTAAAAATAACTAAACGCTTTTCCTCTGGTATTTAAAAATTAATCTTGTTTATTAATTGTTGCCTTTTGAATGAGCAAAGCTTTTAGTTGTGTCAAAGCTATTAACAGTGACAGTTGCACATTAAACAAATTAAATATTCAGCAGTCTCATACCAATGCCCTTCTGTAACTCCGTAGAACATTTACCAACCACCTTGTCTCTTTTGTAAATAAAAGGGTATTTCTGTATTTATTTTAAAAGCTAGCTAATTTCAGATTTCAGTAGAGATTTTATGCAAATATTTATGACAGTTATGTAAATATCCAGGAAATTTTTGCTGCTACAGAAAATCATAGCAAAAGTACGCAGTTCCTAGGAACCGTCCCCACTCCATGTTTAGCATTCCTCAGATGCTCGAGCACCATCATTTCGGCATCAGGGCAACACTAACTAAAGTCCCAGTTAGGGTTGTCTAAAATGTCCTGCAAGAATAATGGTATGTGGCCATTTTGTAGATAAAACGTTATGAAATAAGGATGGTCTGAAAGGCTTTGAAATCAACAGATTCCATTTCACAGCAAAATAACAGAGAACATTAAGTGGAAAGGTCTCCTCTATTAATAAAAGCTTGAATGTGCATTAATTCTCACATTTGCTATTAATTGTGGGCAAAGACTGCATGTATCGTGTTTTCCACTGAGACCAGTGACCCATCTAGAAACAGAAACGAGCAGCAATTTCTCTGCCGTTCACTTTCTTGCTATGGCAGAGCATTATCTCTCACCATCTACCGGCTGCACCTATTTCACCTAGTTTCTTGAATAAAGTTGGCTCAGTCATTACAGAACTGCTCCCAAGCAGGAGCAAGGAGGTATCAGCACCTTTTTCTACAAGTTATTCGATCTTACCCTCGGGCAGTGAAACACTTGAGGTCAGCTCCATGCCAGGAGGGACCGAGGGCTCCCATCAGCTCAGACCCATGTTACACAAACAAGCCCTCTCCCCTTGAGATTAGTGCCCAATTATCACACGGCTGTGAACACTAGGTAAAACACTTCCACTCTCTAAATTTAAAAGGTCTGCGAGACACAGAGAAAATTGTAATAGAGAAATCAAGGGAGGGGGGCTGCTCTGGGCACAAGTGAAGCTCTCATAGAGCTACAACATTTTGATAGTCTCGTGGAGAACCAGAAACTGCTGATTTTCATCCATTCTCCCTTCAATTCAGGGTGGAGATTTTAATTTTGGCCTTTTCCAGCACAGTTCAGCTGCCCAAAGATGATACTCTGGACCTATAAACAACCAGCACCGCCTACTGTGCATTGCATCCCCAGCTGAAGCAGTCAACGGGGTGTGGTATCTAACCGGAGAGCGATGGAAATAGCCAAGCTGGTCCCAGTTTGCATTTGGTATGCACTGTTTGCCAGTGAGGTTTACCGATCTACTAAGAGGGGGAAAAAAAAAAAAAATCCATAAACATACAAAAGCTGTTCTAAGGCATAATGCATCGGATTTTACACATTATTACTTACAGGAAGGGGTGTTTAATGGAAGAGAAAAATCTAAAGTCTCAAGAGTTCAATAGGTGTTCCAGCTCCCTTTTGTATTAATTAGCATGCGTAATATTTTCATGACATTCTAGAATTCATGCTGTGCATACATACACACTCAGTATGTATCATAATTACAAACATATTTCATACTATGTGCAGAGTGAGAAAATTAAAAGCACTGTCCCAAAATCAAAAACGTGATGAGATAAAGAAAAGCTATAGAAACGATGCTACATGCAGAATTACAAAGACAACATGGAAAAGCATTAAGAGTTTGTGATTTCAGATAGTGTTTCTGGGTTACACACTGTTACGGCAGCAGCTAAAATTATACTTTAACCTGACTTGTCTTGCAGTATCTAATAATCAGCTTGAATTTCAGGTAATGTGAACCAGCCTGCTAAGACGCCTTCACAATATGTCATTCAAGATAACGCACCCATTGAAACAGGTGCGGTTACGACTTTTTTTTTGTTTGGCTTCATGGGCTCACAAAAGGTGAACTGCAAGACCAATTTCAAGCAGCCTGCAACGTCTCCTACACCAGCACTGCGCACACATGCAAATCGGTACGTTAGCATGCAGACGGGATGTGCATGCTATTTTTGGAGTCATCCTAAGTAGACACAAATAAGTTTCTAAGAATTTTATAAACAATATCCCCAGTGATCACACAGATGAAGAGCAGATATCCTTAATTCTCGCTGCTCACCCAAAGAGATTGGAGAGTGAGAACACAATTCTATACAGTGCTGTCACAAAGCTCAAAGAACAGCCTGAGGTTGGAAGCAGATTTGAAGATTAAAAATTAACAGGATTAATACACAAAGGAATTAGAGAAGAAGCCATTAAAACTTTTAGTACTATTTCTAATTTTTTTTTTAATTATAGAAGCCTGAGTAGTACTACTGATTATTCCTCAAAGAGCTTGCACATCAATCTAGCAACTTCTCATTCAACTAAAGGGATTACTGACGATAGAAGGGTTTAATACACAAATAATGTTTGTAAATCTTTTACTTCCACAAATAAAGGATACCAAAAACTTGTGCTTCCCTCTTCACCAGGAGAGTGAATCGCCGCAGGCATCAAAACCACTTGGCACAAGTCTAAGCAAACAAGTTATGGTTTTTTTTAGATACAGTGATTAGGGTCTATGACATTGATGTCTTCATTAGCATAATATATAATATGTGAATATATGCACATGTATGCAGACATACATATATATACACATATATACATAAAATTATATAATAGAAAGATACCTTTCTCTTGCCTAGGACTTTATGAAGTATCTTAACAGAACATCCATTTCCTGCACTATCAACTGTTACAGGGAAAATGGAGCTCCCACCCCAAGATCTCTTGCAAGTCTGTTACATTGACTGGTTTAGTCTAGTAAAAAGAGATTTTATATGTTGTCTCTTGAACGTATGTAACAGACCTTGTGGCATGCTCATCCACCCCCACATACTGCGCGCAAAACATTACAAATGTTGCTATATTCTTTCTTTTCAGCTTTCCGTCAAAAACCACAAGAAATCTTGAACCAAGAAGAGGATAAACTAAGGAGCTCTGCCAACAAGTCCATTTTCTACTCTACTGGTCTAACGGTTTAGGTCGGTCTCTAACAAAGTATTTGTTGGCACACAGCTATGATTTTTTTTTTTTTTTAAGGTTATAACAAGCTGCTGAAGGAAAAGAAAAATCAAAGGTGTAAATAAAACCACAAATGTTAAGTGAATGTCTGGTATTCTGAAGTTGGACTTAACAGAATGCATTTTTTCTTCAATGTAAACCATGATCCTCGATTTTTAATACTTGCATGAATCTATAAGCATGCATTTGAAGCTTCCACTTTGTATTCTGAACAGATTACACATCAGAGATACAGATCACGATCCACTATCAGGTTATAGTCTCCAGAAGACATGAAGGAGCTGTAGAAACCAACCTCATTGAACTTTTTGAAAGAACAAAGTAGTTTCAGAGATGTATTTAAAGAATTCCACGTTCTTAACATGAGGAAACACCAGACAAGTAATAAAATAAAAGGGGTTAAATGCTGCAGTCTAACTTCCTTATTTTTAATATTATTTTGTCATTAAACAATCTCATTACCAGCTTATGCTCCAAGTCAAGCAACTGTTATTGTTTAAATTATTATATTATACTTTAAAAGGAAATGCATATAAAGTTTGGCAGAATAATAAAGTAAAATCTGAATTTTCTGGTTCCTATCTGTATATATTAAAAAGACAAACTTTTTTTTTAGAGTTTGTTCTAAAAACATTATTCTAGAACCATTAAAATGTCAAAGCTAAATAATCTTACTAGGCTGAAACAAAACACTGTTTTGTTACTAGCAAGGCAGTAGACAAAACTCTTAACAAATTTTGAAAAGCCATATGCAAAAAACAGCTATGCTTTTATAGAAAAATAAAGTCTTCAAGCTCCCAGGGACTCTCATGGATAATAAGTTAACAGTAAGACAACCATAGCTATGCATTTATTTGCATCAGCTAGACGTCAGCAGAATGCTAGAGCATCACAGACATGCTGCTTTCCAGTTGCACGCACTCTCCCATTAACACTTTCTATACATTCAAAATGCTGACAACACTGTCAAGGAGGGGAGCTCTAACAGAAATGGGTTAATCCAAGCACCTCAGTGAATGCAGGATATTGCCTGCAGTATGTATTTACCATGACAGCTGGTCCAGCTTACTCATGTTCCTTCTTGAAAACAGAGGTCTCTAAACTAAAACATGAAAGACCACCTGCAGACATTCCCTATTTTCTTCTGCTAAGTTTAAAATGAATGGTTTGTTTGATATTGCCCTGTTTTGAAGCAACATACTTTTGTCTCCTCAGTCGTGTTTATGAAGCCTAGGTTCAGTTAACAAGTTTGAAGGACACATTTTTACTGCATTACTGAAAGAATGCACCAAGTTATCCTGGCAACCTGAACACTAAAAAATAATTTAAATTATAAAACCTGCAAGCAGGAATAACCAGAAGAATATTTTCACATAATTTTGCTTCTAAGTATCAAGTCAGGGTTTTTTATTAACAAATATTTGCATTATTAAGAATTTATTAACAACTGCTGAAAAAGTTCAAGGTGAGGGAAAAATGACCAAGCTGAAAGACAGTTTCTTTCACCCTCCCTTCTGACAAGGCTTTCGGCATTCCTGTGCCAACTGCATGTCTGACTAACGACAGCTATCTTGGCTGCTGCGATGAAAGCAGGCATCGCATTTGATCTGCTGAGAGCTTTGCCTGGGTATTGTCCTATTGATCTCATCGAAGTCACTGAAGCAGTTACTCGCGGCGTTCCCCAGCATCCCACCAGCACTTTCCCATGCATCGTTTGTAGGTTGCAACATGACTCCAGACCTCGCTTGCCTAAAACTGCCACCTTTGTAACCAGAATATTTGCGTTTCAGCAAGAGCTGGGCTACCAAAAAGTCCATTTCAGAAAGCTCTTTGTTTTTCCTCTGCTTTGCACTCTCAAGATTTTATAAGCTACTAAGAGGAGATTTTTTTTTTTTTAGATCACATGCCACCAAAGACCCCCAAAATTATCAGCCTGTGAAACAAAAACGTTCTTTACACCTTAGCTGTATTGTATGTAATTGATGGAGTATCATGGCTATCCCCTTACCGCTCTAGAAAATGAAGTGCCTGTTTCCAAAGCAGGCAATCAGAAAGCAGCAGCTCCACCTCCTTCCCGAAATGCTCGCTCAGGCAGCGCTCCCCAGCTCGCACCAAAAGAGCCCCCATTAGAGGAGCTGAGCGAGGACTGAGCATCTCGACCAGCTTCACACAAACCCGGTCCTTGTAAAGGCCTGAATCCAGATCCACCCCACCGAATTTTCGGTTGCTGAGGTGCCCATGAACACCCTCGTCCATGCCTCCAGTTGTCTAACGCACCCTCTGGGACGCCCTCATCGTTATGGAGGGAACCAAGGTGGCTGGATGTCCGCTTCGGCCACCTCCAGTAACTGCCTGAAGTTACATGAAACACTGAGTGTCTTTGGTCATTCATCAGACTAACAAGTGAACCAGAAGCAAGACGGTCTCACAGTTATTTCATTTTAGGTTTCCTGGAGCCCACGGGATTTTTCAGATTCTTTGGATTTCTTACCTTTTGTCCTCTTCGTTTCTTTCCCACAAATACACTTCCAGTGAAATGTTTAGTGACAACTATTGGTAGACTAATACAAAAACAAGATTTTAAAGTTATTTGCTTCTAAGGCATGGAGACCAAATATGTGAGAAATCTCTCCAAAAAACAAAAATCTGAGAAATTGAGCAAGTCTCAGCATGTTAGTCAGCTGAGAAACACATTACTGCAGGGACACTGGAAATGAAATTATTGCCTCTGCACTTTGACGTGCAGAGAAAAGTATCCTTCTGTCTTCTAAAAAAGTAACTATGATCACATTCTGCTATTCAATACGTTGCATTTCAACAAGGAGTACTGTTTGTTATTTTTAACAAATAACAGAAATAAATCAAAGCTCTATTTCTGAATGTCTGAAGACGTGTCTCCCCCAGCTGCCTGCGTAGTCCCTGCTGCTCTCCCTCCTCCTTTTCTCTTACTTCAAAGGCCAGTCACCTCCCCAAGGCAATATTCTTTCTGATTCTATTTAATATATTTAGGTGGCCTCTATTATACACTAGTTTAATTGTAAACAAGTTATTGTAATCACAGGTGTTTCTACTGTGAACTTAAACATGGAATAACAAATTGACTTATGTAGGTGGAGAAAGAAGGGAAACGGATTCTCACTGTCCAGAACCTCACACTATTTTGATGTAACATATATATTTTCCCATATGCAAGTTAAGCAACAGTTACACTATTCTCAGGGAGAACCTGGGAGGGGTATAGTGAACTATGAATCCTTTATTGCCTGTTTAACAGCCGACAATAAGAAAAAAAGAAGGGAGTTTAGATGCGCTTGGCATGTGTTGGGAAGCTAAGATACATTTGCGTCCACAAAACATTATTATGAAGTAATAAGTAATAACAAGGCAGAAACATTTTCTTCCAAATTGTTAAAATTTTCCAGCCGATGGATCCCAGTTAGTCACAACATAACTATTTCATCATACGGTTAAAATAAATGCATGCATTCTGACAGGCTGCATGCCAACACCGCACCTAGGAGCATGACATGACGCACAGATGCTGGCAGGCTGGGGAGGGGGTGGCAGTGTACGCTCCACACATCTGTTATTGTGGGAAAAATCCATGTTGGTGTTTTGACAAATTGCTCTATTAGTAATGAATACAGCTGTTTCGCGTCGGATAAACTGTGTTGCAACACTTCACTAAGTGACTCCACACAGAACTATGCCCTGCTGTTCATGCTCAGCTGTAATTCTGATTATCAAGGGAGATGCCACTGTGCTTTTTGAAAAAATAAAAATGTTGAATGCAGCTGTTTCTGCTTCAAGGAATGTCAAATTGTTTCTCCCTGCCATGTATGTATTTTTCACCGTACATCAAGATGTGTTCTGGCATTAAGGCAACTGCCCTCTGGCTAAACACAAAGACGTGCCAAGCATTTATTCAGCCAAAGCTGAGAGCAAGGCTAGTGCTGACCGAGGTTTTAGCACAAAGACACGCAAGGCTGAGAAGTTATCGCCACCCCAGGCTTCAACTTAAGCCCTAGGTAAAGACAAATATGATCCTCCTCCCCCTCCTGCCCTTGATAAATCCCTGCATGGAAATAAATGATCATCAGTGCTCACAGACTCTAACTGAAAGTCAGCGGAATGTCTCAGTGCTCAAGGTTATAGTTTTTGCTTACTACCCTCGTCACATCTGAGAGTGATGTTACACCAAATATGTTCCCTCTTAGGAAGTCATTTCAAACACAAAATACTAAGCCCTAAGTCTACCAAGATGGTAACTACACAATAACGTCTTAAATCAGGCTGCAGGTGCACCACTGCTCCCCTTTGAAACACCCAACTTGCAATCCGAACGTGGAATTTGTGTCGGTTTTCCCCACAGAGCTCAGCTTTCAGACTTCGTAAAGCTACAGAAAAACCTGAGGACAGAGACCCTTTGTATGCAAGCCCAGGTGGAGAGCTGGGTCCTGCTGCTGGCAGACACCTCGAAGGAGCCTCTCTTTGTCTACAGGTAACAAAAACCTCAGCTTCCAGCAGATATAGTACAACAGTTAACATGATAGGAAAGCATGTGCACCAGTGAAATGAAGCCGATGGTGATATTTTATACTGAAAAAACCCCACCAGTTTCAAGACGACACTTATAGGCCAACAAGAAGATTTCCAGTTTTCAAGCAGTAGCAGAAACATAAAAAGGGGAAAGGGGAAACAGCCAACTAGAAAATTAATTCACAGATATGCAAAACTTCTATTTGGATGTGTATTTTTGAGGCCGTCTCATTCAAGGACACATAGAAACATCTGATGGACAAATTTTCACCTTTACAAATGCAAGTGAAGCTCTTGGGCAAAAATTCATACATGCACAGATAGTATGTGTGTTTATACTTAACCACCAATTTAGTTGTTTCTCTGCCTCACGTACAGACCAAGAAAAAGGCAGATTTACGGTCTTCAGATCCATATAGCACCCTTAGCCGCAGTCAGCCTGTGAAGTCGGGCATCACCCAGCACGAGCACGGTGGCGATGCAGGTGTGGGCACAGGATGCCCATCACAGCTTCCACTGCAAGGCTTTAGCCCAAGCGATGTAGCTGGAAGCACCGCATCGGTGTAGAACCCCAGTGTCACGAACAAGCTGCCATCTCTCCTGCTCCTCAGCCAGCAACTGGCTCCTCCAGGCAGGAGAATGTGCTCACACAGCCAGGCACCGCTCTGCTAAACACTGGTAGGGGAATAAATAAGGGGGCTGCTACAAATTATCCTGCTAGCTTTAAGAAAACAGAGCACAAATATGGGTGCAAACCTTGTTTTTATTTTAATGTGAATGCCAGACAGGATCCTTCAAGGTAAGAAAGGTTTTGTGAACACGCATGCAGAGCCAACGTTAGCATCAGACTGAGTCATTAACAATCTAATAGACTAGTGACCTATCAATTAGGGATAATTCAAGTCAGCCTGCATATAATAAATCAATGTCTTTCCTAAGATGAATCCACTTGCAAAGAATTTTTCACAGCTTTTAAAGCCATGGCAACACAGGTAACACTTACTTAGTGTACCGAAAAGAACATGCAAGAAAAAAAATTCTTATTTTAATCTAAATATGTGGATTCCCTCCCTAAATGTACAGTAACTTAAGACAGATATTTATTTCCACTCCAGAAACAAAAGTGAAGCTGAAGACAGACACACGTCTTTAGCTCCTTTACCCATTTAAGCCATCAGGTTTTATCAAGGTCCCCTGTAGCAATAAAGAACATGGCACGAATACTCACCGACGCTATACTGTACACCTCAGTTCACTTTCTGCAAGGGATTTGGTTACAGACATTTTCCTCTGACAACTCCAGCATTAACAGGATAGAGATATGGACGCTTACAGGTTACTTGAACAAGAGCTACAAGACAGCTCTGACAAACCAAGCACCAGATACAGATAATTCTCTAAAGGAAAAGTTTTCAAGATTGAACTATGGTATTAAAGATACATGCTGATAATCAGGAAGCAGATTTCAAGTATCTTAATTCTTGAACTTACAGAATCAAAAACCTCAAAAGCATTTGGCAGAATTAGATGAAGTTTGTTCAAAACTCAAGCAGGCTGACTGGCAATGCAACTTAACGTGAAAGCTGTATGGATGATCTGCTGTCATCTCATTCTTCAGCAAAAACACATTTTGGAGAATAATTGAAAAGTTATCTTGTATCTCGATAAAGCACCAATTCAGGAAGATGATGCCAAGTACCATTTCACTTTGGTGAAAACTGGCTATTTCAAGCGGCTTTGGAGCCTGTCCAGAAACAACCATGTCTTTAGGAAAAGTAGTACATGGTCAGTTGTGTTTGCCTGCAATGCCACCGATCACATGGGTGCAGACAACCACATTAGAAAAAACAAAACCAAGAAAATCCCAAAACAAAAAAACCACACCACTCAGTATTATGGCATCTCAGGAATCCTAAAAATTCTAATTGAGTTGATCAGAAGAATTTCTGCTTCTTGAACTTCAGCCACAGCATGGTGAAGAGCCCAGAAATGAAAAAAATGCTATCTGAAATGTTGAGGAAGAAGTTCTAAACTAATTGGGCTACTCTCAGTTACAGCTGCCAAAGTGGCAAAGCTGACTTTTAGTGTGGAAAAATGCTGCTACAAAAGTCAGAAGTGTTTCCCGTATAGCGGGTGCACTGAAGCAACAAAATACAAAACATGCAGATCAAGTTGCAAGTCAGGAAGATCTAGAGCAGGGCAAACTGGCGTTCCTCTTCTGAATTCAAAATAACATGTGCCAAGCTCTCCTAAGTCCAAAAGAAGCTGTTATTCTCCTGGTATTTGGACAGAAGAACGAGACAAACAATAGAAAGAGAGACCACTGCTTGTGAACTGAAGAATTTATATCGCTTTGAAATCAGGGAGGAATTTTCTCTCGACGCACTATCCTTTAGTGAAAGAGCTCCTGAGTCGGGGCCCAGGGAGGAGCACGGACTCAATGGACGGCCTCTTTGTGCGCCCCTTCCAATTTACTGGTCCGTAACAAGTCTGTTCAATTTTCCTTGAAAATAAATTAAATGGTTCCCAGATAACTCAAAGAAAAGGCACAGTCCTGCCAGTAGTTCTCCACAGGACCGAAGCGACAGCTGACTGCCTGGCACCTCCTCTGCTCAAGTCCCCCTCCCGCATCTGAAGTTTCCACTTCTTTCTGGGCAGTTCAGCAGATGTTCAACGTGGTTCACAGTAGAAAGAAGCCTGAGGTGACCTCAAGTGTAATGGATGGTTTCTTTATGGGCAGAGTTTCAAAAGCCCCAAGTAAGAGCGTATGCAGAAGAAATAATAAAAAGGATCTGAAAGACAGGAGGGTCCCGGACTGCTCTTCTGAAGGTGCCCACGTGCTGATGCTCTACCGCTGGCCAAAGCCTGCAGCACCTGTACCCAACAAGCAGTGTAAGCAGGCGCTTAAAAGCCTATGTAAGCTGAACAAAATAATTCAACAAGTGGCTTTCTTGAATTCAAACCTTTGTAACATGCAGCTCATATTCCTAACTTGCATTATTTTCCTACCAGGGTGCATAATTAGTGACTGGATAAATAGGTCTGCAAGCTATGCCACTTCGGTGGCACATCTCACTCTCCTTTCTTCCTCCTCCTTACCTCCTCCTCTTCTGCTCCTAAACTGTGGGAGCTGAGACTAAATGGCAGAAAAACTGTTCACTTTTTTTTTTTTTTTTTTTTTTTTAAAATAGGATCAGTTTTCCCTTCCTGACCAGGCTAACGGGTCAGGCAAATGCCAGCATCGGGCAAAGGAAACAGTGGGAGATGACGTGAGGGGTGGAGAGAACATCATAAGGTCATGTCTTTCAGCAGCTGCCATCCATCAGGTCAGGTCACTTGTATCACACCACAACTTTTCCAAAGTCCGAAACAACTGCGGTTTTTATCAGTAAAGGCTTGCTTTCTTCCACTTGCACAAAAAGCACAAGGAAGAGAAATGCTTTAGAGTAGCAGAAAATAGAGCAACCATTAAATTGAGCTGAAAGCGGTATGAGTAGCACCACATCCACAATCACAGCAAGACACAAGAATCACCATCCAGCTTTTGAGACACAATTAAGAGAAAGGTTTGAATGTAGGTTAGAGATCCTGGAAGATCAAATAACTTGCAGGTAAAATACAAAAGAGAAAGAATCAGAGAGGGGCAGAAAGGGCTTAGAGCTTCTTTTGTACAATGAAACAGCACAGGTGGATGCCAGCAAACCAAATAAAATGAAGATAGGGAATAAAATACTATTTTCGCTGTTCTCTCTGTCCAGAAATTCAGCACAGGAAAATACAATTAAAATTTTCAAGAATGATCCTCTACAGCCTCTTATCTTTGGAGCAAGTTACTTCAGCTGACAAACGGCTGAAGCTCTCTATGATTTGTAGCATCTAGTTTCCCCCATTTACCCAAAAATACTTTTTAAAAAAGCGATGATTCAGAGCAAGAACTTCACTTACGTGCTCTGAAATTCCTTCTGAAGGGGGCAAATTTGCACCACCGGCTGTTCAGAAATTTGAGGGACCTTTGGCCTCCCTGAAGCTAGGCACGGGCTCTCGCCCCGCTGAGCCCACGACTATTCTGGCCACGTTTCACAGGCACTTCTCATGAGGGAGAAGCATTAGCTGGCTCCAGAGGGAGTCAAAACCGTCAGCTCCACACACAGCAAACTACAACCACGTACAAAAGAGTCGCTTTTTACTCGGGGGGTGGAAAACACGTGGGGAGAGCAACCTCTGCTATAAACTGTTGAAAACACGAACAGCTCTGATGACAGCAATGTGGAAGCATGCACGGCTTAAAGAGCGATCCGTGTGCCTTATCAGCCACGTTGCATGCTGCCAGTTTTTAAGGGCTATCTGGTTTGAAAGGCAAATTTTCAGTCTCTAACTGCATTTGTACTTAGAACAGAATTACTACTGCTTTAATGACTCTCATTACATTTTGAATTATAAAAAGTTCCATTTAAAATTGTCCAGACATTTGCACAAACTGCATTTAGCAACTCACTAAACCCGGGCAGATAAGACTAACCACTACGGCTCCCTGGCACAACCATCTTAAAGTAAAAATAAAGCAAGAAAAATAATGCTCCAAACTGGATATTCAAAATGGCCCTTGCAATACACCTCCTAAAATGATGAAACAAGGGCTTTAAAAAGCTGCAAGCAGAGGAGACACCGGAGTATTGAAGGAATATTGCAACTACACAGCTTGGGGTTAAAAAATAGCTATAGTTCTATTTCTAGCATAGCAGCTGGCTCAAATAACTGCCTAATTCACTTAACCCATTTTGTGCATAAGCTTTTTTGGCTATATATAGAATGGAAATAACTGTGCAAATGAGCAGCAGTGCGTGAATGCCAGATATCGGCTTGTAAACCTCTATTTCTTTCTCCTTTTGTGTATATTCTGTAATGCAAAACAGAGCACCCAAATTTGATGCTCAGGTATCTGGGATGGCCTTAAAACTGAAATTCAGTCTAATTAATTTAATTTGCTGTGCTTGTCAACAAAACAATTCTAGTCTTAGATTCACCCTGAGGAAAATGGAAACTTATGCTATGTGAACATTTAAAAGGCCATAGTTCACATAAAGACAAGGCATCAATAAACTAACTGCAAAGCCTTTGAACACATCCTGCCTTTCTGCAGAGTTAAGCTCCACTTGCAGAGGAACCACTGAAGTGGAGAGGAGGAGAAAAATTCAGCTTATGACAGAGGACCGAGATTTTAGAGGGGTTTCTTTTACGATTTTCAGTTTTTTGCGCCGCCGCCCCCCCCCCCCCTTTTTTTTTTAAAAAACACATGGCTTACACTAAAACACACTCAGGATGCTTCCGTATGTTCTGCAGGACAAATATTTCTGCTTGATTGGAACTACTGTAACACTATTAGCAGTTACAGCCATAATTATGTCTACCACTTCCACATGCCTCACCACAACAAGTTCATTCAATTTAATATCTTACCATGTTCTGAGATATAACTAAGTTTCCAAAGACAACTTTAAACTTAAGAGTGTGACTAAAAGTGGTGCCATTGCTTATACGCTCATCAAAAGCAGCCCACTGCAATAAGACCCAGCAGACTATAAAGTTTCTCAGTATACCCTTCTGGTCATAAACAAAAAAACCCCTCATTTGCACAGCACCACCACCCCCACACAAACATTCATAGCCTCAGTTAGAGAGATTACTCTCGTGTTTATCATTACAACTGGCTTGAAAATAGCATCAGGTTAGCTGTTTAGCATGGTATTTACAAACAGCATCATGAAGTGGGGGCTACATCTGGAAACCGCAGTTAGCACTGCACTACCAGGTAGTAACAAGATGGACAGTTATGACAGGTTTGTTTAAATGCAATCTTAACTAGCATATTAATTAATTCAGCAGTTAAAACCACTTGAAGGAAATGTATCAAATACCCTAAATGCAGGAAGGGGAGAACCCCTTAACGTAGTAACTGCACCCTCCCCAAAAGCATTTGGCAAGCCAAGACGCCTTGGCTGGGAAACTATCAGGGAAACATTCAATTCCTGTACTAAATAATGTCACTGCTGAAGAGGGGACACCGGCTCGCTGAGGAGCCTGCTAGCCAGGCTGCATGCTGCGCAGACCTTTTGTAAGAAACAAATTCCATTAAAACTCAAAGTGAACTCTCGTACCCTGGCAGAGAAGACAATTTCTAGAAATGCAGGTAATAAAAAAGAAGATACTGAATATCCCTTACAAGTATTCTGTGGTGGGTGAATTTTTACAAAGACGTGAAGACTTTTAAATAGTAGAAGGAATAGCCATGTAATATCTTCCGTGGACTCCAGGCAGTTCCAATGGGCATGTTGATACACGTGATATGCACAGAAATACAGAAAGTGTCTTTAAAAAAAAAAAAATAGTGTACAGAATGAAAATAATGAAAATAAATAGAAAGAAGGATCAAAAGGACAGTACAGTTTCCTACCGCTTTCCAAGTACATCGATATATATGGAAGCTGTGGGCATGCTCCAGGACAGCCTCCCAGCTCGAATGGGGCAGGGAAGTATCTCTGCAGACACTCAGATGGGCAAAGCCCAGCGGAGCTGCCCCGCAGCCCCTCAGCCTGCGCCCAGCAGAGGGGAGCAGGGCCGCGGCCCCGGCACACGGGGGCTTCCAGCCTGGGCAGCCAGCAGCACGCAGGCAGGGGATGCATCTGCTCGGGTCTCCAGCCGGCAGGTACCCTCGGCACCGCGTTATCCGGGGACGGTCCTCGGCCATCTTTCTGGAGAGAGGTCAAACCTCGCATCTGGAGCTATGGCAGTAATCTGAAACTGTTAAAGCATTTCACAAAGTAGAGAAAAATGTATACTGGCACTTCTATCCACAAAGGACAGACACCCAGGTGACCTTGGAATAATAATCTGGAACATTAACGTGCACATTCATTTTCCAATTGACAAATTCGTTATCTCTCTTACCTAGTCTATTCTGGCACATTGGTTATTTGAGGAGCTCACAAGAACACAGATATCCCAGAAGAGAACTTCAGGAGAAGCTTAATTAAATAACCAATTATTCTTAATGTTTAAAAAATAAATACATGCACATACACTTCCATGAGATGAGCTCCCAAGGGAAAATTTTGTAAAATAAGCATAAAGTGTTTATTTAACTCAGAGAAGCAATTAAATCATTAAGAAGGGCTTAAAGTAGGCATTATGCTGATTATCCCTTAATTGAATGCATTCACAGCAGTGACATACAAACTGCAACAACTATGTTACTTACTGATTTTTTTCTGACCTGGGCACACTGCACAAGTAGTCCACCATCTCATCAGCAATACATATTCAACAAAAAGCTAGTTTAAGAGTACCAGCCTGTAAATACTCGAGTTTTTCCCTACCAGCATGGAGGTATCTATGATTATTACTCCTAAGACCAATTTAAACATGCTTAAGTTTACTTAAATACAAAAAGATTAAGCTATTTATTCTATCTACTTTTCATGACATACTATGTGATGTTAATGAGAATCTAATTGCAATACTCATCCACTCTGTTCGTCTGCCCTAACTGCAGCCACTTGTCGAAGTGGCAGTATCTGACCGTGTCTCCTGCACTGTCCTCTCCTACACGGGGGGTGTTATAATCTCCAAGATACCACAGGATGGAGCGCGGAGGTTCATGCGTGCTGTTGAGGACAGGACTAGCAGCTCTCGGTAGGCAAACTGCAATCCGAGGAGCTCCTTCAATGAAACTCCAGTGAGCAATCTGAACATTTAAGAAGCACCACTGAGGAGTCCCAAACCTTCTGTTTTCCTTAGCTCACAGACGGGGCTTCCAGCTGCGCTTACCACACACGAACACGGTCTGCAAAATTATACCGTGACCACAGCCGAGTAGCTGAAATGCAGGAGTTTGAACACTTTTTCCACTCAACAGCAGTCGCATCTCCTGCATCCCACGACAGGGGTAAACAAAGTAATTTTATAATTCCCTTGGCAGCGGTGGCAGAAGGCACCGCCGACAGGAACGCGCTCTGCTCCAACCACGCTGGAAGAGGAAAGCGGCTGCCAAAGCATCTAGTCGCCAAGAAAATTACAGTATGATAGTCTTAATTATACTAATTGCGTTTCCTGGTATTCAGGCAGGATTAATATAGTAGTTCTTATGCTAGATTTCATAAACACAATCGGTTTCAGCTTAACTCTTCATAATTGTATTTCACAGTTCTTGCAAACAATTAGCCACCAATTACATTCATTCCGTTTTGCAGATGACTGATAAACACTCCAAATATCAGAATTCTCCCTCAAGGGAGGCAAATTACTTCTAACTTGTGAAGTAATCTTAATGAACCCTCAGTGAAAATCCTGCAGGCAAATCACCCAACGGCACTTGCTTGCCATTTCCATGCTGTTACCAAAGACTAGAAAAACTTCCACCAAGAGGAGAGCCATGCTTGGACCAGCTTTGGAGAGCTGAGTAACAGTCTTAAGGTGATGAAATGACCGTATAAAAATATAAATACATATATTTTTATATATTTATATATATTTATACATTTGTATGTATTTATATATACTTTTATATATAAATAGATATACACACACAGACATAGATACACACTCATGCACAAATACTTGTTTTAGAAATTAAATGTGTTTGAGCTAAGTCTCAATGCAACAGGTGCTGGGAACTGGACTGGAAGGACCTTATTATTTTCTCATTCCCATCCTACTCGCCGTAGCTCTGTCAAACTCAAAGGCTCTGGCTCACACAATTGAGAATGACTGGCATTGTGTTTCAGTCCCCTCTCCAGGCACAGCTCCAACGTTCAAAACAATTCAGCTAGAAATGTTCAAAAATGTTATGACGAGATAATATCGTCTGCTGAGACAAAAATAGTATTTTATAATGTTACGCCGAGGTCATCTGCAGCGACCTAGCCAAGACAGCATTTGAAGAGACTGACCCTTAGCAGCGGCAGGCGTGGTAATCAAAAGTGTATGAGTTTCTAGGAATTTTAGGCCAGATTTTTATAAATAACACAGTATAGCCTCGCTTAACATGTACATCACTTAAAAGGTGACGTTTGGATAAACAGGACACGGGTAGTCATAGGCCACACGGTTAATTATGCAACTTTGCTTGAAAACTGTATGGACAAAAAAAAAAAACAAGTATTTTGAGCTAAAATAAAATGAAAACACTTGCTCAGCCAGCAGTGGCCATAGCGAAGCCTTCCCATAACACAACAACAAGAATATATTTTGCTGACAAAGCCTTACACCAGAGTTTCTGCACGGGTTACTCAGCTGCCTTCTTCCATACCTGCGGGGTCACGAGCCCTTCACTTGCCAGAAGAAAAAACAAACCTTGCTGATGAATAACGTGCAATACTTCATATGCACACTGAGTTAACACGTCTCTGTGCTACTAAATATTTTTTAAAACCTCCTATGGAGGGTATTGTCAGAGAATTAACAGCAACCCAGAGGAGAAGGCACTGCTTCTGACAAGCCATCAACACTCAAGTGTTCCCCCATCCCACCCCCAACAGAAACAAGAGGGATAAGCTTACAAAAAAGCAGCAGCAAGAAAAAAAAACCCACACCACCAAAACTGTTGTTAAAAATATAATCAAGAAGTCAAGAAGTTGTAAGCAATAATCAAACACAGCTTATAAACAAAGCATTTGCAGAACCCTGCAGCTTTACGTTATAACACACAGGGCGTATATTTAATAAAAAAATAAATTGCACAAATTATGACAGAGAATTTGGTCTTGTGCTGAACATTTTAAAAAACCAAACGAAAACCCCACTCATCTCCAGGAGCAGTTTGATTTTTAAGTAGCATTTGATGCTCTCTGACACATAAAGAAAGAAAAAATTAAGTTTTGTAGTGTTTAAATGAGTAAATCACAGTGTAGGTTTATTTGTTTCTATTATATTGGCCTTAAATATTTCAGAATACAAACTCAGATTCTAGATTTACTTTTTAGACAACTATTACTGATACTACTGGATGGCAGTCTACAGCCTTCGAGGTTGTCCAAAGTTATGCAATTTCAAACTGGATAACGTGGTTGAGTGGGCTTTTTTCTTTCCTTTTTGTTTTGAAGCCAGTGATGCTTTCATTACAAAGCTGGCTCAGCAATTTGTTTCTGTTAATAACATCTATTCTTCATACCTATATTAACGAAAATATTCATGATACAGAAGATGACGTATTGATGTCACAGGCACAGAACCCACCATATTGCAGTGACTACAAGAAAACGCTGGTGCGGAAGGAACAAACAAGACTCTTAAGGATATGATCACACATACTATATCTAAATATAGAAGAGGTTAGACTTTCAGAGAATGAAAGCTACCCAACGCAAGAAATCTGACAATAGCAGAATCAACGGCTGATTCAGACACAGCTTCCAACAACCACTACAGATTTCTTTTTTACGGTGGGAATAAATACAGTTTAAAATTCCACAAAGCCAACAAACAATCCAATTTACATTCTTTACCATCAAGACATTTAAAGTCAATTCATTATTATTACTTATCCAAATTGAGATTTGTTTTAAAATTAGAAATAAGAAACATAATAATAATGAAAGCCCTGTAATGATTATAAGTGATAATGTGCTTCATCCACATCCCCAATGCACGTCTCCTACCTTCGTCTATCAATTAATTGATAGACAAATCTGCCTTGTTGCCACAGAGTGAACACAGTATATCTTCAGCCTCCCTCAGGGAGGGAATTTCATCTGTAGCTCCCTAAGTGAAGTTCCAGGTACAAGTATTTGGAAATTGCTACCAAGCTTCTTTCCATCTCCCCCTTCATCCCTCAAATGGGCAACTGAAAAAAAGGCTGCACTTAGAGTCTGCTGCTTAACGTCTGTTTCCCTGGGTTAACAGTCTGACTACACAGAAGGAAAGGCCCGCCTTAGCCTTTTTATAAATATCATCAAAATATTCGCTATGCCAATTTCAGGCAGTCACAATGGACCATATGCAATTAATAAAAATTACAAAACTGGCAGAACCTCCTTGGTGGAGAATATAGTATTTCTTTCCTGCAAGGAAATAGGTCTTGATACGCTAGCATACAGAAAGTGTATCATCAGGGGCAGAAGGAGCACTGTTTTGTGCAGCACAATAGTTTCCCAGCCTCAGACACTCGTGTTTGAAGAACTCAGCTGCCAAATATACACCTCGAGTCCTTACAAGGCAGCAGAATCTGGGAAAAACCATGATCGAACAGAGATAATGTCTTCTCCACTGGAAAGTCCGAACTGAAGAATAGGTTAAACAGAACAAGTTTATACTGCTCCAGCTTGAGGTCCTTCCTCAAAGTGATCTGAGATTGTTAAGTCTATTCACGTGGACAGCCAGCAATATGATGCACAAGCTTTGTAGAAGGAGCCCATGGCAGAACTGACCGGGAGGGCTAACTGTTCCTCTCATTTGGATAATATATTCTCTTTAAATCACGGTTAATGCCAATTGCCACACCAGGTACTTCTGGTTTCGGCAAGAGGTACAGGCAGGACTTCAATTACCAGAGTTCACTTTGCATCCTCTGAAGAGGAATGTCCCGCTGCATGTCACACCAAATGCATGAAGGTTTGTCAGATCTGGTATCCGAGACAAATCTCGCACTATAATAAAGCCAGGATACCTGTGTATTTGTCAGCCTTCTTGGTGTCCTACTCCTTACTTCCTTGTATTTTTTTCCTCTCCAGGAGACTGAAAAACTGGGTAAGACTTTTCCAATAAAATTATACAAAGAGCTATTTCCAGCTGTAACAGCTCATGCTAGCTTTATTTTGTAAATGCTAACTTTTATCTAACACTGCAAATCATACTGCACCACGAAGAGTTTTCATTGCATGTACAAAACAAACATCAACCAAAATCAAAAAGGATAAAGAATAAAAAGTATAGGAAATCAAACATTTGCCTGCAAGGAGGACTAATGGAATTTAATAAGGCTGATGGAATAATTTCTTGACTCTTCTGGCCAACAAATATAATTGCTTCAGATTAAGAAAGCTGTATATAATTGCTTTACTAACTTAGAACTATAGCTGCACTAATACACTTTAAAAAAACCTAAAAGCACTGACTAATGTGTTTGCAATGTCTGTAGTCCGAGTAGACTGGGTAAAGAATGTGGATCTTGGATTTTAAAATCCTGACACCATTGACTGGAATGTACTGGGTCCGCACTTGGAGGATTATTTGCATTTGAGCAGGACCGACACTGACAACTCAAGCGTTCCTGAAGATACCAATACACTCACATGGTTTCTCTGTGTTTTGGGGACAGATGCATAGATATTGGGAGACATTTAAAAATTGATAGCATGCTGGTATGAGACACTGCCTTTCCAAGTGCCCTTCAAATTACTTTGAATGTACCACACTTACTGATCCTTTCAGACAGATATATATACACACACACACGTAAAATACAGACACAAACCCCAAATACAAGTCCTGCATATTTACAAAACCAAAAAAAGTTTAAAATTATAGCCCAGACCATATGTTCTAACATTTGTCTTTAAAGTCTGCTGTCCTAATTCTAGAGATAAATGCATTTCCCAGCAGCAGATTCTTAGGCATTCAAAAACATATAAAAAAAAAAATCTTCATTTTACCAAAGGACAAACTTCATGAACTACTTCTCTGCTCATTTACGTGTTATTCCGCTGCGAAACAGGACGCCCCGTTTTTATATACTTGCAAACTGGAATAGCTGAAGTCTTAACTTATTTCTCATCCTGCTGATGATTCAGCCCCTGCCCCTCTCCGCCGCCGAAGCTCCTCTGCCAGGAGGCCACGTCAGCAGGACGTGGCGCTGGCTGCCAGGTCACATCCCGGGCTGGCTGGAGCAGAGGCACGCCGCGGCGAAGGCAGCACGGCCCTGCTTTCCCAGGGAAGAGGCTGCAGGGTCGGGAAAGGCTGCAGCCATCCCTCCGAGCGCGTGCAGATGTGCACCATTAGCAAGGCTCTTGCAAAATGCGTAGAGTTTCCACATTTCAAAGCGTTTCAGAAATATTTCCAGTTTCAGCAGTATTTCTCTCCCTTTCTCTCCTCACAGTGTGTACTGTAAAACATTCAAACTTTAGGATTTGGAAAGATCAAGCCAAATTAAAATTTAGTTATGTGTCAAGTTTCTTCTTTTTTCTTTTGCTGGTATCAGGGGAGTTATATTAAATAATAGCTACCAATTCACTATATTTTAATCAAAAGGGATTTTTAAAGGACTAGACATTCTGTACAGTGAATCTACTAGTGCAGGTGCATCTTATTCAAGTTTTAACCCACGCACATGCAAAAAAATTTCCATGATTATTCTTAGCATTATCAGATTTAAAATGGAGAAGCTAAGATTATTCGCTCAGTAAACAAAGCATCGTATTGTTTACTTTTGGCTTCTTACATGGTTTCCTATACTTCATTGTAGTGTGCTAAAAACAAAACCTATGAGACAAAAGGAGAATGGTGCTACAATCTCACTGACAATAACAAGGGAAAAATCTACTCTGAGTTAGCATCCCTTTGCTCTCTCTTAGAGGATTTCAACACAAGTTCCACAAAGGTATGGAAACATGGAAGTTATTTATTGCACGTGGAAGGAATAAATGATGCACAATCAGGACCTTAGTTTTCTAAGGTGACCAAACACTAAAAGGCCAAACGGCCCATATCTAAAACACAGATAGAGTCACCAAAAATAACACAGAGGATAAAAGGCTCCACTGCAAATTCCGGTATTTTCTGGTTAATAATGGGGCAAGAATGAGGAAATAGAATAACAATATCTGTTACGGTTATATGGTTAGGTATTAACAGCTGGTGGTTTATAGCTATACCTTTGAAAAACTACGGAGTGCACCACGGATAATATCCCAATAGGAGAGGCACGACTGAACCCAGGTCTGGGGACATGCCAGTGCTACAGAGCTGAGCTTGCCAACACATTGAAGTAACCAAAGCTAGAAGATGGTGACAATGCTTCTAAAGGATGATATTGATTCTGTTGATGGAAGAATCAAGTATTTTGGCCAATACAGCAAAGGTTGGTTAGACAGGAATTACAAACAGCGACATGGGATTCTTCCAGATTAGAGCCCTCCACCACAGTTTTGTTCTGGAGGATGCTTGTGCAGATAATTCCTTGTTTGTCCATTAATAGAAAGAACTTTAATAAATCAAGAACTTTCTTAAATGTGTTGATATACCAAGGAGGCCAATGGGTATTGGAGGCCTGACTTTTCCATCAAATGTTAAATCTAAACACCAAGTACCACGGGTCAAGTAAGATGATGTAAATGAGTAGTAAGAATTATGTTTTAAAACATATTAAGGTGAAAAGGGCCCTTACTGTACAAGAGAAGAAATTGAGCAAAATTTAATAAACAAAATGTAAACAAAAGCTATTTACTACCAAAAGAGCAGCTGTATTTTAAAGCACCACCACACACAGACCATTTTGCCCCAAACCCTAATGACCAAAACAATCTGAACCGAAACTACATTTCCTACAGAAAGTTTTCCATACCATGTAAACAGTCTGCGCACCGGCACGTAGGTGGAAAGAGCCAAAACGCTTTGGGGAAACAAGCGGAGACAAAAATCAGAGCTCACCCTGCATTTCACCCCTCCCTTCCCTGACACAGCGAAAGCACATCCACCCTGTCCCACTCCCACGCACCCTGGCAGATGTGTCCCCAGGAGCCCTTTCTCTGCCAGGAGAGTGCCTGACCTCATGCAGACACCCAACCAGCATCAGCCAGAAGGCAGACATGCTAAAGAGGACCTTGGTTCTTCCTGCTTTGCGGCATTTTATGTTCCGTTCAATGCAATGCTTTGCAGCATATTTTGAAAACAGTCATAAATTAATTTCTTAAAACTCAATCAAGGACCATATTCTGAGAATTCAGCAGATAATTACGGAAAGCAAGCAGATGCTATGGCACACCCCCGCACTGCTGCACCAGCCTGGCCCCCGCGCAGCCCCCGGCTCTCACCAGTGCACAGGCAGTGGCTGCCCTGAAGTGCCCAATGTACCTTCCCCCCTCAGATTTCACGAGCTGCCCTTTGATTAAACTGTATTTCCAGCCTTCTGGAAACCTCTCCAAAGCCACATCATTTCAGGTGCTGCTACTATTTCGTCTCAGACTGAAAACAAGCCAAGTGCACTGACGAGCAACCCACCAGCTGCCTCCGCACCTGCAGAGCGACCGAGGGAGACGCTCGCAGCAGCTGATGCAACAGGTAAGCTTGCAGCATTTTAAAAACAGCCAGCTACCTGAACCTGTATTTTTTTTGTTCTATTTCCTTAGGTTTCTTTCATTCCCAATCTTTGATCCAACATCCACCGACCGGTTCCCTCGCGTGTGCCCTTCGCTACTCTCATCTTGGCGCCTCTGTCCCCATCCAGTAACACACACCAGTTCTTGCTCATTTGCTTACACGATGTCCCATCTATTTTCAACTCTTTCCTTCCCTCCAAGAAACTGACTTCCTCATTTTCAATCTCATACTAAAGGAAAAAAAAAAAATAAAGACTTTTTTTGTTTGCTTAGGCTAGAGTGAACAGCCTTACTTCACTGACACACACGCTCTTCCTACATAAATCTACAGCTATTTAGCCTTTAATATTATCCATTCCTTTGCATTACCACACCAAACCACACCCACCCACCAAATTATGGGAATAATAATTCCAGGAAATCTTTCATTTGAGAAACCACTGCTAGATTTTTAGCATACTTCTGGCCTTTCTCTTGAGTTACTCGCTTTTAGAGCCACGGAAAAAGCAGCACTGAAATTTAATTCATGCATTCTTTGTTTTACAAGGTAAGAACAAGCAAGGGCCCTGTAGTGCTTCAAGTTCAGCATCAATGGCAAAACACTTGAAAACATCACTTGAAACAAATATCAGTATTAGTAAATCATGTATGTTTATTATCCTGTTTTCATTTCAAAATGTAACCACCCACAGGCAATTTAGGTCCTTGTTTACTACACAGATATTCACGCTTAAACATAGCTACAACCCCTCCATGCCTTTGCACATCTGTATCTTGTCCTTGAAAACATCACAAAAGGCCATTTAATGCAGAGCCTTGTTCACCTGTGCAATGCTAGAATTAAAGCATAATTTCTTTTCATTAGCATATTTGTTTTCTTTGCACGCAAATTTTGTGCTTCACTGTTCGAAACCTAGTGCTGTGATACTGAAGAAAGACAAGAGATAAGTTTCAAGAGGGTATTTTCAACAGCATGGGCTAGACAGAATACACGAGGAATTTCAATTTTTATCACTCCAGGTGCTTTTCTGCTACCTGCTCTTTCTTCTGTCTTTGTTAGAGGCTTTTCACATACTACACATACATACAGAAAATTACAGAACAGAAAACTCAGTCTGGTTTGCTTGTGGCAGAAAATAAAAGACCCAGCTCGGGTATCATTTAGATGGATGGCAACAAAAAGTACATTTAGCAATAATTGAGCAATTCTGTGTGATCAATGGATAGAAGTGTTACGCAGTCTGCATACTCTGTACGTATGTATTTTCAACATGTGGGTGACAAGCAAGTTCAAGTGGCACCAGAATAATCATTCTGTCCATATTATTCATACCACAGTGCAAATGACAGCTTGGCATGATTGCCTTCCAGGATGAAAAAGCACTGAACAGATTCTTGGGTACAGCTCCACTGCCCCAAACTATGCACAGACGGCTGTACTTTAGTATATGACATGATTCTCATGCAGCAATAGAAGTTCCTATCAAAGGTCTTAAGATTTGGCTAAAAACATCAGCCTTCAAGCAGTCACTAGGGAAAGGCAAATTTCCTGAACACGTCAGATTCACCCGGAATCTATTTATTCTAAAATTCAGAAAGCAGAATAAACATTTTTCAAATACAGGGGGGCTGTTTTAGTTCATTCTGCAGCTGATCAGATCCATGTTCTCCCTCTCTTCTGTATTTCATTTAGAGTGGTTACCCCAAAGCACTAGCTAGAAGCAATCTTTCATATAAACGGAATACAAGGTCTACAGTTACAGCTGAGCAAAGAAACGGGCGAGGATATGCCTTGCCCTTGTCTTTTCCTTGCCGAGCTAGCAACAGTCGAGTCCTGAGTTTGTGAAAAATTAAGTGGAAAAATGCAAAAAGGAAATGAAGTCTTTAAAGTATTGACGTATTTATGTAGTATTTATTATCTGTCAAAACTATATAAAAAGAGCAGCTTTTAAAATACTGATGATACAGCACATATACACATGTCATCGCTCAAAAATACTGAATTAAGATTCTAAATCAGACATCTTTTAACCACCCACAGCGGTACAGTTTTGCAGTTAAAGCCCACAACTCAGCCCGGGTGGGTGGGTGGCAGCACAGCACGAGCAGGGCTTTCCTCCCCTGCTCCCCAGGGACACCCTGATTTTCAGAGGAAGTATACCAATACTTTGTCATTAATAAGCACATGGTTTAAAAGGAACAAAGACTGGTCATCCAATCGCACACAAATATTAAGGATGTACTTTATGTTTCCACTTTATAACGCAGGCCAGGTGGCCTGTCTCATTGCTCAGCAAGCACTCAAGGGTTCAACAGCCGATGCAGGCAGGAGAGTGTGCGTCCTGCCTGTACAGGCAGCATCATGTCCCTACCTGATTCAGCTTCTAGCAACTATTAAAAAAAATCCCTCTCAATTAATCCCCAACATCCCCTTTCTTTATTCCTTTATTTGGTTGTTGTTATTATAAAGGCTACAAAAGTCACATACCACAGCATCTCTTTTATTACATGGGATGGAGAAGGCAAACCCTTAGAAAGTCAGCCAATAACACAAGTCCTACTGAGAGTACCTGGAACCGCTCAGATGCTTCCCTAAATAACCCGACGTGTGGACTGTGCCATACAGACCTGTACTCTGGGCTTTGGATTTCTCCAAAAGACCAGATTTATCAATCTCTTTAAATCTGTCCTCTCAAGGAAACCACAGACCCTCTTCGTGCCCGCTGACCAGCTAAACTTCTCCCAGCCACCGTCGTTTCTGTGAGCTGCTTAATCCAGCCCCCCACTGGGATCTATGGGGCTTATAAATCAATGTCTTAAACAAGTCACCTCTGGCTATATGCAAATAGAAAACAGGAATAAAGAGAGCACTTGCTGTAACACATTGCACACTCAATTAAAAGTACACATTTACTCCAGTTTTATAGTATTTTAGGGGGGTAGTTTCTCAGTTGGGGGTGGGGGTATTTTTACTTTTAAAGTTTTCACTGATTATCTTACTGGTGAAACCCTGAGGAATTGGAAAAAGTTTTTGTATTTAGGATTTCTCCACTATTCCAAAACATCAGCAACCTTCAAATGTGCATCTATTCTTTCTGGTTTTGAACAGTGATTACTCAATTAGTGGCTAATTACACTTCAGGGTGTTTAAAACAGAGGATATTCCACAGAGGTTTTCCTCAAACAAGCGTCTTTCTTCCAACCTTGAGAAAACAAATGAAGATTCACTAAGTCATCTTTTTCGCTGCTATTTTCGCATCAGTGCTCTAACACACATTATCCCCACCCATCCCCAGATATGCCATAGGCATGGAGCCAAAGGGGGTCCTGGAAACAAAGCGGTGGTTCACAGGACATCCAAAACAGGCCCCTGGAGCACAAATTGAAGATTTCAAACCTCTCAAAAAGCCATATATAAAAAAAATGCTTTCACAAAGATAAAAAACCCCACCAAAACTCACTCTACATAAGCAAAGTTAGCTGCCCCTGCAGAACAGATACATGCCAAGGAAAGAGAAGCTTTCGCATATCCTGAAGACTTTAGTGTAACCAAGTCATGACATCTCAAGTTTTTAATAACAGTGTTCACTCTCTGGACTCAGGAGAATCACACAATTTTATTATAAAGTATTCCTTCATATTGTGAATACAAATGAATCCTATTTACAAGCACATCTTATGTCATAACACTGAATACGTGGCAGTAAGGAAAAAGTATTGTCCGTTCAACAGGGAGCTACCAGCTCACAGGCATACACACTGTCCAAAAAGAGACTTTCACGCTGCCTTAACAGAGTTCTAAAATTATTCCATAGCTTGCTAATCATAGTGCAATGTGGAAGCAAAGGAAAACGCATCATTATTGTCTGAGTGCTGCCCCACATATAGGGAATACATTAACCTTTAAACGTACAGAATACTCCATCACAGGGAAAAAAACCCAGACATTATAAGTTTTGTGGAGCAGGGGGTATGTAATTTCCAAAAACACCGCACACAAAATAAGCCTGTCTTTTACAATAACCTCAGAGCACAGGAAACACAGAACTGTCACAAATCCTAATCTTAGTATATTTGCTGGCTTATTACAGTTTCTTCCACAATACATCACTATTAACATTATTTAAGTTCCACAATTGCACTGTGAACGTAGCTTTACCAAAAAAAAAAAAAAAAAGCAACAACAATACAGTCAGGTGCTCTTCCGTGTTTGAAGCATGTACTTATTTCAGCAATATAAATATTTCACAATAAAGTAGGAGTTGAAGCTTTAGCATGAAAAGAATATCAGCATTTTCAGACCAAACTTAAAGAATGTATACAAATAAACGTGTATGCTTTGGCGGTCAATACTGCAGCTCTGCCAAAAAAATGAGACAATCTTATGCTACAAATTCTAAATTAATTTTATTAAAGACTGCTGATGAGTACCAAACAAGCCCCATTGGCACAAGCACGTTAAATTACTGGGAATACAGAACCAGGAGGTTTCAAGTTGCATTAATTTAAATACACTGTCTGAACAACACTTTGAGCATGAAAAAAATTATAAATAAATGGTGTCATAATTATATTTGTAATGGAAATTTTTAATGTGCTAACCAATATAAAGCATTCATTTCAAATAAAAGGAGTAGCCAGCTTTATTCCTCTGTTAATTGCCACGTGGACCAATTTCTTACCACACAGCATGTTGGCTATAAATCTTAACAAGCAGTTTTAAATTGCTGCTATTATTGCTCATCAAGACGGAATAACCCTGGATGGTGTTCAGGGAAGCTTCTGTAACGTCTATCTCAAACAACTATTAATTTGTCATTTCCATGGGGATGCAATTTCAAGCAACAACTACCAACTCCTCCACTGTTTAAATGGGGGGGCCACAGAAAAGATGCAAAGAGACCACAAGATGGGAAATTTCAAATATTTCAAAAGGACAAACTCTTCCCTATGGGAGCGGTACAGTACTGGAGCAGTTTGCCCAGGGAGCAACCTCCATCCTCAGAGAGCTTCACAACTCAGGAGGTGGTGGACAACCCGATCCACCTCTGACACTATCTCTGCTTTCAGCAGAAGGTCGGACAAGGTGACCTCCAGGGGTCCCTTCTAATCCCAGTTTTAATAAAAAGCATAGTTATCCTTGAGCAGTATGATTTTAGTATTTGATGCAGTCTAAGAAACAGTCTTTCTTGAGTAGATTTGAAATTCACAGTCAAAATACAGGTGCAATTCACTAGCTAAACAATTATTATTAAACTGACTTTTTTCTCCCCTATTACTATTACTTTTTTAGGATAGGATTTACTTTTGAATGAATAGCCCACTAAGATTGCTGCTTAATGGTATGAGATCTGGAAAGGATGGGGAAGGCAGCACCATCTACCTCCCTTCTCAAAAAAATAAGATAATGGCATAAGCTCAAAAGATATCACTTAAAACAGTATTAGCAGTACAGCTAAGTAAAGTCTATTCCCTTCAAATTTTGATTTAACCTTCCTGTATTTACTGTAGACAGTGTTATACCTAGGGAGATATCTGCTTCACTTCAAAGCTTTATTTGCCACTAGCTAGCAACCCTCTTCACAGTACTTAATATAATCTGAAAGGTCTTTTGTCACTTCTCCCTTCAGATGTTAAAAGATTTTGTGTGGGCTCTCTCTTATAAAAAACACAAGCACTATTTATCATATTTGCACAATTTTACTGAGAGGTAAAACAGCAGTCGAAAGACTGCTTACATGCTTTTAATTCAATACTACATGATTAACCAGCTCTGCTTCTAAAGAACCAATTTAAAATTCTGCTCGAACCCAATCTAGCTTCTCCAAGCACACTGCAACGTCTGTACTTCTCTGCTCATTTTCTATCCCTCCTGATGCCTGTATGAAAACAAAATAGTTTTTCCATAGATATCCACTTAATTTGTTACTAGTTTTCAATCTAACTTGGGATCTCTCATTTGTATTTACTATTTGGTTATAAGGAAATATGTATATATATAAAATAAAAAATGCTGATAAATGACTGAACAGAGAGAGAAATCTCCTGGACTTGCAAGAAATTCATGACTCATTCCGAGATATTAAAGTCCTATAACACATACAGCAGCCATGTCTGCAACTTCTCACTCTTAAGTGCTTCACTGTATTTTCAGAACTGCATATCACATTTTTGCAGAGATGAGAGAACAAGTATTCCATAATGCAAGCAATGCTCGTCCACACGTTCGTGTATCCTCTTACCTTGGATGCACTGAAGAGTTCCATCCTCCCCCCTTATTGTAAAGGTTTCACCTGGATTAACTTGAACCAAAAAGACCTGCCAAAAGAAAAACACATTTGTTTCACTGTGATCTTCAAAAATTGTATTTCCCGAACCCAACAACCGTGTTATCCGTACTTTGGAAGAGATACGGGGGGCAGGGAGGGAACAGACTGGTATACTACATCTTTGGGTACCAGCAGGGTCCAAGAGCCAGGAGAGGTTTAAAGCCTACCTACTCATCTAAATTTTCAGAGCTGAAATAAAGATGTGACTCAGTTGTGTGCAGGTGGGAATTACAGCTTCGGGTTCCACCACCAAACTCTTGGCATTGGCACATGAGAGCAGAGAGCACATAACAAACTCCAGCATGCAGCACTAAGCCATACCAGGATTTCAAGTTCCCAGGAATAACAGTTTTTTGCAGTGTAAGGGGAGTTGATCCATTACATTTTTAAAAATTTAACCTTTAGTCCTACACATAATAGATCTCAGTTAAGCAAAAATCCATAGACACACACAGTTCAACAGTTGCACACAGAACCAGTAATAAGCTATTTAGTAACAAATATAATTTTTTTAAAAATAATCAAAATATCACCCCAGTCTCCCATTGCTGAATTCTGCAGATGACGGGAATGCTACAAAGACCAGGAAGCACCAAAACGCATCCCAGTTCAGTGTACATTGTACTCATCTTTATTAATTTTCAGGTGTCTAAAATGATGCTTTTAAAACTTATGATTTAGATTTCTTTCTTTAATGGAGAGTTTCACTGGAAATTAGTGATCATTTATCCCATGCTCTTGCTGCTTGTGAAACTTACTCAAATACTTTAAACACACTTCTGTTAACTTTGCTTTGTCAGTAGTTCAATCAAAATCTGGATTAATCTTGGTATAAATTGAAAATTTAGATTTATATCTTTTTGTGAAAACTCTCTCTAAAATTAGGTCTGGTATTTATATTCTGTGACACCTGCATGCAGAATTTAATCATTCAATCTGGAAAGACAGAATTTGAATTAATGTTGTGTTTCTGAATTCCTTAAGCTAAATGCCTAAGATAATTATTACCTAGATGACCTTTTGAATTACAGTAATCCTACAAAAACCCATTATTCCAGCAACATTTTTAAAGCACAAGCTGGAAATCAGAAAAATGACACATGAAAGCCATTATTTTGTCTGCAACAATAATTTTCGGAGAGCACAGATCAGGGTGGATCTGATCCAGCATACAGAGCACAATAAGTGGTTCAGAAAAGATAAAAGGCACAAAGCCATTCCATCCCTAATCTCCGAACAATCAACATTTAAGTGACAGCACTTAAATGTTCTTTCGCTATGAATAGGCGGGGATTACCCACAACAGGATACGGGTATCAGGTCAAAAGAAGCGCAGAGCAAAGCAGTGTCATTCAGCTTAAAAAAAAAAAAAAAAAAAAAACAAACAAACAACAAACCAGAAACCTGAACACAAAGAGGCAAAGAATCTTAAAAATATTTCATTAGCTCATTTGCATTATATGTCTAAACCAACAGATCTGAAGCTGGTTATTTATTAACATGCTTGATTAACATAAACCAGATGCCCTAGCACACCATCACACCTTTGGAAGAACTTGGTGCAACTCAAAATACATACCCTAACTAGACTGATGTCTTGTATACAAAAAGCTCGATCTTTTCCCTAAAGCAAGGAGTTGAGTTTAATGGCAGACATAAGACTGACCATGCGAGAGGGATTCCTCTTACTACACAAGGCGCGTGTCTACCCCAGAGTTATCAGAAGGGTATGATTTACAAATTCGTTTTCAAGGAGTCATTGCAAAAGGTCCATCACCAGCCCAAGTGTCTGCATTAGCACGCCTGCAGTTGTGCTTTGAAAATAATTCCTTGGGTTTCCACATTAAAAAAAAAAAAAAGATTATATCCCTAATAACAGCTGTTGCTTATGATGGTCGAAATGAAGTAGCATTATCCTTGCCTAATTACGCAGGTTTTTAACACAAACAAATTGTTCCATCAACAAATTTGTTTCCTGAAGGGCAGAGCCATCACGGCTTCGTCCCCCCATCACAAGCCCGTGGGGAGAGCCTGGAATTATATATATTAGCTTCTATTAAAATGTTCTATATATGGGAACAGTTCCTTATTAACAGTTTCCAGTGTAAAACAGCTTACAGATTTCATATTTATTTAAAAAAAACCATCAGCACAAGTTACTGTCACAAAACATGGGATTAAGTTGGTCAGAAAGCAAAGTTCCCCATTGTGTGCTGCAGGATAACAACCGTCAACTCTACTTGGCCTGTCTGGAGCAGGGACCATACTATTTTGCCCAAATTTTAAGTACAGCGCAATAAAGACAAGAGACCACACAATATTGTCACCCAGGATCTTGTTTTGAGGTTAAATATCGAATACATTGAAAGGATAACATTTTTCAACTATTAGCTGTGCAATTAAGCCACAGGCCTTTTCAAAATGATATTGCTGCTGGGAAAAAAGTGCTTTATTTTGTCAATCTGTGATTTGCAGCAAGTTCCACCATGGTTTTCACCTA
Organism: Gymnogyps californianus; assembly: GCF_018139145.2. Taxonomy (NCBI): domain Eukaryota; kingdom Metazoa; phylum Chordata; class Aves; order Accipitriformes; family Cathartidae; genus Gymnogyps; species Gymnogyps californianus. Next base: position 23,444,806 of record NC_059480.1, read on the forward strand.
AAATCCAGTAAAACTAATCCTGGTTTTCCAGGCTCTTGAGTACGTTTTTCAGCTTCAGTGATCACAAAATTATATTGTGAAATGCGTACAATTTGTACCATCTCATCTCCTAACACTCTACAAGGCTGAAAGCCATAACCGATCTGGTTTTAGTGATATTTGGACATTTAAATATATACACAAGCACAAAGATTTTCAAAGGAGGTCAATGAGCTTGACTTCTTTCAAACCAAGTAAGTCTTTTGCACCTCATGATGGCAGCCCCACCAAATCTGCACTTTCAGAGTCGGGGTTTTTGTGCTACAGAAGAAACACCGACATTTGTGAAATTCATTCACTTCAGTAAAATTTCAGAAAAATTAAGAGCCAAGGAGCAAGAAGAGAACCCGAGGCCCTGAGCCACCAAGCCTTTGCGTATAGCTGAAAAGGCCACCTCCAACTATGCAGGGTTTCTCAGAACAGTGAAGAAAACAACCTCCAGCTACAGTGGTACAGAAAAGCACATGCTAAACCCAGTAACCATCAGTGCGCATAACAGACTTAGAAGTTATACTGTAGGCAAGAACTGCATTGGAATAAAGTACTGTAGCTGTCATTCCCTAAAATGTAAAAAAAAAAAAAAAAAAAAAAAAGAAAAAAGAAATAATGAGAGCAAACAGGAATAGCTGACGTGTGACTGATGTCGGTCAACGCTGGAGCAAGGGCTGGATGCAAAGGGAGGATGGTCGACACGCGAGCACACATACCTGAGGTGGCCTGAGATCCAGGAGCAGGATGCTCCTCAGGCAAGACCCTCCGCTTGTCCCCCACCGCAGGCACACTCCTCGCAGCAGGCTGCAGCCCAGCCCCAGCCTCTCCTCTCTGCCCAAAGCTGGGGTACTGGGGTTTGCCCCCATAATCCACCCCACCACCCAAACCCCTCTGCACTCACCCCATGCCACGCATAACCCCCTGGGAGCTTGCAATTGCAAAGCACCGACTAACGAGCTGCAGAGTTGAGGTCAAACCATTAAAGCCAGAGCACATCCAGTATTAGATACTGGGCATTTTCCAGCCAACGCCCCCAATTTGTCCCAATTGCCTGGGACAAATAATATCGAGGCACACTGCAACTTCTTTTGTTTATACACACTAAGTATGTCAAACTAATTCAAAGATTTATTTTTCCCCACGTCCTCCTAAACAACAAAACCATATTCTGCAGCCTGGAATGCAGCTTTTCTCTTTCCTTTCTACACAAGGGATCTTCATGAGAATGCTTTGTTTCTGAAGCTTTTCATTAAAAATCTGAAGAAAGTAATTTAAAAGTCTAAAAAGAATGTCTTTATTTTAATGAAAACAAACACAGACGATCTTTAATTGCCCTATGTCTCTTCCAATATTCATCATCCCGAGCATGCAGGTTTATGAGATGGCAACAAGAGGAGAGAACTTGAAAAGTCACTTTGAGCCCAGGCTGCTGCCCAGCAGCATCACGACGGTGCCGTTCGATGTCCGAGGGCACCTCAGCCCAGTTTCAGTCCCCTGGCCTCCTCACATCCACAAAGCTGGAGCTTGTGACAGCTGTGAGTAGGGTGTCAGCAGCACAATCCCAAAGGCTGCTTCTTTTCCCTAAAAAGTGCTCAGATGTTTGCTTTAGCAGTTTAATCCACTTGGTGTTGAAGCCCAGCCTTACCTGCTGCATCCTCAGAGAAAGTTTGCTATCTCCATAACGTTTTTTTTTTTTTACATTTATTTTGCATTTAAGAATGTTATTGTATTTTATTTGAAGTCGTGTTTGTTAAGACTGATTAATGTTACTAAGTTGCATAGTTACTATAAATATTTATAATCACACACACACCCAATTTGGCCATAATTGCTCTATGTCCAGAGTAAGTTTTCATAACGAGCCAAACGCGTGTCACTCATGTCCCCCTTGTTCCTGCTGGGAGCAGGGGAAAGACTAACGAACCTGCCAGCAAAGTCTAACACAAGCTTAAAGCTCAGGTTCAGGAATATAAAGCTATATACATTGTGGATAAACAGTGTCATACAAAGACAGAAAATGCTACCTGATAAGGACCAAGGGCATATGCTATTATCTATTTTGTATAGTATTGGTTTACTTACACAAGTGTTTTTTTAAGCACACAGAAGAAAATTCACATTCAAAACAGGCCATGACCTCCTAACTGCTTTGCTGCAGATCACCTGTGAGCGCAGGCACAGCAGTAAGTAGGAAGACATTCACTTGCATCCATGTGATGCAATACAATCCAAGGCTCGCTTTAAAATATTTCCACTTTATGAGAACCTTTTCCTTGCTAAGGTCAAACAGCCACTTGCACTGCTTTGGCTTATTAAACCGCTGCCTTAAGCATTTTCTGATGTGGCGAATTTTCCCTTCCCTGTTTAGATATATCACGCTTCATACAGCTGGGGGCACGGCATCACAGGCACCACCTGGGATCCAGCCACTGGTCACTCAGAAATGCTTTAAAAATTAAAATTAAGATCTACTGTATTTACAATTTCTACAGTGCGTAACTTCTGGAATATATTGCATCTTTGGAAAACAAAACCAACCCACCAAAACCCCAAAAAACAGAATAATCACTTGGGTCCACTCTCTATTCTACTTTAAAAGACTGTGCCCCAGATCCTGATGAATTTCCAGCTCCATCCCGCAGGAAGGACCAAAGAATTCACACCATTCTGTGTGCAATATTCTTTCCAGAAATGCATTCCTCCTCAGCCACACAGGAGCAGGTAGGATAAATACTTTCAACCTCTCTTCAGTAAGAAAAATCAGGAAACATGCTACATCTTAAACAATAAAACAGTGACTTTTAAAAATTAATACTTTGATAATAGTGTTCTGGGTTTAACTATCCTTTCTTCCATAGGACACAAAATAGAGGCATGAGGTGATTCAGTCAATTTACGACGAGTGTTATTGATAGCGAAGCCCACAAGTGACAGATCCTGAACCCCCTACTTTATCACAAGTTAAACACACTCCCAAACAAGCAGTTAAAAAAAAAATAAAATAAATCAGTATATCTTTGTAACAAATTGCTCTGATAAGCAAGAAATTTTAAGATTCATGAAGTTCTAGCAAATTCTGTGTTTCATTGCATTCACAAAGAAACATGTTTGTGAGAACAGTCTGAGAGTTTGCCCACTATCATCCTTCAGTTAAAATTCCTTCAGAAAAGTTCATTCTAGAGATTTCCTACATAGCAAACGCTGCCCATGGGTTAATTTTGCTAATGTTACTTATCTGTCATCTGTTCTAGTCTAAATGCCTTCTCTAAGACTACTGAATCTGCTTTAAAAGTCGGTATATTTAAACAGAAGGAAACTTCATCACCCTTTATCCGACAGCCATTTTTCATGGACTGATGCTTCTCAATTCAGGTATCTTAGATGTGTACCAGTTATAAACCTTTTTCTTCTTGAAACAACCCTTCCATATGCAAGTATCCTCCCCTCTCCCCAAAAAGGACATTTCTGCAAGGATATACAAAAGAATTTCAAGAAAGTATGAAGAAGTAACTCTAAATCTTGGCACAAAGTTCATTCACTCAGCTCAGCTGCTGTTCATGTACAGTACAAAACCCAGCTAAACGCTTTGAAGCTCTTGCAAGGTGCACAGACTACTTGTGCTACAAGAAGGTACCAAATCTTGTTCCTCATTCAGATGTACTCTCGTCTCCCCTATTCAAAGTGTGTGACCCTAAAAGACAAGAACAAGCACACACAGCACTTCGTACAGTGCCTGGGCTCGAGCCAAATAGTGAAAAAACAGGGTTTGGCAAACACACCTTTACAAAGAGCAGGCAAGCAGAACACTTGGTACACTACTGCAGGTGCAGTGAGCAAACCAAGCCGAAATAAAACTTCCCAAACTAAATCGCCCGGCATTCCGCACAGATGTGCTATGGCACAGCTAGCTGCCCCTCCGCTTTATACTCCAAGCTTTTTACAGCTTGGAGTGGAGTACCTACAGGAAACCATTGAAATTCTTGGACCAAAAGGTTAATTATCACTCCTCGAATCCCCACAGGAGTTACAAGTGGATTAGAAGCAGAAACACAGTAAGCAGCAGCTCTGGAAGGGACATGAAAGCATTAAATACAGTCAGCAGTAGTGGAAATTAAGTGTGGGAAACTTTAAAAAAAAAAAGTGCCAGTGCTAGAAATGCCATTTTGGGTAGTCTAAAGAAGAGGGATTACTGTCAAGCAGGCAGAGACATTCCTAGCTCTGCCCTGCACAGCTCTGCAGCACTTACCCCAGGAAGATAAAACAATTGAAAGTTCCTATGCAATCGTCTTACAATACAGGACTGTTTACTGGCAGAATTGCCTTTTGCATCCCTCTCCATCTGGCTGCTGGTAAAGCTGAAGTGTTTTACCAGCTCCAGTCTTCTCTTTTCTACATATATAAGAACTGGTCTTTTGAGAAAAGGCTTTTCTCTGAAGCTCAGCGTTTCCAGGTACAGCTCACAGCACAGCTCTACCATGCTGGCATGGCTGAGGCTTCCCATATCCAGTAACACATAAGGGTCAGCAACGGCAAGTGCATCCAGAGCATCTCATCAGAAGCAAGTCTTCTCAGCTCCAGAGCACAAGGCACTGATCTGCATGCTGGCCACACTGCAGTCTGGAAAACTCCACATGCTTCATCTCTCACTAGCTGAGCCGTGATGCTTTCTTACCACCAGCTTCTAATAGAGACTGTAACTAACCCTGGAAAAGCACATGTCCTTATAAAACTAGCACCTATTTATGTCGTAATATAAACCATCTTTATTAAGGAAGTCATTCTTACATGAAACTAATCTGAAGGCTGTTCCTGCCTTACAAGTAACTAAGATAAATCTCTTTCAACAGACACGTAACATTTGCTTCTACATTACATACAAATCATGTTAGGAACAATTACCATAGTCCATTTGCTGCTACTATATGCAAAGATCAAACAGAGCATTTATTCCAATTTCATTCCATTTTAGAACTGTACTTTTAAAAAGTGAAGACATCAACTAAAGCTTCAGGAATAGGATGAAAATGATAAAGCATAAAGGCAGCTAAGCTTTGCAACATATGAGGGCACATCCACACTAGAGGCCAAAAGTGTCACAGAAAACTGGTATTCCAGCTGCAAGTACTTCAAGAGATAAGGTGATGAGGTCTACAAGCATCGTCCAACAAACATTTATGCAGAAAAGGAACCTGGCCCAGAACTGTTCTGCTGAGTCATATTTGCATAGCACAGCAAAAACAAAAGTAACACACTTCCAGTATGTCAGCAATTCTTTTTTCCCAAAACATTAGATGAGAAGCTAGTTTAAAGGCAACGGAGGCATCTGCCAAGCAAGGCTGCTGAATCATCACTGATGGGGAAATTCAAAGACTGGACTTAGAGCCCCATCTCAAAGGAGGGCTCAGAAGACTTCATTTATTCTTTCTGTACTACAGAAGGACCCACTGGACAACCTAACCTGATAAATGGTTTCCAGCAAGGAGGAAAAGGCATATTTAAGGAACAATTATCCTATCCAGTATCAATAAGATCGTGCCTTCACTTAAGCGTATTAATATTGGACTTGGTAAATAGAGCCATTAAAAGCTTTCTTTTCTATTTTTTCAAGTTGAAGCACGCTGTGCAGAAACGACTTTAAAAAAAAAAAAAATCACAGCAATGAAAATCTGTATCGTCCTGAGAACCCAGATAAGCAGACAGACTTAGAAGCTTAGAAGAAAAGCAGAAATTATTCTTCCTCTCAAGGTCGGTGTAGCTTAAAACACAGCTTGGAGGGAAGAACAAATGATCAAGGGAATGAGAAGTAACAGAATGACATTTTGTATTGATTCATGGAGGACAGCTTACTTCTACCTTGGTTAAAATACTTTGCTGAAATGTCTCAAATCAGGAGGGAGCCAAATTGAGTAAACACAGAAAAATTGCTACAGTAGATGTTCTACAAAGAGAAACATTAACCCAAGATGACAGGTTTGGCAATCTACCAACTATCAGCTTGAACCTCCAGGCTGTATCCCAACATGAAGGCATCGCTATGGTCTTGTAATCATTCTACCTACCTCTGATCAAGCTTATTAGAGAATATCTCCTAGGAAAATATGAAAGCACCTATAAACCTGCCTTCCTGCAAAAGCCCACTCAAAATTCACTTCTGCCCCTCTAAGGTTTATAATAAAGCACAGGGTAACATATAAGACTGCCGGGATCAGTACACTTAGGTAAGCAAAGAATAGCAGATATCACACGACTCTTGTCTTCAATTGTCCATTTCTTTCTTTCTTTCCCTTTTTTACAATCTCAGCATTTTTGTTTTAAGTTCTTAAAATCTCATCACAGATACTAGCAAGATGACTGGACAACAGCTAGCACAAGTTAACTTTCTGCAAAGCCCTCAAATATGTAGCATTTATAGCCATTATTTCAATCCCATTGTTTTAACTTCAATGAACACATATGCAAATAATCACATTAAATTTAATGGTACACTTAAAGCATTGCTTTTAATGTCTTTCCAGAGTAAGTGCAGATTTCTACCTTCCAGGAAACATTCTGCCCTCCCTAGTGCTAGTGAAAACCATCTTCCCCATCTTCAAAATCCCTTGGTGGCCCACAAATAGTTTCTTTAAACCAGCCACTTTCTGCAAAGCTCACTGACCTGCTGCGATCCATCGCCATTCACGATGTGAGGCATCATGGCTACCTCCCCGTTCAGCAACGGTGGCAGCTCCAGCGGAATTTGGTCGGTCATCATCATTGTGACGTACATTCATGGAGAATTTTCCTCAACGGGCTTCCTGCAAGAGAAGCATCAGTTAAAGACCCTGGAAAACCCACTTAGTACTTTAGAAGGTCACCGACATCCACATGGATTTTGCCATTAAGGTAGCAACCAAAGCAGGTCACCTGCTTTTGTAACAGGATGCATACAGGAACTTGAGGCGCTGAACGGAGGTTTTAACTGTGAGATCAAGAGCATGGAAAGTCAAGTTTCCATGCAAGACTTCCAAAAACCAACTAGCCAGATTTCCACTTTTTCCCACAATTATAATCCCCAGCCCTCATCGCACTGCTGAAATAGGCAAGTTCTGAGACACTTGGAGGAAGATTTACTCTGTTCCTAAAAGTCAGCATCCTGCTAGCTACCACAGCTCTTGGAACTACATCATCCGTGCAGTTAAGGTGTTACATCAGTTTCACTCAATAGGCACAGTTCAAAGCCAAACACCTTTATTTTCTTTCTAGGGCCCTGTGAACAGCGTGAACTGCCACCTATAACACAAAGAGCAGGCGCCTGACTTCCACTTAGTCATGATCCAAAGGATTAAGGTTTCTGCTGGAGCAGGAGGGACAGCACATCCCCAAACTCTGAACACCCTGCACTATACAGAGGACAACAGAAGATGATCTCACTTAAGGATTTGTGAAGAATCGCATATCACTTCCAGCACACCCTCCCCCTTCACAGCTAACTGATGTGATATGCAAGCATCACTAAAACCGTGGGGAGATATTGCTTTGTAAAAAGAAGTCTTAATTCAGCATTAAGGGGACCATCATACTGTTTTATGGCGCAATAATCCAGTTCTTTACCGAATAAGATGGGTGACCTAACCACATAGCTTATCTAGACTTCTACACAAGAACTCCTAAGCAAAGCAACCTTACAGGTCCAGTGCTGATTCAGCAGCCTCCTTAGTACCTCTCATGCCAGAGAATCCCAAAGTCCTCCTGAATAATTTCATATACATCACAAATTCAAGTTAGAAAAAAAAATATGCTGTGACTCAGGTGGCTGATAACAGCCAGGTAATCAGCTGGCACAAGACCACCACAGTACAGAGAGGGGAATTTTTGGCAAAGACCAACAGGGAAATCTCCACTCACGAGGAAAGTGGTGTGGGATCTAGTATTTACATGGAGCACTTGACTACAGAGCCATAAACCGGGAGTTTAATTCATCTGCTCCGGAGGGAACGAAGCGCTGAGCCAACCTCACCAGGGCTGGAGCATGCAGTTCCACAGATGCTGCATGCTGCAAACCTAACACCCCCGTACCTGCTCTGCCCCCAGGTGCTGCCAGGCTTTAAATTTAGGGTGTTTTTTAAAATTTTTTTTCAGTTTAACAACTAAACTGATGGTTTAGTTGAAATATGCTCTCTCCATTTTCATCAGCCTCTTCCAGAGCTCGTCAGAATCCCATCACCTGCAGAGTGACTTGACGATCCAAAGCATCAGCCTGACCAGGAGCTGGTACTCCAGCTCCTGAAGAGGACCACTTGTGTGATTTAAGAATGATGGCGGTGCCCACACAGACTGAATCACATCTATCCTTTCATTCTTATCACACAGGCCCCCTTCACATCTAAGTGGTACCAGAAGACTAAAAGTGGATTTGTTTTTCAGAAGATGTGCAAACTTAGCCCTGTTAAGTTTGATGTATGGCTGGACCATACATCTCAAGACTGGCATTTTAATTTAACTCAGTACCAGATTTAGCATGACTCTCTCAGCTCTTTTCTATGTTCTTATCCGCGTGAAAACACCACTTTTCTAATCTTCACTTCACTGAGATATAAACAGAGGCAATCTCTTTTCATCCACCTTTAAACGAAACCCCTCCTTTGATCTGAGACTCAATTACAGGACAGAAGTTCTCAGAAAGCTTGAGACACAGTTGTCAAGAGGATGGTACATCCACAGCCGAGTTTCCAAGTCCTGTCTCCTGCCTGCATCAACTGCTTTGTCCCAGAGTCTGGCAGTGTTTTAGTCCTACTGTCACCACTACCCTGAATAATCTGCCCTGCAGCGCATACACCCATGGAGTAAGGAATAAGGACACTTACTGAACACTCCTGGAGCCCACAGGATCAAGCTCTCTGATCCGGCATGGATCTGTCGGTAACCAAAGCCTCCCTGGCTTAGTCATTCAAAGTTCTGACCCAGCCATTACATGGGCTATAGAAATCTGTCCGACAGCCCAGAAGCTTTGCTCAACTCATTTTCCCCCTGAAGTTTTGCAAAGTTTTGCAATGTTTGGAGCTGCTTCCTAAACCTTTTGCTTCTCATTACTTCACAGTCTCAGGTTTTAATTCTGAGAAATATCCAAGTCCACAACCAATATTCATAGGTGTTGGGTTTTGGGGGTGGAGGGGAAGGAGTGGGGCAGTGTGATTTGGGTTTTGGGGGTTTTTGTTTGTTTGTTTAAAATTATGAGGAAGAAGAGAACATGTGAGTTTTTGAACCATTTCTTAAATGCTTGGGATTAAGAAAGGACTGCAAAAGCCTAACACTGAACACCAGTGAGAACACTGGAGTTAGCAGCTTTCAATGGAAATAGACCGATTGAGTCAATAGGCAGTTGTACCTCAAACTACATTGGTTATACATGTAGTTATGTATCTATACTTTTTGTGTGTGTATACGTATATATATTCATATAGAAATAAAGATTATTTTAAAAGAATGCAATGTTCATAGAACTATTTTAAACCCATGTAAAACAATACCCCCCTCCCCCAAATAAATGACACGTTCATCTAGTCCGAATCTGAAAGCTTTCAGCTTTAGCGGAATTTAAGCGTCACGCCGATGCTATTTTCTTAAGGAAAAAAAGCCAGACTGTAGCTTGAAGCTACATATTTTCCTAGTAATATTTCCATTCCAGGCACAACAACCAATATGTTGACATTTATTTGCTACATGTCATTATTTAAAGTTTTACAGCTGCATTCCTTTTGCTTTATTAATGGTTTGTCACTACAGCCATGTCTACACTTGCCTCACTTTAAAGGGAGGGGGGGAGAAAAAGAAATAAAAAGGGCTTCCTTTATTTGTCAGGTCTGGTACGACCGCGCCAGAGGTAATGCCAGCAACAGTACTGGCTACACAGCACAGCCGGCCACAGGCATTTTTTTTTTTAAGCAGTATTTCACATAGACGTACTCCACACAGAGTTAGATGAGACAGGGTTACAACATCTACCGTGAGACTGGCAGACTTCACACCAAAGCCAAAACCTTTGGAAAAGGCTTCACGCACTTTTTTAGCTTATTTGCTCATCCATCCTACTTAAAACAGATTTATTCACCATGCATTCACACCCCTCCTGAAACCTAGCGTTCCCCCTACAGGGGATGCTCACATAAGCAAACTTGATTAATACAAAGAAGGTGAGGTTTGAACACAAGCACTTTCTTTTTCCTGTAAATTCAGGAACATCACTGGAAGAAAACACCAGACAAGGACTCAAAGAGCCAGGTCACATTTCAGGATATGAGAACTCTTCCTTAGCTAAAATATGAACTGCCAAATACTAACCCACAGCTTTTTTTTCAGGTACTAACTCAAATTTGGGGTTTTGTCTAGAAAGCTGACTATATTTAAATTTAAAAAAGATATTTCCTGTGCGTCTACATTCCCTAGGTTTGGCTGGGAGGGACCACAGCAACGCCAACATGGAGCGAGAGGCTGCATCTCCCTGTCTAGCTACCTCCAGGAATACGGGAAATCACAGCTTCCAATCTTGCTGTAGAGCAAGGAAGAAGAAATAACCATCCAAATTTGATGTTTCTCTCCCTAAACCAAACTTCCAAACCTTCTAATGTTTGCAAGTTACTCTTACAAACCTGATTTTCAATTCGGTACTGCAGTCTTCTACCGATCACCGAGATGACTCTGTTTCCTTGAATTAATTCAATATGTGAATTAGTAATACATAAATTAGTTGCACATGGCACTAGGGAGAAAATTAAAACACACAGAAGAACAAAGTGCAACTATCTAAAAAGCAATGCCCATGTATGGTGAATTAATATGACCCAACGGGTTACATCAGAGTTCTCCCAAAATTCCAAAAGCAGTGTGAACCACATCAAGATATCCAAGTCCTACTTTTCCTAGAAGGTTTTACCCATGCTATTAATGGGGCTATAAGCCAAGAACATTTTTCTTTTTGTGATTTTTTTTTTCCACCTTCTGTGTTTTACAAAGCCGAAGAACCTCTTCCAGCTATGGCAGACAAATTGAGAGAACCTGGCAAAAGCATGAGGAGTTCTGAATATTCCAGTCCTGTGACCGCTTTCTACAAAGGCTCAATTTTTATTTCCCTGCAGCAGATCATTAAAAGCTACTGAACAAAGTGTTCTGCTTTTTTATCAGAATCATCTGGAATTACAAAGATGACAGACAGCTTTCCAATACCTAGTAGAGGCACATATCCTGGTTTATTTAATATACAACAAAAATTCAGTACTAAATGCGCATTTGCAGTTGTGCAGTGCTTACTTGGGGTTATTCCATCCGATTAGAAAAGAACATACTGCGTAAAGAGTAAGAAGCTATACCACCTTCAATCCTAGCATTACTATAGAAAATATTTGAAACACACAGTATAAAACTTTAAAAGAAAGAATTTTCTCTTTCCAGCCAAAAAAAAAAAAAAAAAACAACTTACAATTTCAACATGATGAAGTTCATACACAGATGGTGCATGCACACACACACAAGCCCAAACAGCCCATGCAGCAATTAATAAACAAGCAAACAAAAACTCCTCAGATTTTCTACAAGATTTGTCCTCAGGCATGACGAGCAATTTGTCCATGGCCCAGCCACCTCCCGAACCAGCTGTGACCACAGCCCCTCCTGGCCACCAGCCACATCATTGAACAAGACCATCCATTTCTCAAACTGCTTTCCATGAGATTAAGCTCGAATGCTACTCGGCAGCGGCAACCCTCAGAGAAAGCCAGAGGCGCACTGGTGCTCAACCTTCCCTTCCTAAATTTAGGATAAATTAATTGTCGTGATCAGTAACCATAAGCTATCCTGCCTTTATAACAAATGCCAGAATTACATGGTATTGGCATGTATGGTGTACACGTGTCCAGTCCCCCCTGAAGAAAATTAACCTAAAGCATTCCTTGTAAAGACAACTCAGACCTTGAGAGCGGCTTCAAAGATGACAGAACCTATTACCCAACAAAAAGCAGTTTTCTTGAAATAGAAATTTTCTCCACTGATTCTTCAAAGTCATAAAAACCCATCCCATTGAGGTTGGGGAGAGAAGGAGAACCTTGCGTCAGAACCATATATTTTAATTTTTTTTTAAATATCAGGTTATGTAGTCTAATATGAGCTCCTTTCTACCATTATTTTTTATATATATGTATTATATGAGCCCCTCTTCTACTATTCTGCACGTAATGGGTGCTCTTCTCTTGCACAGCAGTTGATGCACTGATCAGAGAAGTAGTCCAACACATCAGGAACTTCCTTGGTAGTTTACAACAATGGGAAAAGCTAGTTCAGGTGTGACATCAAAAGCCAGCGTCTTTTGATGCTATAACTGGTCTAATGACCAGCTGTCACTTAAAAGGGGACTGTTTCTCCCCCCTACCAGCCATTTTCCCTGGCTTGTCCTGGGGCAAACCAGGTTCTGCAACGAGGACTTTCAGAAATCGGCAGTTCTCTGACCGCAGAAGGAAAGTATTTGTGATATCTGATCTGCATCCTCCAAACCACATCCTAATAGCACAACCAGCCCAAGCGCTCCACTGTCATCTGCACAGTTAGTTTCACCGCAGACGGGTTCCCCCATCCACTGTACTATATTGACTCTCAAATACTCGTGTTGTTATAACCGGGAGAAGAGGAAGTAGGAGTTGCTTAAAATGGTTTTGCCATGGTTAAAAAATATGTATGGAATCACAGGCTCATGTCAGAGGGAGTCCCACTTAGCACCACTGAGAACTCAAACACAGCTTTAGAAACACAGGCCCCAAAAACAGGGAAGACTCAAATATTTCTAGAAGAAATCTCACTTTTGGAAAGCAATACAGTGAAATGCAATGAGAATAAGAAAATCCTTTTGCATTTGCAGCAGCCATTACCTGCAGCACACGTTATTCTTCTTCCATAAAAAGAAACATTCTTGGAACCATTTGCTATTTTCCAGGAGTTTGCATGCGGAATTGAAGAACCATATCGAAGTCTGGTATGTCAAATCATGTCACTGCTGATCATTATACAGTTGAAGAAATGGGTGCTTTTTCCAGAGATATTTTGAACAAACTCAAAAATAACTAGAGAGAAAAATAACTAGGAAAAAAGTTGCTAGTATGTACAAACAGAATACGTATACACAACCTCATAGACTTATTTGTACACACACACATTCAGACACTAAGAATTTAAAATGAGTACATGACCCACTAGAAAAGCTCCGAATGAGAAGTGCTTCTCCTGCACGTTACTGTTGATGCTGGTGTTTGCATGCAAGAGATGAAAGAGCTTACACACAGCCTCGTTTTCCTATTGTATCTTGTACAGCACACGTTGAAATTTAAGATTAATTAAAACATACATAACGCAATTATATTTTCACTGAAAAGCAGAGAGGTAAATATAGCTCCTTTCAAGAGACTCTTGCCATGGCTTGCCACTTGAATTCAAAAAGGAGTGGTAATAATTGTTCATGTAGAAAAGCCTCTTGAGACATGAGCAGTACCTGGAGGTATGCGCACAGATGGTTGGTCAAGGCACAAACAGTCTGGAATTTGTCTTGTCTGATGTGCGTTCATTAGTTTAGTTAAATCACATCCGTCTGAAGAGCAATTGAAACCTGAAAGCATTCTTTCTCTGTTTAATTGCAAACACGGTAGATTAATTTGAAAGCATCCAAACAGACTGGCTTCTTCATAACAATTTTGAAGAAATACATGCAATTTTAAAAATCTGTTATGACAAAAGAAAACGGATTAGAGGGAATGCATACCCACAAAGCTCACTGGCATTTTATGAAGAGGTAGTAAAATGCCTGCCGCTTGTTCTCTGTGCCATTTCACAGACAACAAGGCCACCAGTAGCTGGATCCTATCTCCAGCAAGCTGAAAAGCATAAACATCCTCTCAAAACTTAACCACTGTAATTAATCAGTGGGTTTATTCCCCTCTAGTTTATTTTTATTTTAAATAACAACACATTTCAATGTCCATGGTACATTCCATCTCTAAAGATGGAATTATCAGCAGTATTCAATTCTACAGGGGATGAAGGAAAGTTAACAGTGGTTTTCCCCACACTGGTGTGAGATTGTTAAGGCAGCTATCCAAAGGGTAATATGATATGATGATTTTCAGTAGTTTGCATTTATTTTGACCTAAAATTTGACCTCAAGTTTTCAAGACCCAAAACTCCATTATTTTAAAGAACAACAATTTTCCAATGCAACCGGCTGCATACCCCTCACAGGAAATGTTTGCAATTTAGCAACAGACAAACTATAAAAAAAATGGTCCCTAGCTCAACCTTGGGATGAAATGGCATAACCAAATAACTTCAAACACGTACCAGAACCAAGCATCAGGAATGGAGTGATCAGGTCAAGCAGCTTCACGCAGGAGTGTCTTATTTCACGAGGCAAGTACAACTAATCAGCATATAATAGCTCTGATGAAATACCAGAATAAAGCAAGCTGGTGCACAAAGGAGTCTTTTACCAAAGGAAAGCTTCAGGCCACTAGGGTTTTTTTTTCCCCCTTGGTTTTCCGGAGGGCAATCTTGTGAAAACTTGTGTAGGAAAAGCCAGCCCACCCTCCTCCCACCACCGCACACACCTGGGGTGCGCACGTGCCCCGAGGGCAGTCATATTCGGGTGAAAACGTCATGGCGCTAGATTTAAGGGAATAAAATACAGCAGAAGTGAAACAGATCTCCAAAATTTTTATTAGGCTTATATTAGCTATGGCTGAGCAGAAAGCCACAGGCAGACGAGCTAATCCAACAGCTCCACAGTATTCTCACTTCTGCAAATAGTATTACAGCAGCAAATTCATCTGCTGCTCAAAATCAATTCTAAAACCTGGAAAAACACCACGGTTACAGCCTGCACCGCTGGTGTAAGAGCAAGCTACACATAGAGAAAACTTGTATACAACTCACACTCACCATTTGGGTTTTTCTGTGCTTTTTCTTCAATCTAAAAATTAAGTTAGTCATTTTTGCTATTTATACTCCTTTCCTTCTTCCATGTCTTCACACCTTTCTTTCCTCGCCTTCCTCCATATTAATCACAACACATAAAGGGGACTCACAAAGGATATAGTTGAAAAAATTTCTCACAGTATTTCATAGCACTTCTTCCAAGCAGCAATAGGCTGAGGTTAACTCTTCTTGCACAACAGTGGCCAATTATTTTTTTCCACTGTTTTTTGTACTGTTCTTTCTTTACGTTTTTAATTTGAATTTTTTACATTCAAAAAATGTCTAATTATAAAATTTGCTCTGACACAATTTGATTTAAATAGCAACTACTTTAAACATTTTTTTTTTAAAGGGAAATTAATTTATGCAATTCCAAAAATACAAGCAGTAATCAACATTTTGAACCAATTTGTTCCTGCTTATCCACCCTCACAGAAACATCTGAGTAAGAGAGTTCTGGGTGCTGATCAACCGACAGCTCTACAATACACTACCAATTGCACTCAGCATCTCTGTGCTTTTCCAGAAGACCACAAGCCACATCAAACAGGACAGACATGAAGCAGAACCTTTCTGTTCCAGTGACATCCTCCTCTCCACTGGTCAGCAGGAGAAGACAGAGCTCTTCCAGCTGCGGTCCCCCTGCGTGCCAGGGCGAGGAGTGGAGGATGACAGTGCCCCCCGACAGCTCTCCATCCCACAGCACAAACTGGTCCCCTAATGGCAAAGGGCCATTTTGTGCAACGGAGACAACATTGCGCATTTCCTAATTAAACGATAATCCTTTTCAGGTTCTCTACACTCTATATTGCCTCTGACAAAAGCAATTTGTAAATGAAATTCACAACATCACAAAAGATGTTCAGGAAGCTTAAACACTGTTTCAAGCAAATACCAAGTTATTCCAACTATTTGCTTAGGGAGGAACAAACCCCTTCGATCCAGACCTACACCTGTCTAGAATTTGGGCCCCGATCCTGCAGACATTTGCACTAGGGTACATCTTTATGCACTCTTAACAGTTTTACTAGTGGTGTACTTAAGTACTGAACTCCCTCGGATCAGGGCTGTGACCCCATGCACATGCCCAGGGACACAGGCAAAACCTCTACACAAAGAGAAGTTCTTGCACAAAGGTGCAAGTCAGATAAGGCGTACGCTTCATCTGTTTGCTTTCTTCCTCCATTTAATAGCCAAAGTATTAATCACGGTTAGAGGTTGATAAGCATAGCATGTGGCAATAAATACCCTCCCCTTCAACCCTGCTCTCTCAAATAATAATCTCTCTGCAATAATATCACAAAGACCTTGGTTATCTCTTCCAGAGTTCCTGTGCAGCGGAGAATCTACTGAAATCAATGGGGTGGTTTTTTGGGTTATTTTACCACTAATTAAACTACGAGAAAAAAAAGGATATCTATCATATCAATCTGCAGTGCCTGAAAAGCACGCATACCAAATTCCATTTACAACAAGGTTTCAGCACACCTTTGTGCAAGGCAAACTTTTTTGTTGTCGCCATTCACCGCTAACCTGACTCCAGGCTGACGCTGCGCTGACAAAGTGGCTCATTGTGTTATTGTGGGAAACCGCTTCGGAGAGATCTCCCATTCAGCCCTGGGATTCAAGAACAGGCATTCACACGGAGCAGTCGCTGCAAGGGAGCACCTCTGGGTAGCTGCTGGAGAAGTTTCTCATGTAGAAGGAAAGTTGAAGCCATTAGTATCTTCATGCTCACAGGATCTAAGTGCCTAAACCGCACGATTAACAAAAAAACCAACCCAAACCCCTTCACCCTAGAACTTTTCAGCATCAGGAGAAAAAGTTAATTTAAAGTTTTGTTTCACCATCCCTCACTTTCACAGAACAAAGTAAAATGTGCAAGAGTTTTTTACTTTTCTAAACTGCTTCATGAAAATGAAGATAGTATGCTACCTAAGAAGGTTTCTCTTAATTCCTGATAGACAGGAATTCATATTAAAAAAAACCCAAAACCACTAACCCAAAACCCACAAACTAAAAAGAAACCACACACACAAAATCATCAAATCATTGTTCCATTTTCGATTGAGTAATTTTGGTATCCAGCACCTCACAGGAAAGAAGCCTCCCCTACTCCAGGGATCTGATTTTTATCTCCAATGATAATAAAGCATCAAGGAATCAAAAACACCGAATCTTTAAACGCAGAGTACTAATGGGTTTTGTTTTCTTTAAGGTGTGAATCCATAGGGTCTCTGTTTATCCAGACAGAAAATGCTGAATCTCCATCATGCTGAATATGCCAACTGATGCAGCTATAAAGCTCAAGTTATCTATTAAATGGTTGAAAAGGGAAAACCTTTGGTTTTTGTTAC
The DNA here is from genome assembly GCF_018139145.2 of Gymnogyps californianus. NCBI lineage: Eukaryota > Metazoa > Chordata > Aves > Accipitriformes > Cathartidae > Gymnogyps > Gymnogyps californianus. The sequence continues at coordinate 23,462,175 of NC_059480.1, forward strand.
CTGTCTGAAATGGCGCACAGTTTGTAACAGACTGGAGGAGAAATGAAGTTCTGTTGATACAGCAGGAGACAGTCCAGTGGGGTTACCAGCACTTAGGTTGTCCATATCCAATTTAATTCTGAATCCTCACTCTTCTAACCGAGTTAATTCCCACTCTCTGCCAATTCATTCAGGCAATGGAAGGCAGAAAGTTATTCTCAATGAAAATAAATTGGTATTGTTCTTTGATAATAAGCAACACAGTGACGTACTGGACAACTTATATTATGAATTGGGAAACCTACATCGCTTAAAAAAACTACACCAAACCCAGCAGTGTTGGCTGAAAGGCAGCCACATGGCATGGTACCAGCGAGAGAGATGCTCTCCCCTCCACCTGCACTGGGTGCAGTCAAAAGGCAACAGCTCCAATCCTATAACTCTTAGTTACAGGAGTTACTCATTACTAAGTTACAAGTCTTCGTTAATTAAAATTTCCTAATATTTCACCTATTGACTTTGATACTACAGCTTTCACTGTTAGCAGAATATGAAGAGGTAATAGCAGTACTGAAAGGTTAACACACCTTACACTCATTTTTCACATAATGAAAAATTTCTGAAGATTGATGGAAATTCTCCTAAATCCTAGAACAAGCAGTGCACACCTTCCAGTTCACAGCACATTGCTAGCCAGGCTCCTTTGGGAATAACCCCTGAAAGTGTGAATCTAAAGGCAACCTATCGTTCCTGGTTCTTTGTGGGGTTTTTAATTATAAAATAATATCCAAAATATCCTTATCTGCAATTGTGCTAGGCACTACTTTTAGCTCCAAAACAGGAGAAAACATTATGGAAGCTTGCTGTTACTGTGAGCTTAGGCTGGAAGGTAGGAAGACATAGAAAAAAGGGGAGGAAACGAAGCAAGAAAACAACGTGTTCTTACACTAGGTCTGCAGATGGATACCTAGAGTTTCTTGTTTCCTAAAAACTTGGAGGACATAGCTGTGACCATCCAAGCCTATACAGACCCCATTTAGGATAAAACAGTTCACATTAACCTGCAGGCTCCCATTAAAAATGAACCTTGACAGAAGGCAGCTCAGGTGCTTTATAGGACACAGCTGGACACCCACGGCTGCAGAGCAATGGGGACAACACTGCTACACGTTGGAGACGAGCCGTCACGCACTAGGAAGCTCACATAACTCTGGAGAAAATAAATTTTAAAGATAAAGAATAACCAAGGGGCCTCAGACAGCAATGCAAAGTTCTTTGGGGAGAGTCAAGAGGCACATATACAAGATGATAATAAGAAACAGAAGTTGAGCGAGGTGAAGGAGGGTGAATTTCTCCACATTCAAACTGCAATAATTTTTTAATGCAAACTTATTATTTAATCAAAAGGGCACAGTCATGCTTCTTTGTGTTTCCCTATTGATACAACCACACACAGCTCCAGTGAAGTCAATTAAACCCTGGAAACTAAAGCTAGCTTTCCGCAACCTTTAAATGACACAATTCTAGTCAAGCAAAAAACTTAAATGGACAAGCAGCAGAAAGCAAACCAACTTCCAAGCTTCATGCCACGTGTAACTGCAGTTTCATCTTCCCTTGTTACACTTGGAGAAATTCATTTCCATAGCTGCATACTAAACTGCAGAGATGCAAGAGTCTAGAGTCAGCATTCAAATACATTTAAGAAACCCACAGAAAGGAAGAAGTTGTACGCCATAGAGGTGAACCATGAGAAGGTTGGTCTTACCGAACATCTGCGGGCTTTTGATCGAGAGAAAAAAAATTTCCTAACTTAAAAGTGCATTTGTCTTATTATTTCTGCTCTGTGAGATACCAGAGTACATCCCTCCCTCCTCCTGGCTCCGTAGCAGCATCCCCAGCCCCGTGGACGCAACGCACTATTCCAGCAAAACAGCAGGGAACCGTAAACTTCCTGGCCCGCCTGTTGCCGAAAGCACGCTGCTGTCAAATCCCACGCTGAGAGCCCTTCCAGCCCGAAACGCTACCAGAAGTTATTTAGTCTGCGTTTGTCCCGGGAATGTTTCACACCACCTCTACCGACACGCGTGGCCGTGACAAACAGCCCGTGCAAGATGCATCCCTGAGCGAAGGCATGTGGAAGCCAGAGCCGTGCAGCGGGATCGCCCCTCTTCCCCATCCAGCCCCGGAGTCGTGCGACTGGAAGTCAGTACCACAGACCCCATCCAAAACACCTCTTTTCTATCTCTGCTCCGCTGATTTCCAGAAGGTAAACTTCATTCCTTTCCCAGGTTGGCGTAAACAACCTGCTTGCTACTTAAAAACATGGGGCAGATCCATTGTACAAGCCTCGGAGTAGACTAGCAACAAGTATGTAAAAATAAAATCATCAGTAACAAAGCAGAGTTTATCTTTGGGTCCTTTTAAACAAAATCGTTTTGACCGTGATAAATCTCTAGCAATAACCATTCACAGGGTTTCAGCTTTCTGGAAAGAAGTATTAAAAAAAACCCACATTCTCCCAAAAATGTTTCATTCATAATGCTAGCTAGAATTAAAAAATTAAAGTATTTCGGAACAGCAGAGAAAAAACTAGGTTTGCATCTTAAAATATGCAAACCTGAATTTCAAGAAATGGACTTTGACTTGGTTAGCATATGGGGGTGGGGAAAATGACCTTAAAAAAAGGTAAGCAGTTTTGGAGGGTTGCAGAGAAGGTACAAATAATACACAGTTCATCCACAGAATTCCAATAAACAGATGAGAACAAAACATGCAAGTTCTTCAAATGGAAGAAAATCCCCCCCAAAACTCAAGTTGGATGAATCCAAGCAAGAAAAAGACTGAACCTATAAGAAAGGCTAACTCTTTAAGAATGTTTTCTACAGTATCTTGCATAAATATAAAGCCCTTCACCACCACGTGTCCTGACAGTCTTCAGTATTCAGCTTTTCCTGGACATGCACCTCACTTTGCTTATTGCAAGAGAAATTCACAGAAGTCTTGATGGAGCAAAGAATGTTACACTAAGTTTATGTCTTTTTAGAATGAGTTCCACATCAAATATAGAAATATAGTATATATGTATATAAATAAATTTTAAAAATTAAAATGGGGGTTGACAGAAGCTTATCTTTGACAGTGAAGGTAGAAACTTCAGAATATCAGCAAAACCAGGAGTTAGCCTGCAGGGTTCTGCAGACAGCCTGACAGCATTAGCACAGGACTCGAGCAAGGAACAAGCTTTCCCAGTGAAATTTAGTTGCGCTCAATTTTACCTGAATGACACGTGACCCAACAAGATTTTATTCCACTGCTTTAACACCCAGGGGAGCACTATCGAAGCACACTTAGTTTGTGTGAGTAAGCTGGAACACCCAGGCGCTATCACCGAAAGTACGACACAATCTCGATTCTTTAACATTTACATTCTGACCCAGTTTAGTCACATTTTGGCAGTGCACAGCAGAGCAGAGCCCATACGGATACCCACCTTAACGATACGGTACACAGTTAATCAGTGACAAAAGCCTACCCATTAACCCCAGTCGTTCTTCCAGCAAAAAGCTTCACAGGTCTCAGATTCAAGTGGGTTGCATTTGTTCCCTAATTTCTAGGGGGAGGGTACATATTTTTCCATGATTTGACATGCTAATATCTGGTTTAAAAAAAATAAGTAAAACTAACTGATATTATTCTCTACCTACACCATAGCATATTTTTCTTGGGGCAGGGGAGGAAGATGACATGTCCATGCAACAATTTTAATAAAGGCTCTCAACAGTAATGGACCCATGTAGAAAAAAAAGCACTCCCACTCTCTCTCATGTGAACATATTCCTCCTCCCACTTCTCTCTCTAGTCCCTAATCATAACTCCAGGATGGTACAGAAAGACAGTCTGGGTGTTCAGAGTTGTTTTAACCTGGTGATGAGTACGTAAGCAATGGAGCATGCTGCAGGGAAACCCCCCAACACCAAACAGCTGTTCAGCATCTCATCTTCCTCCTGATGCTCACTAAGGAAATTCCCTCATCCTTAATGAATTCTGACTAATTTTTTCCATTGCCCCAGATGAAACTTCAACCATAAGATTTTTCTCTAATCTTGTTCTGTGTTCCTAGGCATTGCTGCATCAAGACCTGTTATGAATAATCTAAATCACAGATTGCTGGGCGTACCTCCTCACCATCCCATAGGTGCCAGAGATACCTTATACTTCATAAAGCAACTGCTTAGAGCACAACATATATAAATGAGTGCTACAGCTCTACACCAAGAAGTAATAATTGCCCATTACAGTTTTAAATGTTAAGAAATTAGTACTATGAAATTCAGCACCTTTACAAGTCACTTCACCCTCAGGGTCTTCTCTGTTCAAGGAAGAGCAGAACAAGATTCATTATCATTTCAATCAGAAGCTCAATCTGCTACAACTTTTGTCTTTAAATTTGTAGCTGAAGAGATGGTGGATGCTCTGATTTTCCTCCTTCTAATCCATATAAATTAGTGGCGCAGAAATCTCAGAAGAGTACGTGGTCAGAAGTAATGAACGAGATATTCATTCTCACCTAAATTAGGCAGACTATAATACGTTTATTATTAAGAACACGCTGAGGTACATTAGTAGGCTTTTTTTGAACACTTCTTGAATTGATTAAAGAAAGCCACTTTGTTACTAGTAATTTCCTTTTTGTGACAAACACGAGTGGGTTGAGCCTCCTATCTGTTAAATATGGAGAAAATACGTATGCTAATAATAAACAAAGAGAAAGCAGTAGTACAATCACCGACTGCATTCTGCTTATAGCGTGAATGCTGAAGCATCATTGGGTTGTAAGAGGACTAAGAATTCCTGAAGATTAACAGAAAACTGATCAAAAATGCAGAAACATGGTGGAATCTAACAGCAGAGCTACTTAGCTGGTAAACTGACAGAATTTTTAGACCAGCTAACGGACTGGAAACGCACCCTCAGAAGTCACCCTTCCTCTCTAGGAAGGATCATTATGGGAAAAACATGATTTAGTGCAGTTTAACATTATATACCAGCTGTCAGATCTATAACTGACACTATAACAGGGATCAACATTTGTCATCAAGTTACTTAGCCGCTGGGAAACCAGTAATGTAGAACTCAAGCAAGTGAGCTCCCTATCCCAAATATAAATAGGTATGGCAGACAAAAGGACAAAGTCTTTATTTTAGACTTTAGGTTAAATTTAGTATAACCCATAGTCAAACCCAAGGTAGAGGTCACAAAAAGATTTTTTTAAACCATATCCACAAAACCTAGTCAGTGGCAAGAAGATATAAAGGTGTAGAACAGGTGCATAAAATTCACTGCTGGATCCAAACTTTAGCATTTAAAGGCATGTCAGTGGCCCCAAAAACAAAACAAAAGAGGTGGGTTCTGTTTCGTACAATAGTGTCAAGGCACTGTTCATCAGTACAATAAATCTGATAACTACTTTTTCAGCTTCCCTTAGCAGCTTTATCTCCTGTAGTCTACATTCAGGATCTTACTCTCCCCATATCTAATCACAGAGGTTTGAGATCATCACGTAAATCATGAGATATGTACATATACACACACATATACGTGTTCATCTACATAATGGGTATAATTACCTTCATTTATCTTAAGTTCCTTCGACTGCTTAAACCATGTTCAGAAGTAAGCGAGTTCAAAGAATTACTAAAGTCTATAAAGCAAAGTGGTGAAGAGAAAAATCTCAATTTCTCCCTCTCGTTTTCCTGGATTTAACCTGCTACAAAAACCTGTAGGCTGACAGTGTGTCTGTCCTTCAGTCTTAAAGCACAGCGTGCCTGTAACCCAAAGCCTTACACACACTCGCTTCAAGAGAGCGGCGTACCGGGGAGTGCAGCTCCTGCCACTGGCACATACCAAAGATTCCAGATCATTTTTGCACCACAACTAAAACGTTCTCATCAACTTGGATTTCTGTTATAACATGTTACTCTAGCCTCAAAAAGTGCAATCTCAGCGTGGTAAGTTCAGTGTTGTTCTAAGAAGCGTTCTCTTGGGTGCTGAGGATGCAGAGAAAATCGGTGAAGAAGTTTAACACACACAGTAATTCTCATATTTCCAAAACAACTGTCCAGCTATAAACCGTAGGAACACCACACACCTACCAAATTCTTTTCTCTTTTTGTTAGCACAGGGAAGATAGGAACAGGGGTACTTTGCTAATGCCTCACCTCTTCATTACACTGCCTTCTTTCTGTAAATTTTACTAAATTGCTAAATATATGTTGCTAACTTTGAGATACATCTACAGGCAAATGAATCCTTTATGAAAATACTTGTTGCTAGAAACACAAAAAAGAAAACAAAAGGAAAAATCACGGTAAACAATAAATTCTCATTGTATTTAATAGCTGTAGGTCTTTGTTAGAAACAGCTACCCCAGAATATGCAGCCACATTCATGAGATTGAGTGAATTCTATCTGAAGTTTACAGAAGGAAGCATATACAAACAGTCTTACAAAGGTATTTTCATAGCAGGAAGCTACAAGCACTTCTCTGCTGCTCCGGCGACTGCTGACCCCGCCGCACTGCAAGCAAACCCTGCACTCAATGGGGGAGCCAGGAGCAGCAATGCTAAGTACACTTTACTTTCACTATGGGATTAACCAGATCACAAATCACCAATTAAATCCTGCTTTATGATTTAGGCTTTAATTCATTACGAACGCACAGGCAAAACACGCAACGGAGCCTGGTGGAAGTCAGTCCGGAGTGCTTTGCTCCAGCTATGCCTGTCCCAAGGCTCGGCCCTCCTTGGAAGTAAATGCCTTTCTAATCACAATGTTCAAAAGTCGCTTTTTTAAAGAATCTAATGGTTACTCGCTTTACATTGTCGACAGCGATAAATACAAACCACTGAATATTCAATGTGCAACTAGGCATGCTGGTGGTTTACCACTACATAAGGGGTGTGTATTTTTCTGTTCTCCAAAGCCTTCCTATTTCTTCACTTAAGATGGGAAAATTAGAAACTTCTCATCTTCTGCAACGCACAAGTTGCCTTCCCCCAGTTCCATTTTGTGGATTTTCTGCCAATAATATTGTTGAAAAAATAAATTCTTGTGGACAGGAAATATCCTGTGCAAAGGACATCCAGCTTTACGATACTTAAAATATTGTGCGTTCCTCCTTATCTGTCATTGCGCAGGCCAGTTGTCAGCGTGCGAGTGGGTGTGTAACGCCTTCGAGTGGCCGGGAAGGGCCCCACACATCCCCTGTGGTGGCTGCAGCCTCACACCTTCGGATAAACCAGCTCCTTCAGATTTCCTTAAGATTTCCCTCTTCTCCGTACTCAACCCCAGCCGTCGCATTGCAGCCCAAAGAGAAGAGACGCAACGCAGCTTTCCAAGCAATGCTGGCTATCAAGAGCACATCCTCCCCAACCTCTCCTGATAAGGTGCTTTAAATTACGCCCACAACCCTCATCTTAATGGCCTAATCTGATGTAGGTGGCTTGGCCTTTCAAGCGATCCTTTTGTCTAATTTCCTCAACAACTGCACTCCACAAAAGCAAACATCCTGTCCCGTTTCCAGAGCCAGATCCCAGTTGCGGCAGGCAACTGCCAGCAGCATGGGCAGGAGGGGAGCGGGGATGGGCAGCACGGCTCCAGCCCACGCCAGGGAGCTCTGCCGGCCACCCTCGTTACGGAGCCGGTTCATTCACTGGAATGGACCAAAAGTTATGGTGATGGACGCGTGGTTGTAAAAGAAAGTTTGTTTGACAGGTCTTCAAGCAGCTGGCAGGGTGGGGGTGCTGCAGCCCCTGGTGCCTATCCCACCCCTAAGTTGGGCTCCTCATGCGACCAACTGGGAGCTGAACAAACACATTCGTAATTGGGCTTTTGGGGGTAACAATGACTGTACAGAAATCTTAAGCTTTTAATGAAGTCACCTAAATTACATAACGTCGATACTGGGGGACAGTCACATCATAACCTACTATGCAACTCTTCCCTGCTTGACCAGCTTCAAGCCCCATGAAACAATATCCACGTTGACGATTCACATCTAACATTTTCTCAGCAGTCAGAAGCTTACATTTCTTAACCAAAAGCAGACAAATCTTAAAAATCACTTGTATTAAAATCAGGATTCAATCCCTTTAAGGCACTCTGACACTTCAGTAGCTTGCTGTCTCTTCCTATGAGAAGGACAGCCAACATCCAAAGCTAAACACAGAGGAACAGTTGAGGTAAAGCCAAGGCTGCCATCTCTGAAATGAGGGCGGCTGTTCAACGAAAGAAACAAAGCATTCCAAGAAAGAAAAGCAAAAATTCTGACAGTGCAAAATTGCCGCCATGACACTTGGATCTTTTTAAAATACATTTCTCTAAAGGTTAAGTGCCACTTATTATTCTTCTAATAAACAGATATCCAAATCTAGCCTCAGTAATAAATAGCACTTCCACTTCACATCTTTGCTAGTCTCTATTTAAATATCTCTTTCCTTTATAAGAACACCAAATCACTGTGGTTTCACTGGAGACAACCGGAGGCTAATGCTCCATTTGTAGAAGACTTCAAAATAACACCAGCTACTATTTTTAATACCCCATAAATGATCACGCTTTTCAGAGTGTTTTAACACAGCCTTAGCCAAAGGATATTCTAATTTCAGTCAATGATACTTGCAACATCTGACCAGCTTATGGCTACAGAAGACCCATTATAAGGTAAGGTCCCCATGCACTGACCCTCGGGTCCTGATAGCACGTATACATTAATGCACTCTCCCAACCCTGGCTGATTTAGTGCAACGCTGAACTCAACACCCAGTGACCACAACAACATCCAGGGCTGTTGCCTGCTAGGTATCCTGACACCACCCTTAACATAAACTCACAGGTAAGTATATGACGGGGATTTTAATAATACAGTCCAAATATAAACATACAGATACAGCTTTAAACAGCTACATAGGATCAAAGAGAGAAATCACCACTTTCACAAGAGAAACCTCCTGCACCTCCTTCTTGTGGCAGAGTACCCCTAAAGATATTTACTCAGCTATAGCCACAGCCAAATAAGTATTCCCTTTGAAAAACAGCTCTATAGAAAGAAGTATGTATCTTGTCTGAACACTCAGGCTTCAGTCAGCACTGCAGCAACAGACGTAAACTTGTAGCATTTTTTCTCATTTGTGTTGGCTTCACCTTGTTAGCTGGCACACGTTAGATCCTACTCGGTGCCTCACATCAATAACTGATGTTCAAACCAAAATCCACACAAATTACATCTTGATCTGCTCACAAATCAGAGCAAGCACTTCATAATAAAGTCATGTTTACTCCAGAGCACTCAATGCCTGGGGGAAACTTGCTTCTAGAAATATTACACTCAAATATTTTATAGCCTCAGCATTATTTCTCTGATGTTCAATACCCACAATCACCACATACTTAAATCAGCAACAGAGAGCATCACAACTGCCCACTTACCTCATGACAGCTCCCAGATGAAGCCTACTGGTTTCCAGGAGTAATTCACACCGTTGGATACACGATACCTTTGGGTCTCCACTCCTTCGAGATTACCCTGCTGTCCCACCACCAATCCTCCAAACTCACTGAACTAGTGGGTCTGAACATTTAAAAGCTGAGATCAAGCCGTTTCCAAGGGTGAGTACCTACGATTAGACATTGCCAACAAGCTTTGACTAGACTGCAGGAGCAAGGAAGAGAATTTGGAGAGCGCAGCGTCTGCTCTGACACATCTGCCCACGGGGCACGGAGGGAAGAGAGCCAGCAATGTAAGCAGAGAAGTCTTTGTCCTTAGGTGACACCGAGGCAATCTACACATGCCAAAATTGTTGTGCAATTAGCATGTTCTTAATTTTGTACCCTTAGAGAAGTAAGTAAGTGTACTTAATCAACTGAAAATAAAGTAATGCAAAATAAAGCAACCCAGGTAACTAATTAGTTTAAAAGATGTCAAATGGAAGCAAAATCAAGTGTCTAATTATATACCATCAGTTCAAGTGTACAACACAATACAGACCTACAAAAAAAACATGCCACTTCCTAATTTAATCTAAACAATCCAACTGAACACTACTGCTGAGTAATACTGAAGAGAAAAAAGCTAAGAAACTAACACAATGGTTAAAATCTTTCTGGTGAGGTTCAATGAGATCTTTTCAGTCCACTGAAGTTAATTGACAAACTTGAACCAAATTCACAAGATTCAAGGCTTCCTCCAAGACAATTTTATGCAACAAAACTCACTTAAAGACTTGACATCAAAAAAAATGAAGGTTTTTGAGTTTTCCTCCAATATTCGTATAAATTGTATACTCTCCTGTATCCTCAGCTTTTATTCTCAAAGCAGCATCTCAATCTGCAAAATCATTAAGCCTACCTGTCTACACCAGTTTCTAGGTATTAATTCATCAGGTAAAAATGTCTTCAAAAACCTCTATCCCCATTATTGCACTTCTTTGTCCCTCAAACAGTTCTCTAACGCTATCGGTTGACATTATCAGTCATGAATGTACAATCTAAACGCAAGCCATTGAAGCTTACCAGATCACTGACAATGTCATTTTAACAGTTTAAAAACTTACAGTTTTAGGGACAAATATCCTCAAAACTATGAAGCTATGTTGATGTGCATCAGAGAAAAGGCTACCTATGTGCTTGTCAAATTCCTGTTTTTATTCTAACCTGAATAATCGCTACAGAAAATAAGCGTCTGTAGGAAGGTAAGGTAAGGGAAAGGGAAAAGTTAATGGAGCATTTCAGAGTATATATAGTCCCCTCAGACGTTTTTCCAAATTCAGTTTCATAGAACCTAAGTGCCAAATACAGGGAACGTTTCCAATGTCCATTTCTGACAAGCTGGTTATGTTTGTTTGCTTTTTAATTATAATTCACCATCACTACTTCAGCAACAAAAACCTAGCATCCAAAATCCTTCTGTGTCTCCTGGAAATAGCAGCAGTACATTTTGCAGAGGAATGTTGTTGTAGCATTTGCAAATATTGTGGAAATATGTTTTTCCTTATAAAGTCAAACCAATTGTTAGGAAAAATAAGGCATTTTCAGTACAGTATACTAAGCACAGTAAAATTCAGTCCTTGAGTAGGAAAGCATAAATTTAATTGAATCAGATGGGATCAGGGCTCTTTTTCATTAGGAATAAAATAGATTCGGTGTTGGAGTATTTGCCAAGGTATTATCAGTAGTTTCACGAAAATAATAAAGGTAAAAAGATTGGACTTTTTTGAGTTTTTTGTCTTAAGTACAATTATTGGCAATTCAAAAAGATTTTCAGGAAGACTTTAGAAAAGCATTTTTAGAAATAATCAAGAAACCTTAAACTGCACTCAACATGCAAGTTCCCATCAAGCCACATTAGCAGTCCTCTAAAAAACAGAATTAACCAAAAAGATGCTTGGAATTCTTTCTGCATTACACAGACCTTCCCATTCCGCGTCCGGCATCCCAGCTCTCTCTCATGCCTACATTTAAATCATTCACCCACCTTTCGGCAAGACAAAGCCTACTGCTGAAACCAAGCCTCCAATGATGCAAGGGAAGAACAACAGGGAGTGCAAATGTACCCATAGTGTAGGTGAGCCTACGTAAACTCAGCTGAACTCAATTTAAGCCCATTGCTTTAAGGGCAGACCTCTCTATATATACACACACATGTATAGGGAAACACAACCCGAGGGCTACATTCTTGGGTGGAAAAACCAAACAGACTTCATTAAGCATTGCTCCATATCTCGGCATGCTTCTTTTTGGACGCGTCCTAGTAGCTGAGATTTCCAACCAGGATATTACTAAAAGAAGATGTTAATAATCCAATAGTTGTTTACACCGCCTGGAATCCAACACGCAATAGAGATACCTCTGTTATAGATACCTTCCTGTTACTCATTCATACCTTGGTATTTCAGCATTAGAGTCGTGCTTGTGTTTCAAAGCTCGCTATCCCTTCCCCCATAAGGACAGAAGTCAAAGATCCGTGGACAAGCACTTCAAGTCAAACACACCCTTTGCTATTTCAGACTTTAACATAAGCAGACTACAGCTCAGCTGTATTCTGTCTGAACTTCTGTTTATCTCTTACCAATGCTGCACTAATTATCCCTGACAAAAGACAGACTTTAATAAACAAGCAATGACCAACCTTTATCTAGAAACTCTTTCTTCCCATACAAGTTCTGCCTCTAAGTAGCTATTAAATACTAACTTTTAGCAGTGAATCATTAGGAGATATTCTTACCATGCAGAGTTAATGCGGAATTCAAACAATGCAGGAGAGATGCAGGTTGTGGGGGCTGCCAGGGACACCCTGTCCGCAGGAGAAGCCAAGATGCACCTCCGCCTGTGGGAGAGCCTTTCTACAGATCCAGGATATTTGTGCTCTTGCAGCACACGCTGTTCCAGGAAGGCTAGGTAGCTGCTATTCAGTGCAACACGCTTCACAGTGAGTAAATATAAAGAAAGACAAGATCCCCGCCTCAAGCTGTTCAGAAGAGAAAGGGAAGATCTTTCCTGACGCCCTTTCGCACAGAGGATGTGAAAGCCCATCTCTTCAACTATGAGAAACAAAGAGCAGAGACGGTTTCAAAGGAGGAAGAAATTGAGGTATTGGGACAGGTAGCTAAAATGAACACTGAAGGAGAACAAGTAATTGAAATCAAAACCAGGCAGTCGAGCTGTTCTTTTAACTGGCACATCACTTGCTAAGGTGTACTACAGGAGCTCTTAAGAGAAAGCTGCCCCGTATGTGCACGGCAGAGCACTGAGGACACCAGGAGATTTTACCTGTAACACTTTTGCACCTACCTTCTCTTAACCCTCTTCCTTTAGGGTGGGAGGTGGTGGTTAGGGGACGAGACTGGCAACAGGGAGAATGTTCACCGATGCTTTGATTTCAAACAGAACGAGTATTAAAAGACTAAAGCCAAAGTAAAATAACCGTTTGTCCATTTAACAAGGACGTTTCCCCCTTGCACGGTACCTCGGCAAGAACACCCCTGCCCGCTGGGGGAAGGTGCTGTTGCAGCTGGGAAGGCGGGATGGGACCGGCGGGCACAGGAGGTGCCCCAAGGCACACCGTGCCCTGCTCGGGTACACCACCAGCACAGAAGGAGGGATCACACGTCATCGTTGGCTTGGCTTGAAAGCCACAGCTGGGTTGTTTGGGTGCAGGTTCAGGAAGGGCTGAGGCAAGCCCAACGCCAGGCCAGCACCAGCAGAGCCACGCGGACCCCCGCTGCTGCCCCTCTGCCTGCACCGGGACGGCACTCGCCCAACGGCAAGGCAAGTCAGATCTAAGGTCAGATCAACCCAGGGGTCTAACTCCTTGAGCCAAAACAAGAGAAGCGATAGGAATGAAGGGAGCTGAAGGCAAGACTGACCTTTCAGTAGTAGCACTAACTCAGAGCTATGTAATCAGGCCACAAACTTGCACTTTGAGGTACATCTGTAGTATTTTATCTATCAATATACATGCGGAGTTGAATCGCAGCACCTCCTTTTTTAATATTGTGATGTTTAACTACTTAACCGAGGTGATCCGTCAAGTTCTGTATGGCAAACACTTGTGAAATCGTTTCCTTCCCCCACTGCCTACAACATATTTAGAGAATTATTTGATTTACACCACAAAGGGAATCAAACATAGCTCAAGAGCAAACAAAACTCCCCTACACCGTACACACACAACCTATACAAGATGTGTGAAAAAACCTCAGTGTTTTCCTATCCTTCTGGCTTCTGCAAACTCAACGCCCAACAGCTGGAAGTTTCATCTTCGCAGAACCAGTCAGGATCATCTCATGAGAGCTTTTGAATCACCACAGCAATCAAGCATTATTAGAGGGAGATGAATTGGAGTTAGTACATGCAGTTTAGGTCTAAAACAACTAATGCTAATTTCCCAAAACTGATGAGAATTGAGAGGAAAAACTGACTTGAAAGAAAATTTACATACATTACAATTGTAAGTTCACTTAATTTTTTTTTTTTTTTTTTTTTTTAAAAGACAGACAACTATGAAAGAAAAATTATGATCCCCTCATTTGAGAAAGAAGGAAACTTCGGCTAAAAATCTATCCTGATTCCATGGTAAACATAATGCAGTATAAAAAGGGGTAAGGGAGGAAAAGAAGAACAGACAGTGATGAAAGTGAACTAGAACTACAGAAAATTGATAAGTGAAACCAAGACTGAAGTCAAGACAAGTCAAACAAAAAAAATAATCATGACTTGCAGGAAAACAGAAAATGAGCTGCTTTTTAAAACAAATTAGGAAGCACTGAAATGTAGTAGTGGTATAACCCCACTGCAAAACAGAAGTGAAAATAGGGCTAATGATGCAGGAAAAAAGCATTTAATAAATTTTTCCACTCAGTATTTGGAAAGAGGCAAAAAATGCACTTGTATCAAACACACTGATAAATTACCTCAGTCGCCAAGTCACCCCCAAAATCTTGCAATTAAGTTTTGATTCAAGCCTTTAAGGAAATGCCTGATCTACTGTCAATAACAGGACGCACTGATGTGGAGGGATGGAGGGGGGACCGTCCTGATCCAGCACCAGTAGCTGAGAGGGAAGCAGGATGACCAGTGCAATTACATCCCATTAGTAAGGCGCAGCTTTCAGATAAAACAATCAAAAGTCAACGCAGCATTCCAGTGATAAGGAACTCAAAGATATGAACATAATCAGCATTGCTGTTCTATATAAAACAGGTCCTATCAAACAAATCCAAGCGCACTCTGACAAGATTACACCTTTGGTTGGAAAGATAGCTGTGTTAGCACGTGTATATTCTTTAGCCAGTGTCTGACTTAGTACCACGCAACACTGATAAAAAAGTTAGCACTGCACAATCAAAATGAAATATCTTCAATGTATTAAGAGCTGGCCAGCTAACTGACCACGGTTTAATCTGTGAGCTGACAACACTGTTTGTGAATCAGCCATGCCATGGGTGCAGACATACCCCACTGCTCGATGCATGGCAGTCCAGCAGGATTTACTAGTACTGTGCAAGGTTTATTTATATGGTCCCAGGGCCAACAAGGATCAGACATTAAAGAACAATAAGAACCAGTGAGCAAAAGCAGGAGCCAGGCAAATCAGAGTTGGGCACAACATTAAAAACAAAATACCAAAGATTAGCTACTGGAGTAGATGGGATCAGCCAGGGGAAGTGAACAGTATTTCCTCCTCTTATGGAAATATGACTTTATGTGCTCCCCAGAAATATAAATTACAAGTAAGCCAGGATAACGTTACCCTTTCTAAAAAAGAACTATAACCTTACTAAATTAAGCGTATGCTGTACTGCCTACTGACAATTTTATTAGCTTGCAAAGACTTAGTTGGCATTTGTAAGAAAACCGTTTTCGCCCTCCTTACCCATAACAAGTCAGCCTTTTACAAAGATTTCCTACAGATACAATATAATATACTAAGCAGAAGGCAAATAGTTATTGCCCTTTTGCCAAGCTGTCAGCAATCCTCCTCTGGGAGAGACCTTCAGAGGTACTCAAACCGCACACAGGCACTGCCAGGAGGCTTGTCAAGTCTGATGTTGGGGAGGGAAACCCCCAGACACATGCAGACCACTAATAAGACTTCTAGTCCAGCCTCAACTGGAGCAAGCCCCAAACAAGTATCTCCAGTTACTTCACCTGTGTGTCTTGTTTTCTCAGCTGTAAAATGGGGGTAATGAAATGCATCGCCTCTGTTAGGTGCTCTGGTATCTACAGAGAGCAAAGGAACCATCACATTGGTTATTTGCCAACATTTATTTAATGATTTCCTACTAAAATTGACAGCCTGTCCTAGTCAGTAATGCTACTTAAAATTATCAGTTCACAGGATCTGTTTGGCTGTCCACATTAACAGCTACAACTTTACACTGCAAATTTTTTCATATGGACCTTCCTAAATTAGGAAATGCTTAGCAGTTTGTGGGTGGGACTGAAACTAAACCACACTACCCAGCTACCCACACACAGCCACCATTAAATAAAACCCCACGGATCACTGCTGCTGCCTGTGCTCCTGGCCCTGCCAACCTGCCCGCAGGTCTCCTGCCCAGCCCAGGGATGCTCCCTCTGCCCCATCTTCCCCGTTCCCAGCCAGGTTCTTCCAGCCAGGTCCTGCCCTCCTGCTCTCCCACCAGCACTTTCACCCCTTGAAGTTGCATTAGTTCCTATTGCTCACGTTAACTCTTCCCTTGCCATACTGGGCTGAGATCCCATCAAAACAATAAAATCAACTCCAACGTACTTTGCACCAACTAAACCACGATTGAGCAAGTGGCCACAATGCGAGATGCCGTTCCCAGTCATTTCAGTAACTCCCCAGCCAGAGACTTTTTTAAATTAAAAAAAAAAAAAAAAAAAAAAACAGACTTTTAAATGCAGTGGCTTATTGTGATTTTTAATTAGTGACAGGATTTCAGATAGTGCACACCCACGGCCCCAAAAGGGGGCTGAGGGGAGTACGTGTGCGTGCTTGTGAAACCATTGTTCCTCCATCAATACAGCTCGTCCTCCAGCCCATCCAAGTTCTCAGCTGCCCAGTCACACAACTTTAAAAGTCAACAGCTGGGCGTTTTATAACCCTGGAGAACTCGTAAGCCAATCCTTACGTTGCTGGCAAGGAGTCTTGGCCAAAGCACGAGGACCCCACGGGGACCATTCCTGCCCCACCACACTGCTTCACCTTCCTCCTTCAACCGACTGCTAACGAAGGCAAAGTCCGCGCTTGTAAGCCAGGCAGGCAGCTGTTTCGTAAGCGGTTAAATGAGAGAGGCAGGCGTACTGAACTGCGTTGGGCAGTGGCTGGGATCCAGGATCTGCAACCATCTGGAAGTTTGCTTGGTTTTTGTTTCAAGTCTCCAGCACTGATGGATGGAAACAAGCTCTCAGTTCTTCTCCATTAACATAAAGACAATTAAAACAATTTCCACCCCCCAAGTAGCTCAGAAATGAAAGCACATCACACAAGCTTAAATGAGACAGTGTTGATAAATATATTTAAATAAACCTGACTCTTTGGAACAAAAAAAAAAAAAACAACCCAAAACAAAACCTCAGTTCAATCACAGAAAACAGCTTTGTCAACAAGTTCCTGTGACTCCTCGTTGTAAGAGCAAAACACTCAGATGACAGCCTGCAGAAGGACTCACTGCATCCTCCTCTCTCCAAGAAACATTAACTACTGCCTGACAAAAGCATTTCTGCTGAGAAAGAGAACACCACAGGCCAGCAGTAAAGAAATTTCAGTGTAGCTACCAAGCAATTAGCTAGATAATACCTTCACTACATGCTGCTTTTTCCTTTTCCAGAGTACCGCTGCAAGCATAACTAGTAATTTGTTGTTTGTACAGCCACTTCTGAAGTTGCAGGGGACCCAATTTAGATTTTCCTTTCTGTATCACTGAAAATATTTCCACTTTGGCATTGCACATCTGTTCACTAATTTCACCTTTTTTTTTTTTAAGCTTTTACATTGTATTTCAGGGTAACTTCCATCTCATATCAGCAAATATAAATTCAGACGTTTTGATTTTTAAATATTTAAACTCACATTTGTGAAACACTGATCTTGTTACTTTTTTTTTCCCCTAAGCCAAAGCATAAACAAAGTTTATCCTGTATTCTGATTTTGCTTTGAAGCTTGTGGTTATCCTGAAGTTAACACGTTCCTTCCTAGAGATTATCATTAGTAAAGTTTTGGATACAAACGTCTGGGCTTTACTCTGATAAGCGATCCACCACTTTCATAAAGCGGTTTTGGAAAGCACCTTTATTGTTTGACCTGATGTTCAAAGCTCTTTGAAAGCTGCCTATCTCCTTTCCTGAAGCTATATGTTACATCAGGACCTTCTACCAATAAAAGTGAGCATCAGTAACAGGATATAGGAGTGAAATTCCACCATGATCGCAGCCATATCAAAGTTCCAGCACCAATACTGTACAGCTCTGCACATACATAACTTCAAGTGCAAGCAGATTTGAAAAAGAAGTATTTTTATTATGCAAATTCATTAAAAAATAAGGAACAGGTTTATAAATTTTGCTGTTGCAACAAATGCCTCGAGTATTTTCATCACACAAAGTTCCAGGACAGAAGGTCCTTTTCTGTTCTCCCGCTTCCTTGAAATCAGTCTGCCACTTGTAAGCTCCTTATTCATATATGAAAATACTACAGCCACATATTCTTTCATAGCCTTGCATAAAGCTCTATATGTTAAAATTAGTTAGGTCTTTCTGCTTGCCATAAGATGTCTCCTGTTTGGATAGCTGGACTGGTTTTGGACTAAGCTGTTTGATCAAATTCTGAAAAAGTTTTTATTTATTGACAGCTTGCATCCATGCGTTCATCCGCTGACACTGGCTTCTGGCTTAAACAGTCCTGTACGCCTTCGCAGTGTTTACATCTCTGATGGATTTACAGATAGTAAAGTTCATTGGAACTTTTTTCCTGTTAAATATTTCTCCGTCTCATCTTACGAGAAAGGCTTTCTACACTTCCAGTCATGCTTGTAACCCTCTCCTGCAACTCTACCACTTGAAATCTGTCCACCTTTCACTAACATAGGTGATCAGAATGTATACATTTTCCAAAAGAAGTCCCAGAAGGACTTGTAAAATAGCATTAATCTCCCTTCCCATCTCTATTAAAAGCAAAATAAAAATCCACCCTTTGGTGCATGCCTTTTTTCATGGCTGTATCACCACTAACAGACCACACTCAAACTATGGTCAAGCAGTGCAAGTAGTTGCACAGCAAAGTCTCTGTATCTGCTTAAAAAAAACCTCAACGCTAATATTGATCACAAAGGTCACGAAGAGATGATGTTGGCAGAAAAACCATATAGCAGCCATGCTAAATCTTTGTCTAATATACTAGAAGAGAATAGATAAAAATGGTCTTTTTCTGTTTCTTCCTCCCAACTGTGTATTTTGCAAATGACGAGAGAAGAGTCAGATTCAGTTGCTTCCCCCTTCCATCTGCCAAATCCCTCTGCATTTTTCAAAAAATGCACAAGTTGTTGAATGCCATAAAACATTTTCTGCAAAAAGTAGGGATGCGCAAAAATG
Organism: Gymnogyps californianus; assembly: GCF_018139145.2. Lineage (NCBI taxonomy): Eukaryota > Metazoa > Chordata > Aves > Accipitriformes > Cathartidae > Gymnogyps > Gymnogyps californianus. The sequence continues at coordinate 23,481,285 of NC_059480.1, forward strand.
CTAGAACAGAGATACTTTATACAGTAAATAGCCAATATAAAATACTCATTAAAGAACCAGTCAAGCACTCTTCAAAATTTTTATAGAAAGTCAGCTTGTAAGATCCTCTTGATTTGAATTGCCTAAATTTTGCACACAGCTCCCTCAGATTGCCTTGCACTTGCCATGCGATAAGATCAGGCAGAGGAGCAGTCCTGGCAGGCCAGCACAGGCAGCACCTCGCTGCCCTGTGCTGCGGCTCCCGCACCCCTGCCCGGGCAGCAACGAGCCTTCTGCCAAGACAGCGATCCCGGGGGGCAGCTCTGCACGTGCACGGCCGTTCAGGGAACCACCAGAAGATAGTTAAACCTCACTTGCTCTACAGAGTCAGGACACTGATACGTAATTAAGACACTTAAAAAAAAAAAATATGTATATATATATATAACTAATGGAAAATAACTCTCCTGAGGACAGAAGAGGAGGAAAGTTGACAGATCCAATCTGCCATCCCCATATACTTTCTAACTTGAGTACAAAACCTCTTCTTGCTACCTGAGGCTAGTCCAGGCACCAGGCCAAAGCTTTGCATTTCCCTCCCGAAGTGAGAGGGCAGATCTCCCACTGCCACGTCCCTATCCCACAAAAGCAGCACCTCATCCCTACCCAGCACTGCCCACAGTTTTGCAGCTGCAGTAAAAGCACGTCACTGCCTGTAATGAGGATATATCAAATTTGCTCGAAGGTGGTATTATCACTGTTCCAGTAAACTCAATCACATAAACGAGCACATTGTTATATTTGCTTATATTTCATTTAGAGAACACCACAGAATCTTAAATGATGGCAGGGCCACAAATAACATGCTCGATCTATCTGCAAACTATTCCCTTCATTATTATTTTCATTGTCTTCACATATCCCTATTTTCTACCTCCCAACTCTCACGTTTCGGAAGATACTACAACCATTTATCCAGTCACCTTTGTCCCCTTACACTAACCCAACAACTCAGGATGCATTGAAATGCATACATTGTAGTCTAGAAAAATCTAAGGAAGGAAGAAGGGAATAGAGAAATAACGATTTATTAAGACAGACAAGAAAGGACCCAGATCTGCCAGCAGGGACTACACTCTAATAGTCTAGAAGGTCTGAGAAACTGAAAAACTTTTTACAGCAACTTTTTAGAGCATAATATCATCCTGTTTGACTGCATGATCAAGAAATGCCACAAGGAAGTGAAACCGTTGATCTCTAACTTCAGTGTTTTATATCCACAAACATTGCCTTTACAGTAACATAGCGGCTCTCACACATCCACTGAAGCAACCTATTCAGACACATAAAAATTAAAGTGTAGCCGTCTTGTACGTTAAATAGATTGCGGTTACAGAAGTATCTGAATGACTTGACTCTTGTATTTTATCCAGAAGCCAGAAGTAGCTGCTGTGGAAGAGATCAGAGACCCTTTTGGTTGCGCTCGGCAGGATTGCCTCATTTCCACCCCATCACCATTTCCTGCCCACTGAACAAGGCAGCCGGAACATCTGGACAAGCACGTCCAGCTCTGTTAACCGAGAGGGGAAAGGGTAAAGATAAAACACCGCACACACGAGAGCTTGTAGAGAGAATACACCTAAATTAGGTAACAAGACCATTCCTCTCCGTTTCAGATATCCTAGCAGTTGTGGGCATACAGCACCCTGACTGCTGCTTGCAATGCACGCTGACCTGATGAACAGGCTTCAAATCAGCACCAAGAAGTTTGCACTGTATGTCTAACGAAGTCACAGAGGATGTTTATCTTTTGTGCGGTCATTAAAAGCACCAGTGAACTTAATAAGCAATAATAAAGATCTGTTAGAGCAGCATATGGAGTTGCAAAAATAAATATGTGTGGAGCAGAACCAAACAAGCTAATTTTGTCACCAGCTGACATACAAGAAACAAGGATTAAGGCTGACTGTATGTAAGTGTAAGCAACATTAACAACTCGGATCACTTTGTCCAATTTTCCATCAAGATCTGCAGAACTTTTGTTTCGTCGAAAATCTCAGAATTCGACTTTTTTCCTCTTTAGCTGTAAGATTTCTTGTGTATTGGTTATGGCCAGCTATCAATAATGTAACCCACGTGTTCTGTACCAAGTCCTGTAAGAGTACGGTTCTAGACCTTCATGAAGCAAAACTAGAACATATGATATAGTAGCAAAAAACTCAATGAGCCATAAGCTGCTACCTTGTTATGGCACTTTACCTTCCCAGCACGGTAGGAACACCTTAGTGCCGCACAGTACCCTGCAACAGTCATGCAACGACATCACCTGTGTCTCTGGCGAAATCCACAGGATATTTCTGACTTCTGAACATAAGACACTATTACCTCAACATCATCTGAAGTTAACCAGAATGTGAAATATGAAGTCATTTTGGTTTGGTCCTTTAAGGTTTTTGTTTGTTTGTTGGGTTTCTGTTGTTGTTTTGAGGTCCTGTGAACTAAAACATAATTTAGTTTTATAACAAATAAACCCAGAGGACAACATACAAATAGAAAGTTATGTAATAAGGCACCACGGGTTATGAGCTACCTACCTGCTTAAGTGTAAGTGAAACACAGAAGTATCAGAAAATTATGCTTCGCTTTTGCTTATTCTGAGAGTTACTTTCATCAGTATTACCTCAGACGAGGAGAGCATCTACAGTAACCTAAATCACTAACTTCTGATTAGGGAACAGTGAGAAAACGACTGTGTCAAACAAGCTAGACTTATAAATGTATCAACATATTCACTGAACTGCTATAAAATTAACAACGTATATGCATGCTCAGATATCAACGCAAACATAGTGAAAGCACCATCCTCTAATGGACTGACAACTTAGACTGAAAGTTATGATTTATTTTTCATTTAAAGAGTTGGGGGTTTTTTTGCCACCCCTTTCTCTTGCCCATAAACACCACCAACCTTCTTGCAGCTCAGCCTGCTTCTGGGTTAGTCTCCAAGTCTAAGCTCTCCATAGATCATTCACAGTGCTGCAAGCCACTCACAGCTTAACTCCTTCCAGCGCTGCCACCTCTGCGCCTTAATGTTCCCTCTTATACATGACGGCCAAAACACGAGGCCACCTCACTACATTTTCAGTTTCTCATTTCCTTCCCTATCACTCTTCATCCATGAACACCCTTACCAAACAAGCCAGAAGACTTCTGACCCGTTCCTCAAAACCAGCTTTTGAAGACGCCCGTGGATTTTCTCTCCCTGCATGGCTGGCTGGCAGGCACCATCGGCAATGACTCAACCTATGATCCAAAAGCAGTGCCCTGTGGTCCTGCCAGATCAGGCCACTTGGACTCTTCTGAAGTACTCGGGGACCATATACCACAGCCTTCCTGTGTCATTTGTACCCACCTCTGAGCCAAGACGCAGCCACCTTGGCCGTAATGCTGGGCACACCTCCACTACGCATGTGGATGGACACGTTCCTCCCATACAACAGCCTTGCATCCACATGCCTGCATTTTTAGTCATGCAAAGGCCGCACGTCACACCCATTGCGTGAACGAGAGCATGAAGCAAAAGGGAAGAAGACAGAAGGGAATGTAGTGTGCCACAAACACAGATCTGCAGCCCCTCCCTCGCCCACATCTGAAGCATTCAAGAAAAGCCAGCAAAGAGCAAACATTGTGCCAAATTAAGTATTGTGTATCTAGTTGCTCAGTTCCCCAGACGCACAGATTGTCAGATGGCGCTGGCTGCTCAGGAGGGACACTTCTGCAACACCAAATGCTGCACCCCAAGCCTCTGGTCTGGAGTGCGAGAGCAGAAGTAACCTCGCCGCACGGCTGAGGATCGCCTTTAACAACCGTGCAACCAACAGAAGAACATAAATCATACAGAGATATAATTAAAAGGAAAACCCTATCTTAGTATCGGAAACTATGGGCGGCTAATAAATAAGCGTGCTACAGAAAGGATGGGCAAATGGGACACTGAGAAAAGCAGAAGTCCTAGGAATAAGAAAACTCATTAAAGCAGAAGCCAATTCTGTAAAAATCCAGAGGAAGAAACAGTTGTTTTCTTTCATTTGCTTTTCTTTGAGATGCCACATCTTCTAATGCTTTCCAGCATTAGAAAATAAAGACTTGTAGCTCTCCCCTCCCCAAGGAAGTCTTTGAAAACAAATTTCCTAGTTAACCTGCCAAAGCAGAAGATTTGACAGCAGCTGAGTGCCCCTCTGGCCAGCTCAGGGGATGACTCAGTGGAAACCACCCCTCAAAAGACATGTTGTCATCCTTCAGTCAGGGCAACTGAATAGGAATAAATTTCTCACCTTAAAAGCCATAGCTTCCAAGGTAGCCACTGTTAAAGGCAGTATTGTATACTAGAGGAACAGCACCAACATGTTTTGGTGAAAAACGACAGCTTACTTTCTACCCCTTTTTTCAATTTTTAATACAATTAATAAAAAGGTATCTACTGGAATTAGACTATAAAATCATTTCCTCAGAGCTTTAGAGTATCTCACAAGAGAACAGGATATTAAGATGTGTTAAGTAAAGTGGATTAAGAACCAGGGAAAACAAGACCAACATTTTAACTGTTCAAGCCAACCAAACACACAACTCAAAGCAAAACACCAACCATGTAACCACCCTTCTGCTACAAAAACAGAACGCACACATGCACATATTCAGCTGGGTCTCAAATTTGCATCCAGTTGAAACAGATCTAGAAGAATCAGGTACGTGGTATATCCCAATTTGCCTCATCTTGTCACAAAAGCAGGAATTTTTTCCACTTTCCACTTCAATCTAAGCCATTATTCCTGATACTAAAACATCAAATGAAAGGCAAAATACTAAGTCACACCGTAGAGCAACACGCTTCATGAAGTAAGTCAAGCCCAAGCTGTGCTTTTGCTTTTCAACCTCACCACCTCTGTCAGTACTTATAGACAAAAGCCACTATTCAGGCTTTTGAGCTCAGGCATTACACGCCCCGAATAATCCACAACCTCTGCAGTTCTGACTGTGTCGCTTGTGCTCTGTTAATTTATTCTAATAAAGTGATGCTGCTGTTTGCCATACGTTTGCTAGTAACAACACACTGAAAGCAATTCTTTCTCTTCTGTGAGCTGACATTACGTGAGTCTGCAAGAAATACAGGCTGACCAGAAGGAAACCTATTCAATGCTCTCATTATCCACAAATGCTATCATCTTTTTTTCTCTGCTGCATTATTCCACATCAATAAATAAATAACAAGCAAAGAGCGATGCATAATACTTAATAACATACCTACATCAGCCCAAGTGTCAGCAAGCATAAGGTCACTTATGTTATATGAATTGCCACTGAATAGGCATATACTTCCACAATAAAGGCAACTTATAAAGTGGAATAAATTCTAGCGGCTAACTGATCTTACACTAAAGAAAAACAGTAAGGTGATCCTGAAACATATCAGGACAACTCTCTACTCCCATGCTGTTTCTGCTACCAAGGTCCAAAATAATCACACCATCATACTTCACTACAGTGTTGGGCTTGACTAAAGAATTGTGCAGAAATAACTGGGGCAAAAGATAACATGGGGATTTAGATCGTAAATGTTAGTATTTTATTAGTCGGTGAGTGGGGAACAGGGAGCAACCATGGAAAATTGACACAGCTGCACAGAGGCCCAGAGAACTAGCTACAAACTAAGCAGAACCCATTCGATATTTTGCTAGTTTAGATTAAAAGCATGGGGAAATCTGTCCACAACATCCCAAGGATCCTTGAGGGTGGTGAGAGTCATCTAAAATTGTTGCTTATTGAAGTTTTTATTAACAGCCTCTTGACAGCAATTTCTTTTTTCTCTTTTCAAAACATTCCATATGAAACATTCCTGAAAGCATGAAGTATATGTTTAAATACATATATACACACATACACACATTCTATTATTAGAGTCCTTTGCAAGGACCTAATAATAGAAATGTCCATAATTACATATAAGGCAATTATAAGAGACTGACATATAAAGCATGCTTTATGGTATGTGCATTGCTGCCACAGAATAGCTATACGCTAAGTCAACACAGAGAAATCAGACAAGCCTACCACCTTCATCTCCAAAGAATTCAAGTGTTTGATTTCAGTTATCTTAAATCTAACAAAAAAAAAACCAAAACACAACAGCAGAAACTCAGCTCCTGAATCCATCTTGTTGCTCCACTGAGTAGCTTCTAGAGCAACTAGAAGCAGATGCCAGAACAAGCAAATGTCACATATCAGGATTAGCTGCAATCTTTGTCCCCTTCAAAAAATAATATAAAATATATACTTAATTACTTCGGAATTGTCTGTTGCTTCATATTACACAAATAACATTATACATAGCCGCAGTTCAATAAGCAGAGTATCCAAATGGTAACTTTCAGTATGTACCACCATTATAAACTGTCACCGCTAGAAATACAAATAAACAATGTTTCTTATACAGTTGGTGTTGTAGTTGGCTTTTCGTCTGTTATCTGCTAACAAACAACACAATTTACTTGTAAACAAAGGATTCCTTAGATCAAACGCAGAAAGCATGTCACTGGAGAAGCTGTATGTTTTAACCTCTAAGCTCAAAGAAAGCTATCCTTTCCCAATTAAAAGCACCGTGAAGATCTGCTCAAAGCCACACTACCTGGGACCTCCAGAGAATATTCCTGCTCAGGAACCGACTTTAACACAGAATACGCTCTTCTTGTGTACTTGCTCAACAGCATCATCATTTTTCATCCAGAGCAGAGCACAGATGTAACATCCGCAGCAGCATTTCTGAAAGGCAACTAATCTCTCCAACACTGTTACAAATTCCACAATAAATCATGTTTAATTAGTTTGTGCTTTTTTCCAGGCTGCCTGTAATCCAACAGAGAGGGGGCTTCCAACTTTAATTTTGCAAAGAGGTGCTTAGAATAAATTGGTAAAAATGCAAACCACCTCATCCCCACTGGAAACTGTTTGGAGAGTTATCTGCTTGCTGACACACCAACATTCCTGCCTGTAGATGGCCTGTTACCGTTGTGTATCCCGCGTCTCCTATTTCCACTGCCTTGTTTGAAGAATTTCCCTCTTCCCACATACCTTCCATCTCCAGGGACAGATCACACAGGGACACTAAACCTTGGCCGTAAACAACATGACTTTTGATATTCCTGTTTCTAAAGGATCCTCCACCGCTCAACTGCTGCCGTCCAGCAGCACAGAGAAGATCACTTAGGCACAAATCCTCTGTGCAACCGGTTTGAGAAATTCTTTGCCTCGCTGGTATTTTGCACAGCTGAGATTTACAGAGAGGTCTGCTGGCTTCCTCTGCTATTTATTTTATTTGCTGTACACTAAAGGCTATTGCAAACAAATGGGACTTCGATAACTTGCAGCATGTTGCACAAAACCATTCCGATGCATTGGGACACTCAGTTTCCAGATTTAACACCCGCTACCACGGCATCCTTCGTGGAGAGAGAGAGGGATGCCCTCCCAGGGCAGCCCAAACTGCTGGTCCTGCTGCTCCCCACAGGTCACTCCATCTTCCCTCACGTCTTTCCTTTCGAGAGGAGTGGCAAACTATAGTGAGAAGAAAAGCATTGTGGAGAGTAATTTGGTTTATTCAGCTGTATATGGGCTCTGGGACTTTTATGTAATTATAAGTATTTTGTAGGAATTAAGATCCTCACACTACAAACATTTATTCATACTGTAAACTTTGCTTCTGCGCTAGCGCTCACCAGACTGACAACCTACATTTTTGAGGGAAAAAGCCAATTATACTAATTAGAAAGTTCATGAATACAACTGCACACATGCAGAAGTTTGCTGCATCATCTGTATATATTTTCTTGCACAGATTTATGAATTGTAGAAGGTTAACTGCCCTTAACTGCTTCTCTCTCTCATCAGAGGACTTAAAAGAATCTATAAAGTAAAAAGAAAAAAACATAAATTCTCTGCTAAGAAAGAGGTACAATGTAGAAATCTTCTTTCAGTTCACTAAATACCATATGTAGGGAGAAAAAAAAAAAAAACCTGCCAGAATAAATGCACTTCAGATTGGAAGTTACAGACTTTTCCGAGAGTAAAGGTAAAATGCTTGTGGTATGGAGTTACAGCTCCAAGCTTCTTGGCTATAGTAGAATATCAGCTTATTTTGGATGCTAACTTTCTTCATTTCTTATCCTTTGGCCAACTATAGGCTAACAGTACAAAAAAAACATCTCATCGCTGTCCCAGCAGTGATCCCAAACCCAAACCAGATGAGTCCCGATGGTTCAAAAAAAAAAAAAAAAAAATTTTTTTTTTTAAATAATTTGTAAACTATATCAGCTTCCACACAGACTCATCTCTGAGCTACATTATGAGCATAAACTAGCTAAAAGATACTGAACTGGGAAGAACAATATGCGATACTTCTGGGGCAGCAGACGTTTCTGTCACAGCAGGGTCCTGATACAACCACAAAGCACAACTGCTTTAAAACTAACGAGAGGGAACCACAAAGTGGTGAAGATTAGGAGAAAAGCACTAACAGACCGCTTCTGTGTGAGACCCGAAATGACCCCGGGAACACCGCCAAGAATCATTTTCTTACTGGTAGTACCGGCAGCGTGTTCCCTTACTGCTGAGAAAGATACATGGGTGGCAGGTGGGCGAGACCACCGGTGGACCGGGTGAGAGGAGCAAGATGCCTCCGCTCAGGAGGCAGCCCATCGCCAGCTCTGGAGGTTTATGGAAGTGATGCCTTTATCTGGATTTCCAGCCAAGCACACATTGTGTCATCCACGTCCAGACCAGCAGCTCCCCATCAGAAGGGAGCAGAGCCCCACACCAGTCCAGGCACCGAGGCACTGCCAGGCCTGGCAGTCTCAACCTTTTTTAAGCAAGCTCAGCTGCAAAAAAGGTTGAGAAATAGTGTTCTAGACGTAAATATGCATGCAAGTTTGAAATCCCATTACCTAGCACATTGTTAAGCTCGAGTTAGACTGGTTTGGCACCTTTCAGGAACGTACTAGTTGAGCCCTGGGTTCTGTGGGGTAAGCGGTTAAGGGATAGAGCAAATGTGGTCAGGGCACAGGGAACTGGGATACGTGAATTCTGTTCTCACAAATCTAGCACTGAGTTCAAATAAAAAAATAAAAAAAAGCACAACAAAAAAAAAATCCAAAATAACCAAAACCACACCAAACAAGAAACTTCAATTTTTCCATATCTCAGTTTCCCCATCTGTGATGGAGTAACTACCACTTTAAGGAGTCAAGCCAGTACTTTTCGGTACTCACACAAAGAAATGCAAATGAAATACAAAATTACTAATATGGAGAGAGGCAGGCTTGCCCCCCGCCTTTTATTCTACAAATATAGATGGGATAAATGGTTCATTACATTCAACTCCAAGCCGCACTACCTTAGCCAAAACCTTATTTAAATAGAACATTTCTGAGAACCGGGAAGGGGGGGAAGGCAGAGGGGAGGGATGCAGATGTGGTCTTAACCTAAGAGAGGTTAAGCTTTTAAAAGACTTTTTTCTTTTTTCATTCCGTCTTCTGGTCGCATGCCATTTTAAAAAGGTGTCTGGCAAGCAAAATAAAAAGTTTCCAGGGTTTTCCTTCCCAAAGCCGCCCCAGCCAAGAGCCGGGCGGGGAGGACGGGGCCGGGAGAAGTCGCTCGCGCCTTTCTCCAGCTTTTTCTCCAACATGCCCCCTGGATCCAGACATTTTGGGAGGGAGCTGCGGACGAGGAGGAGCCCCGGGTTCTTCACCTGCCTGGCATCCCCCAGCCGGGCAGCGGGGCCGCTCTCCCCGCCGGCTCCCGGGCACAGCCGGAGGGCGCGGACCTCGCATCCTCCCGCTCCACGGCCACGGCTCCTCCGGGTGGAGCCGAGGGCAAGGCGGGGGCAGCCGCCGCCACGCACACACCCACGCGTGCCACCGGCCCCCGCACACACGGCCGCCAGCACCGACCTCTCCCCAGATTTTCCCCCCTCCCCCCCGGACCCGCACCGGCCGTACCCGCGGCGCGACGCGGGGCAGGGCGGGGAGGGCGGCCGGGCGGAGGCGATGACAGCGGCCGGGCCGGCAGCCCCTCGGGATTACCGGGCGGTGCTGGAGGGCCTGTCCCGCCGCCAGCCCCTCGCAGGGCCGCGGCGGGGCTGCTCCCGCCTGCCTGCACGGCGCCGCCCGCCCCGGAGCTCCCTGCGGAGGGGGAGAGCCGGCGGGGCCCCGGGGCGCCGCGACACGGACCGGGCGGGGAGGCGGGGGGGGACGGGACAGCGAGAGAAACTTTCCGCCAAGTGCGGCCGCGTCCCGCCGCCGCCCCGTCCCGCCGCCGCCGCCCCACGCTCCCGCCCCGCCGCCGAACAAAAGAGCCGGGACCGGGAGCGGCGCCTCGGAGCGGGGGACGCGGCTCCCCGGGGCTGCCCGCCGCGCCGAGCCGAGCCGCGGGGCTCGCCGCCCGGGACCCCCTTCTCCCCGCCGCGCCGCCGCGTCCTTACCTGGCGGAGGGCTGGTGCGGGGCAGCGGGCCGGGCCGGGCCGGGCCGGGCGCGGCGGTGAGTCCCGGCTAGCTGGAGCGAGTGCCAGGAGGGCTCGGCGGGGATTCCGCCATGTCAGTGATGTCGGCACCACATGGGGCCCGCGGACGGCCCACGCTACCGCGCACTCTGGAGTAGAGGCTCCCGCCGAAAAGCCGGCTGAGGCGGGCAGCGGCGGCGGCGGGGCGCGCCGGCCCTCCTGCCCCCGCCCCGCCGAGCAGCCGCTCCGCCCCGGGCCGGCCCCGCGCCGCCGCCTCCGTCCCGTCCCCAGGCGGGGGGAGCCGCGAGGGGCGGCCCGGAGGGCGGGAGGGCGGGAGCGGGGCCGGGGCGGCTCCCGGCCGCGGCCCAGTCAGGCGGCGCCCCATGATGTGTGCCCAGCGCCGGCTCCGCCGTTCCCCTCGCCGAGCTCCCCTGTCGCCTCGTCCGCCCCCCCAGTTCCTCCCAATTCCTGCAACCGTTACTTACGACCAGATATCACCCCTGGCACATAAATCGCCCACCGAGCCTTCCTCCTTCCCAGTGAGCGGCCTCCACCGCCGTGGCAGAGGCTGGTCCCTCTTGTCAGAAAAATGCCGTTTCTGACTGGGAAGTCCCTCGTCCAAATAGCTTGAGGCTGGGATCTGCGTACGTCTCCTACACTTTTCTGTATGTCCTCCCCTAGGCATCTGCTGCAGGTGACTGCAAAGGCAAGATACCGGATTAGAAGAACCCTTGGCCCCGTCACTGTGGTCATTCCTACGTTTCCATCGGTTGGGAGTGAGGAGGAGAAGTTTTAGGCAACGTTTTTCAGAGATTAAGAAATGCTCTGACTTAATTGAATTGTTGCAGCCCAAAAGAAGAGACATTTATCCCCTGGCTCTGGAAGAGAACCCCAAGGAACCACAGTGGTCATACACCTCTCAGCACTGCACGCAAGCGATGTGAGAATCATGACTAGAGCTTTAATCTGGTTACGGGAAAAGCTTAAAATAGGACTCAGCCTCACCCACACCACAGATCACAGCCACGCTATGAAGGGTCTTTTGATTTGGCCTTAGTCCTTTGGGTAGCTAACCTTCCTCCGCAAAAGCTCATCGCCCATACGTCTTGTGCTCTGCCTTCTCTCCATCACTATATTCTTCAATGTAATTTTTCCTTACAGCTTTTATCGGCAGTTGATCTACTTTATCCACCAGAGCAAGGTTGCCTTTCAGAAACTAGAAAACCCTGTGGAGTCTTAGGCAGCCCAGGTGTATTTTCATCAGCTGCCATTAAAATATCAACACAAATGTTTTTCCTGTAGGACTCCTTGATGTTCTACTTCTTGTTGAAACTCACACTAAAGAAAAATTGGTTTGGCATAGAAGTTCAGTAAAACCAAAACATCATGCCCAACTAGGCTGGTTTTTTTTTATTTTTTAAGTGATCAAAATACAGAAACATGAAAATAAAGTTATCTGAAATAGATAATTCCTACAAAAATAACAAATCAGCATTTTCCCACGGGAAAGATTTTTCAATGTAAAATGGTCAGCCAGCACTAAGTATTGTTCATCGTTAATTGCAAAAACTTTTGTAATGAGCAAAATCTAAAAGTAGAAAAATGTTTTGTTTTATTAGTGACCCAAAACACGCAGGCTTTTTGATGATCCTGGATTGAGTTACAGAGTCAGATGAGATTAATTATTCACTAGGGTGGTAAAGCCTTTACTTGGTCTCGTAGACTGTTTTGTGAGGGAAAAGATAGAGAAAAGGGACAGAGGGAGGGAGCGAGGGCGTTGGTTTAGAAAGGAAAAAAATCACTGACCTGAGTTGGAAAATGACAAAAAAAGATAAAATTTAAATTGAAGAGTAAACAAAATCAAACCTGAAGAAAGCAAAATGAAAAGAAATAAAGAAGAGGAAGGAAGTGAAACCACAGGATTGATTTGTGGCTTTTCTATCTGATGGGCCAGAGGAAGGCTAGGTCCTCATTTGGAGAGTCAAAGCAGAGGCCCTGGGCACAGGGACATTTCCAGTCTCACCTGGAACCGCAGAAGCGGCCAGACTCTCAAAAAATAGAGCAAATCCAGCCTGGGCCTGGAGCAAGTGCATACCTTCTCCTTGGAGCACTTTCTATTCAGCCATGCTGCTCTGATGAACTGGAAGAGCAGATATGGTTAACAGCAACTGCAAACTGGTTCAATGGAAACTGGGCATGGCTTATAAACCGAGGAAGAGGGCAGGGGGGAGTGAAGCAAGGACTGCTTTTCCTCAGAAAGTTCCTGCATAAATAGCAGATAAAACTATTTCTTTAATGGTTTACTCCCTGAGCCAGCTCATCTGGGAAGAGCATTAATCAGACCAGGAGGAAACGTCTCTTGCCCCTGAAAAAGGAAAAGGATTAGGTTAAGTGGTGACACAGCAGGGACAGACAAATTACGCTGGAGAAAATGACTGACCTAAACTATCATCCAAATAAAGACAGACCAAAGCCATGAACTTAACTTTTCTGTTTTGATGAGTCTGGGGTTTTTTTCAATAACATGCATATTTTTATTTTATCATGGTGAGATCTTTCTGTTTATTCAGGAAGCAAGTGGCATCAGAAACACAATAGCGCATCTCTTCCATCTCCCTTCCCACGCGCGCCTGTTGCAGAGGAGCAGGACAAAAGGACGATGCTGTCTCCTTCTTTGGCCCTTCTCTTGGATCCACGTCCCCAGGACAGTCATTCCCAAGCTGCAGATGCACCAGGACCAGACAGAAACCTCTAACTCCTTTCAAGCAGGAATTGTTTAGCCATCAGACAGTAACAATTTAGGCACTGTTGACTGGAGCTGGATCCAAACCAGTTCTAAATCCTGTATTCTGCCATCATCCCTGTCAGCCATCCGCTCCTACTTGGTGACAACTCCCACACAGAGGCCTATGGAAACTCTCCGTACAATCGGGATGTGGCCTTGGAGATCAGACATCGTTGTAAAGGCTGCGAAGACGGTCTTTGTTCTCACAGGATACTTTCCCTCACGTTTCTGATGGGATTCGGGGTAAACTTTTACTATTCCCACAAGCTGCGTGTTCTGTATTCTGGAGGGCAGGCAGGCTGAGATCTTGGCATCCATGCTGTTTGACAGCATACAGAGAATGCTTTGATTGATTTATTTGCTGAACACTGGTGCTTTTTTCTTTTTTTTACCTGGCATGTACTGCCCTCAGTCATTTTTAATACCACATAGCACCAGCGTATAGGGTGGATGGTTCTGCTTAAACACTGGATGGACTGTGGCCGCAGGATTTTTCTCTCCATGTGCATTATTTCATCTCTGAGCAGCTGTGGGGTGGGCTGGCTCGGGACTCGGTGTCTAATGGGTTACATTTACCCATAGCAAGAGCTCCGGGTTCAGACTCTTACTCTCAGGGCCAGCAGCAACTTGGATGGAGAAAAAAGAGACATACTCAGCAAGAAACACCTTAGGTGACCCCTCAGCGGGCTGAGAGCGGGCGCTGCAGCATCCCTCACTCGGACCTCACTCTGCCAGGGGAAGGGCTCTGCAAGGTGGGAAGGGCAGGACGCTCAGAGCAAATAACTGGATGATCTCCTTACAAAAACATCCAGAACAAAATGATGTAGTGCCTCTCCTCCCTCCCCCTTGTGATCATGTAACTTACTCCTTCCACAGAATAAAGACGGGACCATATAATCTGTTTTTTCTTGTTAATAAACACTTTTTGGGGCCCTTGTCGTTATGTATCACAAACCATTAAAGTTAGTGCAATTTAAACAATTGGGTAATCAAAATCATACAGTACTATCTGGTCAGAGTAGTCTTCTCTCACACTTTTATCTGAAAAAATGAAAGCTAAAGGCAGATTAGATTGTACAGATTAAAACATACTGAATTCCTTCAATCTTTACAATGTTTTATTTTCAAGATAGTGCCCGTGGAGACTGGCACAAGCAAGAAGATCTGGGTAAGCGTATGTAGTTTGTAGTTCATAATGGTCACTTTTAACTGCAGGGAATCCAAAATTCTGCAGAATGCTCTTTTTAAATAACTAGGGCATGTAAACATTAGCATGAACCAGGATTTCTATCTGTACCTCTCTATTTAGAGGAAATGAATGCTAGTTATTCACTGAGCATATATTCATGTTTTTGCATTCATGAACTGACCGAGTTTGGTGAGGAGTTTGTATTCATGGTATTAATTAGCAGTTTTTTCCCTTTTTAGGACACAGGTCAGTACTTCTCATGCTCAATAACACGTGCAGAAATTAAGCCCCCAAAATCTTATTCTTGGGATAAGATCAAAGGACTAATCACTGTAAGATTCTGAAATAAAAGTTATCTGCCTCTCTTGTTAGTGGGGTGCATGGTAACTTTGCATTGCACATCAAGCTGTGATAAAACCAGTTACCTACTGGACATCTTTTTATTACGTTTAATGGGCAAGTCCTTAATTTGGTCTTTGAATCTCTCAGACTACTACTAAGCAATAAATATGCCCAGTCAAACTCTACTACAAGTCACAAAAGACCCAGGAACTTCACCAGCAGCTAGAAGAGGACCTCTAAACACCAGTGCCATTATTCTAAAGATGTGATTTCTGACACACCAGAAGTTGTTGTTTGTCAGGGATACTATTCTATTAGCTGTTTCTTAAGCTTTACAAAGGCATCATGGAAAGAAAGTGTTCCTGTTGCCCTCTCTTCCATGAGAAGCACCATTGTCTTCATAATTTGTCTGCTTGCAAGCTGAGGACTTACACGGGGCATTTTTTACATTTTTTCGTCTACGTTGGTTTTATAAGTTTAAATAAGTTCCCATCTGCCAAGAGCTTCCAAAGAGGACTGGCGCTTAACCAATGCAGGAAGCTTGCCATGAAGATTATACACCAGTTGTGCTTATTCAAAACAGTAACTTCTGACCACTGCACCAGAAGAAAATACTGTCATTTATTGTCTCATAATCACGCATCTCTGCAGTGTTAGTTCCACTTTTGCCAATGAGAAGGATGTTCCTTTTGATATTTTACAAGTATTTCAGCTAAATCTCCTTAACACTGTGCAGTTCTTTGGCTCGTTAGGTTTGCTTTGGTTTTGTTTTGTTAAAAGCTCTTGTTTCAGTTCAGGCTCTAAAGAAAACAAAGCAGTATTGCTTGCATTGTTAAAGCCAGAAGTAGGGCCATGGAAAAAAAAAAAAAATGTTCTTCTTGGAAGATTTTGTAGATTGGTATTCATGAAACAGCTGGAGATGAAACATACAGCACTAATCCTGTCCAGTTGCTCCTGGTCATGTTGCACATTCAGGAAATTCATAATTAGGTGGTTATATCCCCAGTGTTTCCCCTGCAGCACTCTTTACAACTAGCAATTTATCTTCCTTCTTGTCATTAAAAAAAAACACCAACAAAAAACACAACTACAAAGGAAGAAGTGGGGGAGAAAATACAAGCAGGAATGACTTAAAATATGCTTAATAGTTTCTTCTCACTGTAAAAAAAAAAAGTCAGATGTTGTCATTTCTGCACATACCAGCAAACTTCTGCTGATCCATTGCCCTTTTCTATCACAGTACTTTTCCTCTGTGCTCTATCTCCTTCCTCTTCACAGTATTTATTTTGCCAGTTAATTTTTTCTTTTTCCTTGCCAGTCATGCACCCGCTTTCCTGTAAAGGGCAGCCACACCTGACAATTTAGAAATAAGCGCTTTAGTAAGTAAACATTTATTTTCCTTGCCGAATGGAAGCACTGTACAGGGGGGGGTTATTCCTAGCTCCCTCCAAGGTTTCTAGTGAATTCCTAAGTAGTTTCTGCTCTTTATTTTGACTTCTCTAGAGGTGTCATGAAAGCCTTTCCCTGCACACAGGGAATCTTCATACTGCATGCTACAAATGGTGTTTTGTCAAAAATTCATATTCATTTTAAATCAGTCAGGGTACAACTTGAAGGATTTTTCTTCTTTTCATAGCCTTTAAATAGAACAGCCTTATCTACTGTTAATTACATACATATGCAATGTGGAGATTTTTGTATGCAGGGCAATCGATGAGAAACGTTGCCAGCTTTGGAATTAAACTGTTACCAGTGACTCAGCAGGTTTGCTCTGCAATAGCAAAGCATTAAATATATGCTTTTTAAACAATCATTATTACTGATTTTTCCCCAAAGCAATTTAAAAAGAGCACCTGGGAAAACCAAAAAGAAGACTACTTAGATAACACTGCTAGTTAAAGTTCAGGAGTTTCCATGCCTGTGATTAGGAAGCTACACCAGTGGCTCAGAAGCCTGGCTTTTCAGAGATTAAAAAAACCCCACAGCAATTTCATAATCCGTACAGTGAATGCACAACTAACTTTAAAACAACAAAGGAGTCATAAACCCCTCTGGTGCTGGAATGGCAGTTCCAGCCTCTAGCTCACAAGATTACCATAAATCCCAGTGGGAGGTTAGGGAAGAGCCAGCCCTCATCCCAGCCCTCCTCCTGACACTTCTTATCCAGGGGAGCCTCGGCCATGTTGCTGTGCACTTGTGGTTTCCTCCTCCTTTCAGAAGTCTGCTAAGTGTATTTTTCATCACAAATGCAGCAGAAATACACCTAGACAATGTCTTTTTTTCCCCTTTTTCTCTCTAGCCATCAGTGAGCATCTCCCATTCCCTGGCTGACAGCGCGGAAACAGAAGGCTCACTGCTTTTGAACGGAGATGCCCGGTCGCGCCCATGTACAAGTCCTCTTTGAAAACATCATGGAAAAGCATGATGATTTTCGAAGTAGTGAGACAGATCTCCTCAAAAGCTCTATATCTCTACAATGGAACAAGATCCCTTATGCCAGGTGGGAGGCCCTTATGAAAAAAGTATCACGAAGTTTCTGTATATTATCTCAAAAAAAAAATTTGAACAATTTAAGAAAATTTCACGTCAGATTCCTCTCCTTCTCTCCAATGGATATTTATCCTCTCCAATTTTCCTAGAGCTTCCCCAAAACTGCATGGAAATACATAAAGTGTTACTTTGAAAAGCAGTCACGTTTTAGAAGTTACTTACCAAGTTGCTAACTTTTCCAGACTTAAAAGGTGATGGCTGAGACAATGTATCATCTATTTCATGTTGGTAAATAATTGAGTCTGGAATATAAATGTTTTGGTATGGCTTTGGAAAAATCTCTTCAGCTAACTGTGCCTCAGGCTAGAATGATTTATAAAATAATGCTTATTTTACAATTCTATTACTTCTTTTATCTACAATAAATAGCCAGGCTTAACCTCTCCGTCATGCTCTGTCACACATGCTATCACACCCAAATTCTACCCACCTTTAACGTTTTTTTAACACAGTGAAGATCTAGCAGCACGCCCTAAAGATCAACAAAACCTGAAATTATTTTTGACTAAGGGAGGAGCAACCGCTACAAACAAGGCAATAAAGGCAGCGTGCCGTCTCGGCTCCTGCCTTATTGTGTGCACCCTGGCAGCCCACAGCTGCGATATGCGATGATGTGAAATGGTGTCCGTGTCGGTCCTGAGTCAGTCGATGGCTGATAGGTCAAAGATGAACTTATCTCTCACTTGAAGGCTGACCGCAGAGCTGATACAGAGCTGGAGGAAGGACTGTAGCACGTTAAAATAAGAAGGCAGGTGGATTCTTCACAAGTTTCTGCTGCTGTTCTTCTTTTAAGCCTTGAAGATTCATGTGATTTAAACAAATCTTGACGTGACAGGAAAGCACACAGAATAACTTTCATTACCCACACAATGATTATGTGAGCCTTAATTGATGAGTATTTATAAATATGCTTTGTGATCCCCAAAAGAAAGTTGTTACAGAGGAAAGGTGCCATAAAGGTGCCAGTTATTTCTGTTATAAATCTTATGCCGTATACAATAAAGATTAAATAAATATAATAGACATTTTAGAAGGATTGACAAAGCTCTCATATGTATTTCAGCTGTTTCTTATTCCCCTCTCCCCACATTACTTCAGCTTTAGAAATGGAGTTGCAAAATAAAGAGCGATCTGCTTTGGGTCGCACTCTTCACCATTTCCTCACCACGGAACGTGTATTTCTGTTTCCCTGAATTAAATTGTCTGCAAGATTTGCAGAGCCGAGTCCCAGTGCTCACAGCCAGTTTACAGTCTACGTTTGAAGCGGGGCACAGCGGTTCCCTCTCTCATCCCTGACCCCCAGCCCAGAGCCTGGGCAGAGCTCCCAGCCGGAGGCAGGGCAGCGCTGTAGGCTCATCCCTGCCACGGCAGTAGATGTGTCTAATGCTTCTCCTGTCCCTTGACTCAGCTCAGTGCTATCCCACGCATCGAAGCAGAAGAGACTTAAGTCTCAAGTGAAGTTTCTACCCTGCCCTGTGCAGCGTTGTTAAACGTCTCCGTTGAAAATAGCTGAACTATGAATGCTAGCAGGCGGCCGATAACTAGGTGTACGTGTGTGCGGTTAATGCTGCCTCGCCTGAGACAGCCACACGTCTCACGGGACAGTTTCGCAGCTCTCACGACTGTCAGTCCCCAGCCAAGATCTCAGTCTCGCTGCAGCCAGGCAGCACTACAGTGCCTGGGTTTCAGTCAGGTTTTAGACATTTAGACATTTGGAAATGCTAGTAAGAGACCCAAATGAAGGGATTATCTCAAGATTTCCGCAGGAGTCCAGCTTTCTCTGCATTCCAGTGCCACCCAGTTCTGCCTCCCATGCCACCTAACACGCCTTTTTTCAAGCTGCCTTGGTCTCTCTCCTCATGCCTTCAGCAATTCACGTTGGTTCCCCTGGTCCATTTTTACTGTCCCAAATTCACAAACATCCTCAGGGTCTCACAGTCTGTGGTCCATCGTGTTTATAACTTCTCTGGTTTCTCCCACCTCTGCTTGCTGCTGAATGAGGATGGGAAAGGGCAGAGACGCCCCAAGAGCCATGGTCTCCCTTACCACAGCCTGCATCTCTTCTCAGCTGAGGTTGTAAAGCCACGGTTATGTGAGCAGTAATACTGGATCTGTGTACTTCCAGACTACTTCTCAGCGTATTTATCCCAGAGTGGGCATGTCTTTGAATTTGTCAGAGTGCACGATACAGTTCACGTCAACACGACACCTTTGTGCTAACCCTGCGTCTGCTCTGGGATTCAGCGTGTAGTTGGGATGGAAGTGATGGACAGTGCCTGATCTGGCATAAAGCCTGGCTGTTCAAAGTTAATCCATCAGAATTTTTAAAATAAACTGGAACTGGCAGAGAGAGTTTAGACCACATAAATACTTGGTCTCATCTGGCAGCATTTTTTAACCCTGTCCTGTCCCTGTCCAAAAATAAACGTATTGTGTTGTCACACCACTTCCTTAGTCCTTTGGTGTTTTGGATCCTCTGTAACTATAAGATAGGGATCCCAGCATTTCTGTAATGGGATTCATATAAATTCCTCATAAAAGCATGCAGTTACTTGGAAGCAGTACTGCACTGATATTGATAATTTCTTCCGAATGGCACTAAAATCCTCAGAGATTAACCCAAAAATGCACCAATCCTTGAAAATGCTGGGGGCATGTATTCATATGTAACTTTACCCTGAGATTAACATATTCAAAATAGACTTGGCAGTTCATTATATGAGAGAGTTATAAGAGTACTCTGAAGTATTCAGAATAATCAAGTAAGCACATGCAGGATCAGGGTCCAAGATGGAGTTATTTGGAAAAAGCGTAGTTCTGTCTGGCACAAAGAAAATCCAATGATGAGCAGAATGCTAGTTTCAACAAATACTCAAGATATGCCTGTATCTTACTTTGCATTTCTTGTATAATGGTACACGTGGGAAGAGAGAGCGAGTGCTACAGTTATTCTTGTTGGGGAAAGATTTGAGCTTCAGAGAATTTTTTTGTTTAAGTCTTAGTAACTCATCTCTTTTTACAAGCTTGAACTTGATCCTGAAAACGGCTCAGTTCCATTCATCGATTGACTTTGTGACTCCATTTTAGTAATAAAAAAATGGTACCTGAGTATTTTAAACATAATTCACTGAATTTAAAAGAGAAAACTCTTGCAATCTGTAAATTATGCATCCAAAACTTACAAAAACTTAGCTATGTTAATCAGAGGATGGAGGAAACACATTTAAAGTGAGCTGATGCAAATGCTACATTTTAAAGAGCCGAAAGATATTGCTAAAGAAGCGAAAAACAAGTACATTTTTATTTTTTGTGATAAATCAATTAAATGATCAGGCTTTTTTTCACTTGGGACACAGGTTAAGAGAATGAAAGCTAAGGCAGTGAGAGCAGAAGAAACTTTAGGAAGGTAAACTTTGAGATAAGCTTATTAACACCTGATTGCTTTCAAAGATTAACAGACATTATTAGTGGGATTTCTTTAAAGAAGCTGTGTTGCTATCACCTATAGCTAAAAATAAGAGACCACACACTGCCCAGAACACGCAGCATGTGGGAGAGCCTTGACAGGCCAGGGAAGAGCAGACGAATGGGGTTTGAAATCTGGGATGAAACAAAGTGATCTTTTGCATTCTCCTGATTAATTACATTGGCGGAAACAAACTGCTTAGTAAGGTTTCTTTGGGTAAAAGAAGCAAACCTAAATTCATGCCCCTTAATGCAAAGACAGAGGTAAAAACCAGCTAAACCTGTGGTATTTCTGCATTGTTCAGAATACAAATTGGGTTAGGCTGAGCTTTGTTCCCCAAACTGCAGCTCCAGCTATAGGTTCACGATGCAAAGTCTTTGGCAGCAATTCAGACTCAAGCTATTGCTGCCCCTCGCTGCTAGTTGGTGTAGCTGTGCTCTGCCCTCTCGGTTGTGCTGGTCCTCCTGGTTTTTGCATCAATGCTGTGAATCAGGTCGGGAAATTGATCTGGCTGAAAAACAGCCTTCCTAAAAGTGTTTGGTTTTATTTTTTCTCTTCCAACCAGGTATCTCCATGACTGGTTTCAGACAGCACAAGAAGCAGTGGCCCAAAGGCAGGGGTGGTGGACTGCAGTACTGAGGCAGGTGTGGATGGAAGGGGAGGACAGCTATACATTAAGCCAGCATTGCTGCCAAGGACACGCAGCAACATGACTTTGAACCACATCTCATCCCGGCACATGTCACATACCGAATTCCACCAAAGGGAGACAATTCTCCTTCAGTTCAAATGCAAGGGACTTGTGGTTTAGAACAGAAAAAGCTGTATTATTTCCTCTCTCTTGCTAAATCTTTCTGCGCAGCTACAGCGTTCACCCTGTTGACAGGCGTGAAACCCTACCGGGTCACTAATCCCTTACCTGCTCCTATGGATAATTGACTACTAAGCATAAATGTTGCCTGCAGCATTTTCTGTTGGGAGGTAGCCCAGCTGCTGCAGAACGAAGATCCAAACTTGCTGATAATCCAGCAATACTGGGGTTATATTAACAATCTCGCACACACCCTGAGTCATGTGTCTGCTGCCTCAGTTCCTTCTTTTTGCTTCCCTGATGAGCACATGCATGCACTCACATGCATATGTGCACGAACCACACACTGTAGGGTTCAGGAAGGCTTCCTGCATTCAGATTTATGTAGCCCAAATTCCACCTAAAGGAGTTTTCTAAGGTTTAAATGCTTCTGGGTGCCGAGATGCAGCTACAACACAACACTGAGCTAGGGATCTCAGTGGAGTCTAAGCAAAAAGAATTTGGTCATGGGGGTCTAGCTTGTTGTAGGTAGACAGTAACTATAAATAGTTGCTCCCTTTACACAGCAAAAGCTGCATATTTTTTTATGTATGTACTTCACGGAATGGTTTGGGTTGGAAGGGACCTTTAAAGGTCATCTAGTCCAACCCCCCTGCAATGAGCAGGGACATCTTCAACTAGATCAGGTTGCTCAGAGTCCCGTCCAACCTGACCTTGAATGTTTCCAGGGATGGGGGATCTACAGCCTCTCTGGGCAACCTGTTCCAGTGTTTCACTACTCTCATCATCTTTGCTACCTCTATCCATTATTTGTTCTTTTTTGAGGAGAACTCTGCTAGTTCCTCTGCTCTGCTCAACTTCTTTATCCTGATACTTGGCAAATTCTCCATCTGTCCATTATTCGCTCTCTCCCCAAACTCTCCCCCATAGATGAAGGGTCAGTCTAATTATGAATCTCTCTTCTGATAGCGTCAATAGTGCAGCTATTTTATGTTAACTGTCTTATTATATATTTGTGAGCCATACTGCACCTGGTAAGCTGATGGTAGCACCAACCGATGACAGAGTGGTGCCACAGCCAACTGCCCTGGGGTGCGGTTGTCACCTAGCAGGGAAGAGACCCGATTCCACTGACTGTGAGCCAGCCAGTTCTCATCATCTCCTGCTCTGGAAGTTTAGTACTTCTGTCTCTTGGTGTTGGGCTCTTGCTATCATGATCCCTATAAACAAGGTCTTTTTAGGGTATGTAAAAAAAAAAATTTGCTTTCCACTGCTGTTTTCAGGAACATTCATTTGCATTTGCTTGCTTTTTCTGCATGCTGACACGCAAATATCCAGAACAGCCTAACAGATCTCCATTCAGAATTGCTCATGTTAGTGTCTGAGAAGAAGCCGAGCATCCTTCACTTTGTATACAGTTCTCTTTCTTCTGCAAATAAAGCTGGAATTAATTCCTCATCAGGATAAATCCTTTGCAGGTGAAAGCTTTTCAGAACTCAAAACATCTGAGAAAATTAATGCAGCAGCTTCCCTAAACATCCCAAAACCTTCAAAATGAGTAAAGATGAAGAAAAACCACGGAGAACAGCCAACAACTTTGAAAGAAAGCCCGTGTGGAACGATGGAAGTGTTTGGAAGGGAGACTTCCCTAGGGTGAAGAGTGTTGCTTAACTGCAAGACTGTTTGAAATGACCTGTCTGTGCTTAAACTCCAGATTCCATTCAGTGCTGTTCACCCAGGCATGTTCGTAGCCAATGTCGGTCAGAGCCAGCATACTGACTTCTCAGGAACTATTATTTTTTCTTTTCTTTTCATTTTTGGAAGTAGTTCAGAATTAGTTGTGTACTTAGAGCTTAAATTATAAATGACCAACAGTGATAAGGGACACGCCTTACTTCTCCAATACACATGCCTGTTGGAGTTATTTCCCTCTAGGTATTGCCCTAATGTAAGTTCTCCTTAATGTCCAGTACCAAGTTGTTTATATGTCTCAGAGTAGTTTCAAGGAGAGTAGAATCTGGCTATGTATTTTTCTGTACTTTGTAACAAAGCACAGAAAGAAAGAGAGGAAGATTTTTTATTTTCCTCGGATGTATCAGTGCTAGTTGCAGATTAGGTCATATTTTATTTCTTCTTTGGGACCTCTGGTCTTTCTTTGACTTCCTCATTGCATACCTAAACTCCTTTATGGCGCACATGGGTTTTCTGAGGACTTCAGTCATCCCACCTGAAGGATGAAGTGTGACAGGTCAGTGTTTTGGAATGACGCGTCAAGGCATCCCTTGGGGACTGGTAGGCTGTCAGGACACACCATGCAAGCTCAGCTCGCTATCTGTTAGGATTTACAGAAGACAAAACAAGCCTGTGAAGCCAGGACAGTGACAATGTGATGAAGAAGATGTGATCACTTTGTAGAGTTACCAAACGATGGATGTGTTTAATCAACTGAACAAGGAACTACTTTGATGGGCAAGAGTCAGTAAGCTTAGTTATGAAGGTGAAGAGATGGAGCAAAATTGAGTCTCTCCTTTGTTTTTATTTTGTGGAACCAGAGGCAGAAGCCTTGCTGGAAACCAAAGTTTCTTCTCCCTGCTCTGGAGGGTGGTTTGACAGAGGAGCTTTCCTACAGAGCAGAGACATCCTCCTAGGCCTCCCTCCTCCTTTCGTTTTCAGCTTTTCTGACTCGAGGGTTTTTTCACAATTCAAGAACCAAAAAGAAAAAAGGACATAGAAAAACCTGCTTTTTTTACCCTTCCTTCCAGACTCTGCTAGCTGTGTTAATTTTGCTGTTCTTGTTTTTACTGTGGTATTTTCTTTCAAGTTTCATGGATCCTAGAGGCCCCTTTACCTGTGATATTACTGAGACTCTTTCCTATCAGGATTGTGTATATCCAGAGCAGACATCTTTGATCATATTCTACCTACTACAAGGAGCAACACACCCAAATCACTGGTGGTGTTTAGACTCCCACTGACTTGTTTGGGTGTCCCAATTCAAGGAAAATCTGCAAAAGCAAAGACAGCATTAGCTTAGTTCCTCTTGACCTTCCCTTATCTGTAGACAGAGACATGGGTCCATAAACTCAGTGTTTAGTTAAAACATAACTGCTGGTACTGTTACATTCGTAACGAGGAAAATGGAGCACAGATCAAAAGATTCGCTTTTTTGTGAATTTCATTTTCTTCCTCATCTTTGCACTTTGGTCGTAAACACTGCCGTTCCCCCTCTGCCCTCCTGTTCCACATACTGAAGATTAAGTTGGGAAATATTTTTAGAAAAGACATGAGTATACAGAAGGGAGTATTAGACTGTGACCTTATAGCTGCTTTTGAAGTTTTTGAAGGCTACATGGCAAACGTTCTCAGTATTTCCAAATTCTCAGAAAAAGGAGATTCATAGATTGCTCTTCATTAATTTAAGTGTACTAACTAATTGGCCACATGTATGTTTACTCCCTCTCTCTCATGCATGCACATGCAGAGCAAAGCCAACACATATTCCAAGATGCCTGAAACAAATAATGGACTCACAGTATTGCCTCAATAGCTACTGGCATGGAACGAAAAGTAAACGGGAAAACAGGAAAAGGAAGGCTAAAACTAGATTAAACAGATTGCTGCATTCAAGAGTGTGCAGTCATCTGGGAACTTAATGAAAAAAGAGTTGAAAGGAAAAGTTAAAACAAATCACATACAGGCCTCTCTTGTATTTTTGAAAATCCCTCACCAGCTGTGTGGTAAAATGCCTTTAACAAACTAGCATGCAGTATAAAACTTAGATGTACAGAATTAACCTTTCATTCACTAAGGTAGGCAAAATATCACGTTATTCCTCATCACCGGAATTCAAATTAGGCCCAGATTGTTTGACAGAAGCTGGAAGGAAGATGTCAGGGATCAAAAAAAGGAGCTTCTTTGTCTCAGTTATAGGGAAAAAAATGTAATTTCTCAGGATAAAGACATGTTACCAATAGAAATTTATGCCACATACATGTAACACAATATGGCTTCAATTATCTTAATAGGAGGTGTGCAAAAATCAAGGTGATTTAAAAACCTGGCCTATCACCAAAGCCAGCTAGATCTCTCACTGTTTCTATCATTTGAAGCCAAAATCTCCTGCTGAATACTCTAGTCCTTTTTAATCCTGATTTGGATTTGAACTTGAATCCTAGGTCCTAGAATAAATCAAACCCAGATCTTAACATGTTCTTTCCAGACCATTTCTGATGATACCACAACGCCTATCGAAACAACCTGGCTTTGCTTCTGCAACGATTTCCAAGAGCTACAACCAGGAATTTTGCTGCTTTCCTGACTGACTTCACAGACATACCTTTTCAGGTTAGCTGACTGAGCCAAAAAAGAAATCCTAGCCTCCTTCACCACTGTTCTAGGTTTTTACATTTGGAAGTATGAAAACTGTCTTAGAATAAAGACTGTTGGGACAAGCCATCATGTCAATTAGCCAGTACTTTTCCCTCTTGCATGATCTTCTAGAGAGAGGGTAAGCAACTTGTCTGCAATATTTCTGAGTTCTGCTGTAACCCTATAAATTGAAAGAACTTTTTGGAGTGAAATGTGTTGCTGCCCACTGGACAGAAGGCACAGAAAGAGACTTTTCAACTGAGTTAAGCAGAAATGCATCTGTTGTTGCCCTGATATGAACACCTGTAACCAATCCTACAGACCATCTTCACCATGGAGTCTAAAAGCAAGATGTTCTCCTATTATGCTGCCAAGGGTATTACGTTGGGCAGGTGCTGTCTTTCTGATGGATTGTGTAACACAGGACACTTCTTCCTTAATCACGAAGTCTTCTGGTCCAGGCCAGAAAAGATCTTTTTATTTGATTAGCCCAGCCTGGGCTAGTGAATCCCACAGGCTCACCTGCAAGTAGTTATGACTGAACTTATTCAAAAGCCAGATGCCTCTCATGAATTCAAACTCAGGTAGCTAAACCTACGTTTCCAATAATATTTTACATAGGGCATTACTTTTTGTTTATCCTTAACCAATGTCCGGCAGCCAGCACTTGGCTAACTTGTTTCTAAAATTAGCTGTATTTCAATTTCCAAGCGATGGAGATACAGATAAAACTACACGGTCCCCAGTTCTTCTAAATTAAAGGTGTTATACCAAAACACAAATAGAATATGAAAGGCAATGATGATCATTATTTGTACTGGTAGCATCCATAGTCATTAAGAAAGAGGGGGTACTTGTAAAAGTCACTACTTCTCCTAACAAGCCAGTCTTACTGTTCTTACGTAGAAAAACATTTCTTCTATAAAAGGACCTCTTGATATATCCATCTACGAGTGGTTTCACTGCTGAAAGCTGTTTACAGCATAACTCTGGATAGAAGATGGTAGTGAAGCAGAATTTAAAACTCCCATGGAGCTCTGGGTTGAGTAGGACCTCCTGCTGCACCAAGAGAGCCCAGACTCCTATGGATAACTTATACAGACTTATATTAGCCCAGACTCCATTGAACTGGATCATGGTTGGGAGCATTGGCAAGCTAAGGTCAGTGCTAGGGTAGTTTGTGCTGTAGATGTCTGAACTATATCTGACCTGTAAACGAACAGGAGATTTGAAGTTCTAGGACAGCCAGTATCTTGACCTTCATCTGTACAAATGTTTGTCCTGAAAACCAGAATAAGTATTTTGAAAAAAATACACATTATAAATGTACATGTATTTCTACCTGTATGAGCCATAGACACCAAAGATCATTTCACAGAACTGGAAACGCCCTTACCAGATATGAAGTCATGATAACACAGAGGGCTTATATATAGAAGTAGGGCAGTGGCTCCCTGGTTGCTATCATTTTATTTTGTTTTTCTGAAGATTCCAGGTGCTGGTACCATAGAAACAACATTAAGATACTAAAACTCCAAGATGTAATGCTCATCGCTGTCTCTCTAACATTAGATATTAGCCTTCATGCTTCACTGGTAATGCAGGGAACTGTGCCTATTTTAGCAGCCACATCAGAGGACGAGTTTGCAGCCAGACTTGCCCCTTTCCCCCAGCTGCTCCCTCCAGTGCCTGATGGGTTTTCAGCCCCTGGTTCATGGATTCCCCCCCCATTCCCTGCCCCAGAAATGCCTAAAGATCTGAAAGTTTAGAAGGAGGATATTTCTCCTTGCACTCACTGCTGAGCCTTCAGCTGCAATCCCTGTGCCCGGTGGAATGCAGGTGGTAGACAGCAGTCTGTAATTACTTCAAGGACTGCAAATAGAGAGGAAAAAAGTACTCCAAGAGATGAAACCCCGGTCCAAATGGAATCAGAAGGAATTTAGCTGTTTACATGAATGGAGCCAGGATTACCCCTCTAGCCAAGATGATAAGACCCTGAAGTTTATCTATACATTTACTCTTGTTTTCTGCCAGCAATAAACACAGTAAAAAGATAAAGATGTATCAAAGAAGCTGACTGTGCTACAAGGGATGTTTCTCCTAGCTTCAGGCCACAAGATTATCTTGCACAGAGCAGTAAGTATGAAAGCCGTTGTGCAAACACTACACACCATTGTTTA
The DNA here is from genome assembly GCF_018139145.2 of Gymnogyps californianus. Lineage (NCBI taxonomy): Eukaryota > Metazoa > Chordata > Aves > Accipitriformes > Cathartidae > Gymnogyps > Gymnogyps californianus. Next base: position 23,509,501 of record NC_059480.1, read on the forward strand.
TTTTATCATATCACAGCTAATCATAACCTTTTCAAAATGCTGAGCAGATATTATGGAAAGCACCACACTGTCATTACTGTGGAAGGTAATCACTGCTAGATTGGAGAGTTCACTTAAACCACTTCAGCTGTGGTTTAAATGCATTGTTGGACTGGACCTTGCAACTCATCTGCTCTTGAGAATGAAAATTGATTACAGGCAAGAACTGTTTGGAATATGAACTTTGACATACTCCAAGATCTGACTTATTTACTATGCCATATGTAACACTACCATAGCTTTGATATACTGTTTCTCCATACTTTGGCAAGGGAAAAGGGCTTCATCACACAGCTTCTCCCAAGTGCTGCTATAAACATCATTAACACTGTGCTATTCTACTGGAGGGCTCTGTCAGAAAAACTGGTGATTTTAAGACATTATTGGTCACAGCTGTCTGTCCTGCTTCCGACAAACTCTTACGCTGTCACAGTTGATTGGGTATATCCCAGAGGTATGCAACTCACTGCTTATGAGATAATGTATAGGTGAAGCGTCCATTTGTTTGAGGCTTTCTTTTACCTGGGATCATCCCAGCTCTCATTCCGTCACCTAGAAATCCTTGAGAAACGACCATTGGACCTCAGACAACCACTGATGATTTACTGATCCAAGAGAATCATCACAAGGAGAAAGAAGGCAGAGCTGAGGACACCACAAGAACTTGTGCTACCTTGCTGCTGAAGGCTACTGCCGTTCCGGCAGAGCTGGCAGCTCACCTGTCTGCACTGCATGGCCTCGGGTCTGGCACATTACCCGAGACCATCAGGAATTTGCACTGAGACATGACACCAAACCGCGCAGCGGGGTTCTGGCAAGGGGCAGCTGGCAACAGCAGGGCCAGGGAGGACAGAAGAGCAGCTAGAGATTTCAGCCCGTTTTCCTTCACAAGTATGACGTAGGGGCCATTGATTGGGTTTGTGCTCCTTTTCTAGAAGGACACTGACACAGGAGGTGTTTTTTTCCCTGTTTTGTCCCCATAAACACATTGACAGGTAGGGCTTTTCAAAGACTTCCTCCATAACAAGAGATTTAAACCATACTTTATTTGTTTCCAATTTTGATTTCTGCTTGTTGCAAGCACCACAGGTTCAAAGGCCCCAAGAATAATCATAGAAGCATTTAGGTTGGAAAAGACCTTTACGATCATCAAGTCCGACTGTAAATCTGACACTGCCAAGTCCAGAGGCTAAAAGGGCATCAGCTTTCCTGGTCCTGATGGACATGACGTTGCAGGGTTCTTCCTTCCCATCACATGGCCTGACACAAGGGGAAGAGACAGAATTACGCAGCTCTTCTCCTCCCCCCGCATCCTCCTGGAGACCTCTCCCATGGACACAGTGCACCGGACACGGCCTGTGTGTCAGCAAGAGCCAGCCCCATTTCCCTTCTCCTCCTTCCAGTGAATAATCTCCAGCTCATACCAGGCAGCAGTAGCTAAATGGAAAAATTTACCTCTTTGTTTATCCACCACCAGTAACACAAGGTTTAATCGTATAGCCCTAGTCATTTATGCCCCGAGATTGGCACCCGAAATTGCAGTACAAGTTCAAGACAGTTGTCATCAGCACCCATTCACTTTAATAAGTTCAGGAGCAGGAGGAGCCCAGCCTGTGGAAGCAGGGTCATTTTTCAGCTCTTGCACTGTTCTTTGAGCCAGTCGCTGCCCTTGCTTTTACAGCTACAAAGCCAGGCATCAGTGTGTAAATCAGCCCACTTCTGTCTCAGAGTCTGCTAGACAAACTCCCAGCAGAGGTGTGAACTTCCCCAATTAATCTTAATGAAGTGTTAACTTCAAAGCTGAGCTGCAGCCATTTGTAGGTTAACAGAACCTTACAGAAAAAAAACCTCCCAGCTTAACTCGTTAAAAACAGCTCCAAGGGGACAGGATTGGTCAAATCTGGGGGTTATTCTGGGATCTGGAAAAAATCCCACTTCACTGGCAGCCTTTGCTCATGCACCACTTCCCATTGCAGCTGCATTGTTAGGAGACCAAAGGGTCAGGCAGCCAGACTGGAAAAACTGTACAGTAAATGCATGCTAAAAATATCACTGGAATGGAGCAGATGGAGCAAGATAAGGAGGCCTGGATGATAAAGGCTGTAAGGAACTGTGTAAGCTTATTGAGCCAAGTGATGACCTTGCTCATGCTGTCTTTTACCTTATTCAGGTCAGTGAAGTGCAGAGCCAAATTCAGGTCCTGAGCCCAGATTTAATCGATGTATTTCCAGAATCCTCAGTTACCCTGGGATGCAGATCTTTTACCCTGACAACAAGAAAGTGTGCGCTTCAAATTGGTCTGTAGATACTTGCAGTATTACTATTAGTTTTGCTAGCACTTTCAGCCATTGTTGTGTTAGTGCATTTGGAAGCGTGAATCCACATCATGGACCCTAAATATAGATCTCTTGGAACAAGTCCTTCATTTGGAAGGGTCATTAACCTTATTTCCCTGATACAGTGCCACAGATGTGGAGCCTTTGCAAGGAAATCTTTTCTGACATGTCTCTGCCTGACCTGCAGCCAGGGAGCCAGTTTAAGAACTGGGGAGGAGGATTTAATCTGGGGAACCAGGCTATGACCCATCAGTATGTATTCACTTCCTATTCCCAGCATGAACTGGTTGATCTTTGTGCTCATTTGTTACCCTAAAATAGGACAAATATATTGAGCTGGTGTAGTTGTAGGGACCATATAAACAGACTGGTAGCACCCTCCATGGGGGGAAGTGTCACCGGATCAGACTTGCATGACTTACACACTCAAGTACTCCAGCAAGTGAAAACGCAGGTACCTCATTTTTAACGGTCAAAGGCAACAGGAAAAGCATCTTCTTTGAAACAATGGCATGGATCTGTTTGATATAGCCCAAAAAGGCAAAGCTGCTGTGCTGAGCAATGCAGATTGCATTCTGGACACAAGAACTTAAATGTAAAAGAGGAGGATCCTTCCTGGCACTTCATTACAAGTTCCCTTGAAGACCTCTGACTCAGCTGATTATTAATTGCCAGAACATGCCCACATTTGCCTGTGTAAGCTTTCAAAATATGAAAACTGAAGAAAAAGGTTAAATTAATTATTCCTATTTTGAGAAGTTCAAGAGTAAATGACTATGTTGCCATGGATGCTGTTTTGTTCATAGTATTGGGTTTTTCCTCATTATTCGCTACTATTAACTAACAAGAAACAGGAGCTCACTTCCAGCACCATAACATGGCTCTGACCTCCAATGTACTGCCAGGGTAGTAGTGGGGCACAACACTGACAAAGTTTTAGTTTGGCTAGCAGATGGATGTAGGTCAGATGATGCAGCAGCAGCAAGCAATAGTTCTTCCAGATCCACAAGATTTTTTTGCAGAATACCTCAAAACCAGCTATGCTTACCAGGATTAGGAAGCAGTTATTTTCATATTGCAAAGCTATTTCATGCTAGCAGTTACTGTGTGTTCTCCTTTCTCTGAAGTGTCTCATTAGAGAAGGCAGGGTAATAGTCTGAGCTTGGCAACAGCAGACACAGTCAATAGTGGAGCAGGGTGAGAGGTCCCACTCCTTTTAGGAGCTGTGGGTCATTACTGACGGGGAAAGGAAGCAGTTATTTTAACTTACACAGTTATAAGGTAACTGGGGAAAAAAGGGTCTTTCAGCAGCCTCAAGCTGTGAGATCTGTTGAGCTGCTGTGACACTGCTCAGTCATGAAACCAAATCTACAGCTGCCAGTAAGTTCTTTCCTAAGTCAGGGAGGCTCTATTTTTTCCCATTGGAATGGGAATATTAGTGAATATTTACTATGACACACAAGCTGCACAGGCTGACAGAGCTCTGCGCTGCCTCTCGTTGTTCTGTGCCAGCAGGAAAAGCGGTGGTGTTTGTCCCCACCAGGAACACACCGCTGATTGCTAACCCATCTCCCATCACCTCCTTCCCAATGCGTGTGTTTGGGTGGAACAGTATGGGTTGCACAGATGACACTGCCATTCTTAATCCCCCAAGGACAAGCTCCAACAAGAGCTAAGCATACAGCAGCTCCCAATACAATAACTTTTTTCCAGCCAGTTCAGTATCCAACTTGAAAGTCTGGGCTGTGCTGCATTCTCCAAAACTGACCTTGATATACATATGGGAACACAATGGAGTAGCTGTACTTGAGCTTGATTTGTCAGATACAGTCTATACCCTTTTTAGTTTTAATTGCATACCTTGCGTGTTCTTGACTTAAGAGACTTTGTAGAGACCAGTAACCAATTACTAGCAAAAATAATGGTTCTACATTTTACAGATCAATTATTAATGTTTACAAACTTTGTGCTATTTCTTCTCTAAATTATTTTCACTTGCATAGTAACAGTAGAAAGGAACAATGCATCTCGCAACAGAGCAGCCCATTGATGGGGAGAAACAAGTGCTTCCCTAAATGCTGCTCTGCAGGGCTGCCAAGACATCTGTAAATAAGTTATGCTGTTGCACTTTTCTCAGTCTGATTTGCATAACAGAGCTTGCAAGAGCTTAAATCCATACCAACGAATATATTCTTTTGGATACCAAATCACTAAAGCCATGGAGGCACAAGTTCTTAGGCATTCCTCATCTCCTAATTAATTTCAGTACTAATAAGCACAAAGGTGTGCGCACATATACTCATGCCTACATCCATTTCTCTATGTAAATATGGAATAACTGAGTAAACTACAACTCTTCGGCCCCAAAAGAGATTACTCAGAAGTACAGTAGAAGTTTACAGTGTAAAGTGACACAGAAGGCAAATAAGAACTGATTGTTCACATTATATCACTTCAAGAAGTGATGGTATCATACAAAGCTAGCAGATACCAGGTTCAAAACAAAGAGGATGTTGTTCTTCACATCATATATTATGTCATTAAACTCCTTGCTACAGGACACTGTGGATGCTAAAGGTTTACACAGGTTCAAGGGAAGACTTGAGAAATTCAGGTAAGGGAAATACACTGACAGTTATTAACTATAAAGGCACCAACTCTGATTCACTGAACTGCAAATGGTCAGATATTAAAGGAATACTTTGAGGAAATACCACTTCACCATCAGCCCATGCCCACTCAACTACTCTTACATGCTTCCATTAATATTTGTTTTTGACTGACTGCTTGTCAGGGAGAAGCAAGGGCCTACTGCTCCTTAAGGGACAGACACCAAGGGGGATAACATGGCCAGCAGGACAGGGGAACCTCTCCAGCCACAGCCCATTCCCACAGTACCTGAGCAAAGTGAGTAGGGCAGGTTCAACCAAGAGTCCAGACCATAAGGCAACATCACAGTGATGAGACAGGTCCAAGGTCAATAAGTCAATCCACACATCAGGGCTAAGGACAGGTCCAAGGTCAATAAGTCAATCCACACATCAGGGCTAAGGACAGGTCCAAGGTCAATAAGTCAATCCACACATCAGGGCTAAGGACAGGTCCAAGGTCAATAAGTCAATCCACACATCAGGGCTAAGGACAGGTCCAGGGGTTGCCAGGTAGGCCCACGGCAGCAAGGCAGGACTCGAAGTCAAGTCAGGAGATCAGTCTGCAGGTTGAGGTCTGGAGCAATAAGCTCTACAAACAGGTAGAGGCATTGCCAAGCTGGAGACCAGCACCCCTCCAACACAACGCAGGCAGGACCTGAGGGCCCCCAAGGCTGAGCTCAAATAGAGCTGTTGGGTCCATGGGTGTGGGTGGAGGTCCCAGGTGAGGCCGATCAGGGCCAGCAAGGCTTACTGAAGCACTCATAGCCCTGTCAGCACTGCTGGAGAGCGGGATCTCTGGTCTTATCATGTGGTATTTTCCTATATCATGTAAATCCACATCTGAATGTATACATTAACAACTTACTGGCAGTGTGGAGCATCAACCTCACCAACTATTTCAACTGGAGGGACAGTGTTATGATGAGGCCATTAATATTTAGGCAGATGAGGACCAAGCCCTGAAGATGAATACTCAGATCAACAGACTGCAATCGTAGCACCTGCAGACAGGCATAGTCACTAATTAGCACTTCACACAGGTCCACATATTCATGCTTCTAAGATCCAATAAAAGACTAATGCCTTGGCTTAAGTTATGCTGTACAGTGTTAACCTCTTCCTGAATAGAAAATTTCCAAAAGACCCAATATCTTTTACTTTTTGTCCCGCTGATATGTTTCATGTTACATTAAAAAGGCAAGAAAATATTGCATGATTTTAACATATAGATGTATGGAAAGGAATCTGTTTGAGTTGCCTGTTACAGTTACAGAATATGTATTATATTAATGGTTTTCAGCCTTCCATAATGTGGCCTGCATTTTAACAGACAATGGAAAGCCAGTCTTAATGTGAATCGCGGACAATCGTGTGAATCCCTTCCCCTTGTATCTCTGATCACACAACATGCTCTGGCAGGGACAACAACAACATTTATGGAAAAATAATGGCAGTTATACCATTAATGTGTTAAGCTGCTGAAAATAAGAACACCAACACCAAACTATCCATTCTCTCTCTGTGGACCACTAATGATATATTTACTAAGGTTGCTGAGCCATGGGAACATACAGTCCTGTGCTTAATAACGTGAGTCATTCAAATGGAAATTTTCTACTCTGAAATTTTATGACTCTAATTAAGAGCATTAAAAAAATCTATACTTGCTTCATGCTTTTTTGTAACGTCTTTGTTTTGAATATTACCTTTATGATATTACCATTTATAAGAATCATAAAGGGTAAATGAAATAATAAGAGTTCTACTTGCAAAAAATGAAAGTTTATTGGCCTAAATTCATGGGTCAATATCCCACACCACACATGAAATTAAGAAAACAAGTCTTTTTCTTTTTTCCTACTGATGCAGTAGTGAACTTTCTTATTAATTAAAAGTGCTGTTGCCATAATGGCAGTCCAGGGTGTCGAGGACAACAGAATAATACAATTATGTTGTATTATTAAGTTGGGTAAACAAAGTGCACAGAAGGGTCTGAGGACTGAGCATTCAAAGAAATGCCTGGGTTTCTATAATACTCAGCAGAAATGGATGACAATCATGACACTGTGTATCCTACCATGACAAGCTGTCTGTAAGAAAATGGATTTGGCCCATCAAATTCAGCACTTCATCTCCGTTCTGAAAAGTCTCTCAGAATGGGAAAGGAAAAAATGGGAGCAATGGACTGCAAGTGACAAACTGCAGAGGCAGTAATGACAGCAAGTCTAAAATATGCTGCAGAAGACATTGCTGTATTAGCAACTCTTAGATGGAAATGGCAAGGCCAACAGCTAGCTAGAAATGGAAGACTCGTCTGGACAGAAAGAGAAATGACCTGAACTTCTACCCACAATTTGATCTGCAGCCAAAGCAAAAATGTAGTTTGTATTCTAAACAGTCAGTGCCGTTACTGCAGTGTGTTTGCTGTTCTCTGGGCTTTTGGTTCCAGGCTGATGTTCTATTTCCATAGAAAAATCATTGTACCTCTACAGACAATAAAAACCATGAAACTATAGTTATAAATGAGCACGGCCATGGAACAGCTCTCATTCAACAGCTTCTTATTAGCTTGCATACTGCCTTTCTTGATTATTGCAGCTTCCTCCCCAGCCTGCCTTGGTTCCTGGAAGAATGCAGTGAAATGCAGTTCAGATTTTTATCCAAAGCAGTTTTTAGCCCTCAGCTTATTACCACCAGCTCACTCTGGCAGACTTCAACATCTCAACTTACTTTCCTAATTCTGTACCAAACTGCCTGCACATGAAAAAAAAGTGTATTATTTTAATCTATTATTGTATATTAATAATTTTATTATTATTCTAGTCATTTTTCTTAATGACACACACTACATCCAGACACCTTTGCATGGGACAGCATAACTGAAGATAGATATGGTGGGTTAGTGGATGTGGGTGCTGCAGTGTGTTGTCTGTGCAGTTAGTGATGGTAAGACTATGAAGATAACTCCCCATACACATCGTATTGTATCTTACATTGTGTCCAAGCTTACTTTTTCTGTCAATCAATAGTTCAATACTCTTTAGTACTAGGTCAGTCAATACTTTTTCTGGCAATAGTTTTATACACCATGGTAATGTATTTCTTTTCTGTTTTTCCTCCACCACTTCCAGCCACCAACTCAGTGTCTTCTTTAAGACTCAACAGTTTCGTAGATATTCAAAATACTGCTGCCATGCCATGCTCAAACAACATAAACCTAGAGCGACTCTGTTCAGGCTTTCCCAAACTGACCCTTTTCTGGCTTTCCTAATACACTTTGTCTTAATTGCATGAATCTCTCAGCTAGTGAGTTCATCAAGGAGGTGACTTCTGATTTCTGTGTGATTTAAGCTCTGTGTCTTGGAGTGTGTCTCAGGGGCTCTTCAGGTTTGTAGCTGAGACGAGGAGCGCAGCCAGCTGGAGTGGCCATTGGCAAACTGGCAACCAGTGCAGGAGGTGGGCAGCAAGGGCAGGCAGAGCTGGAGGCACCAGGCAGCTCAGGCAGTGCTGGAGTGGGTTCCTAGCGGGAGGCAAGAGGAGATTTGGGGCAGGGTGGGAGCACTAAGGGGTGTGGGAAAGGGGAGCCTACAGGCGCTGGTTTGGATTAGTGAGGTTGGATGGGAAGAGATTTGGGGCAAAGTGGCAGAGGACTGGAAACTGGTTGGGTTTTATCAATCACGTTAAATGTTAAATTGTGTTACAAATAGTAAAAAATAAAACCTCATTGTTTTTACCATTTTTCCCCAGTATTAGATATTGTATAAATTAAAGACATATAGCACGTTATGTATAAATATGAAATGCTATCGTCTTGATGTATCGTTTAAATATAGGCCCATCCAGTGAATTGAGTTCAGAAATGGACCTCTTATTTTCCTGCTGAGAATTGAGTTCTTCTTCTAATTTAAAGTCTTTTTATAGGTTAGCTGCTCTGTAAGGCGGTCTACAGGAAAGCTCGTCAGCTCAGCAGCACTGCTCACATAGAGCATCCAACATTCATACTCTTTTTGTTCACTGTATGTTGCTTAACACCAGACAATGTAAAAAATCTTTGCTTTAGCCCCTCATTACGTGATCTCGGCCTCCCATAACACCACCCTTGTTTCACCAGAGACTGGGTCAAGTCAAGAATAAAACATATCCTTTTTAGGAACATTTTTCAAGGAAAGTGAAAATTGGATCTAGAAGGCTCGCTTAAAGAGATTAAATTAACTCTGAAACTTGTCACCTGCAAATACAGCTCAGCTGCTTCTGCTTCATGTATTCTCACTGTTTTACCAAATTATCTATAGAGATAACCCTTGATTTCAAGAGATGATGGGCCCGGATGAAGTACCCAGATCTGAAGCGAGACCATTAGAAACTCCTCAGCCCCAGCTCTGGGATGTGAGCAGCAGGGCTGTGCGGAGTGTGAATAACTGGAATTTGTATCAGGGTGATGGTGATGTAATTTTTACAGCTGGGACATCACATGAAAGCCAAAGAAAAATAAGAAACAACACATTCATAAACACAGACACACACAGATTAGCGGGAAGTTTTACCTCAGGAAATCATTGTGGCTCTCTGTTCCTGTCAGTAACGTGTCTGCAAATGTCACCCAGCAGCAATGCATCACCCCATGAGCAGCCCCAGAACACAGAGGCAACCAAAAGGGTGATGAGAAAGAGATTGCCAAATACTTTTGAAACAAGTCAAGGATTGGACCCGTCGGGACAAAAATTACGCAATAAAATAAACAGCTTTTGCCAAGAAAACCAAGACTCGGGGAGGAAGTTGCCTGTGCCAGTCCTGGCCACAGAGGAGAAAGCTGTTTCTCTGGGAAGGTCAGTGAAGTCGGATTCAATATTTGCTTCTCCTCCTTGTCGACTTCCTTCTCTACTCGACGTCTCAGACAACTAAGTTTGTCCAAGCTGGTGATCAGACCCAAAGCTTCCCCTGTGAATGGTGTCTGGCTGCACACAGGCTGCACCTCTGTGTGAAACCACTGAACTAAATTTTAACAGGTATACGTGGCATAGGAGAATAATTTCTCTACTCCAGAGAAGCCCCATTTTCTTCTTTGACCTCACCTTACAGCAGAGCTCTGTGGTCTGCCATTAGAAGAAAGACCTTTTCTATCTTTATTATAGACCAACAATTAGAGAAGGAAAAATCACAGGTCCAGGAAAACCTAATTCCGTTCTCTGCTCCCTGTGAGCACACCTTCTCCGCTCACTGAAACAAGAGGAGGAGGGTTGGTAGACCAAGCCGAAGGGTGCACCTTTAGATACACATAACAAAAGACGCAGAGATGCATGGCTCTCCTGTGAGAAATGAGAGCCTACATGGACCCATCGCTGGAAAAAGGCTCTGGAGTTTCATCTGCTGGTGTCCTGCTGTTTGTGTCCTGACCCGGAGCCTTCGTGCTGGAAAGCCTGCTTCACTTCTGGGGCCCGCTCAGCCTCAGACGCTCTGCTGCCATTACCGGCCAATTTGCCAATCACGACAGTAATCACAAGTCTACGCGGAAATGAAGTCACAACAGTTACTGGAATGACTTCAGAAAAGCCTTCCATGAGGCAGCAGGGACTGAAAACCATTACCGACGAGGGCTGAATTAGAAACAGTGGAAAACTCTGTATCTCATTACAAGTTGCCACAATATACGGATTAAAAGGATTAATCTGGTTGGTGGTGCCGTATGCTGCTCCAGGTGGGCTGAAGAAGGACTTGGCTCGGTCGAGTACTCAGAGAATTTTAACAGGTTAATACTGGCAAGTTTATTTAATACACTGAGCTCAGTTCCTGTTGGCTAATGTTAATGTTGGCACAATTAGGCTGATGAAAACACTGTGCAGATGTCCTCTGGTGATCCAGTCCCTCCCCAACACTTGTAACTATCAGATAATAAACCCTTTTTTCCATGCTTGCTCCGGTTGGTGATTCACTGAAGATTACTTACACTAGTTCTCCACTTCCTTTTGTAATGTGTCTGGGCTTCTTACCTAATTCAGTACTTTCTTCTCGGCCGCTCTCGTTACTGGCCAGTCACGATTTCTCTGGGATTTCTTGCTGCTTGCAGAAAGCAGGGCTGAGCTAGGAGCGCAGCAAGCACACGGCCGACTGCCTTCCCGGCTGGGGCAGGGCTGCTCTGCGAGTGCGGGGGGTGAGCTCCAGAGCAGCCGTGGTGACTGGCACACTTCTCATCTCACTGTTTTATTTTAAATTGCTACAAATGCTTCAGCTTGCTGGAATTTTTTCTTCTTTTTCTTCCTTTTTTTCTTCTTTAGGAGCTTTTTCTCCTAACCAAACTTGTCTTCTGTGTAGCTAGCTCCCTGTTAATATTTACTAAATGCGACATCGAAACACGATTGTAAATTTAAGGTCCTGTCTTACTTAAACCTGCATTTAGAATATTCAGAGCAAATAACAGTTTTCCTATCGGAGTTTAATTAATTCTTGTCCATTGTTTCTGCTTCTAACATGTAAATTTTGCTATCTTACTCCTACTTCTGATGATGCTCGTCTTTCCTATAATCATTGCTAAGGAAAAATAGAAAAATGGGAGGTAGATGTTGAAAAAACAGTGGGTCCTTATAGGTGCCTGTTGCTCAATATTCGAGTGGAGGTATGAAAAAAGCAATTTGTAGAACAATTATGGGCTCTAAGAACTTGAAGGCATGAGGAACGAAGGCAAACCTGTGTTCCCTGAAGAGTGGTGGCATCACATGGTGGGACCACTCTTCTAGTTCTCTTGACAGCAACCTCTAGCATCAACATGAAGTCCGGAACAGGTTTTAGTTGCTCTACTTGCCCCCATACCGGCTCCTTTCCAGCTCAGGAAGAAGTTCAGAGATTCTGGAGCATTTCAGCATTTTAGCATTGTTCTGCAAAGGCCTGTATCTATGGGGTGGAAAGTAGACTGTAAAAGGATGTGTTGGAAGCAGTTTTAGTCCCCTGGCTATGACTGGAAGGAGGAATGTGGATTTCATAGCATTCAGACAGCTCCTCAGCCTGGGTGTGTTGTCTGCTCCGTGCCCAAGTTCCAGGCTTTTTTCTGTATTTTCCTTTTTATGGGAAGGAAATTTGTATGTGTGGGCCAGATTAAGGTCACTGTGTGGTATAATCAGATTCTGGGGCAGGATAATCAAGGACCAAGACCCCGGGATGCCCAGTGGTATGTCCCCACAGCTCAGCTGAATTGTCACCTGGTAGCAGTCCTTATTGCCTGTGGGAGACGAAGCCCTTGATGTCATCTGCAGAAACCAGGCTGCTCCTGTGGTGCTGACTTTTCTCTTATTTTCAGCTGCTAGAGCATATTAAATAAGCCTTTTCCCAGTATTACTCTTCCATGCAAGCCCCTGCTTTAGTTGCCATAGGGATGGCTTGTGACTGCGACTGGCAGAGATCTCAAGGCCATCTCTCTGGTGATGTGATGTCTGCTGTCAGTGAGTGAAAGCCCGTACTCATTTGCATTTCACAGCTACAGTGGGGTTTATTGCCAGCATCAGAGCAGAAGAAAAGAATGATTTGTTTTACTTAATTTATTTTTTCTTGCAGACCAGTTACAATTCTATTTTATATTCTCTTTTGATAGAAGTCCACATGAATCAAGCCTAGAAACTCATCATCTGAGGCAAGGAATGCGGTGTTGACCTTATCTCCAATCTAAAGATGTCATACAGATTTTCCAGAAACATAAAGCCTAAGGAATTGATCTGCGCACGGAGGGAATCAGAACTGATCTGTGCATGGTGGGTGGCAGTGGTCAACTGTGCACTTCAAAAGGCATTCTCACAGAATGGCATTAGTCATTTATATGCAATAGAAAATGAGGAAAGCAGCCTTTCTTCCACTGCATTGTTTCAGTTTGCAAAAGAGTATGTTGACAGCATTGTTTCTTAATTAAAAATATTTTGAGCATGAGATGTGACAAATATGAACCTCTAAGAAGAGAAGTAAAGTGAATATTCTAAGAATAATCCAAACTGTGTGTGATTTGTGTTTCAGCAAACAATTCTGGGGAATTTGTGCTTATTTGTTAAACAATACTATCTAGATAGAAATATAAATGATATATCCCACTTTTCTGTAACACTTTTCACTATAAGAACTCACCAGTGCTGCATCAGCCACTACAAGAGCCATGTACTTTCCCAAGGACCTCTGCTGTCTTCTCTTGCAGTAGGATGGGAAACAGGACGTTATGTTTTGGCAGTCTTGAGGAAGGGAATGAATTTCCCATTGATGCCTCCTCCCCAAAAGTTAGCAGTTCAGTGGAATTTCCTTCTGCAGAGCCACTGCACACAGGAAGGGCAGGGACCGGGGACCAGATTGTGAGGCTGAAAAAGAAAAACCAGGGATCAGCTGTTTCAGCATGCAGCTACCCTCCTTCACAGGACGAGGGGAAGGACAGTGGACACATGCCTATATGCCCTGTGGCATCCCTCCAACACTGATTTTGTAGGCATCGTGAATGTGAATGCGGGAGAAGGTAATGGATCTTAATAATGCCTAGTCCAGGGAAGGCTGAATGAGTTTTGTAGTTGAGTGGTTTTAGCTGAGCTCTTCCTGGAGATAGAGGAGTGCAAATTCACATAGGCTTTTGATTAGGACTTTGTCTTCCACAGGAGTCTCTGAGATGATGGAGAGGCCAAAGTGTAACTGGAAGAATGGATATTATCAGTGACCTCTGAAACCGTCTTTCAAACTTCTTTCAGATTAATTCTCCAAATTAGCTTGGCAGAGAGTAGGGCTGCCTTCCATTTCTTGTCCATCTGAGTGTACTTAAGTCAGGCCGTGTCTAAAATACAGGACCAGAAGTGCATTCTAATTGGGGATTACATCCAAGCATGCAACTTTCTACTCTCTTCGCCTATATTCTGGTCTCCATGGGAAGGAAATGCAGGCAATTACTCTCCATGCAGGTTTCCAATTGAGCAAGACTGCACGAAAAATCTGTAAAGAATATTTCGCACGCAGTCTACATGTTACTGAATCAGCACTGCCCCATCCCTCTTGTGAAAACAGTTGTCATCATCTCTCTGTTGCTCCCCGCTGGTCTTAATCATTCTATTTCCCTTGTATCTTTTCATTGCTTTCCTACTCCATTCCTATCTTTGCTTTTTCCTCTTCTCCATCTCATTTCACCTCCTGCTCCACCCTCCTTCTTCCCTTGCTCCCCTCAGTCTTTACCATGCTACTCCTCACGTGGGTGAAAAATCCTAACTGAATAGGCAGGGTCCTGCCAAATAGGTGGGAAGGACTGACAGAGAATAACTGGATGTACGGACAACTGCAGACTCTTACAGTGCTAACTGTCAGCAAGCGGCAGACAGAGGCTGCATCACATGGCAGAGTAGAAAAATGATGCTGTACCAAAGGACCCAACGCCAAGACTGCTAAGGCTGGATTGAAGAGCTTCAAAACGCCCATGCTATCAAAAATGGGTTCTACTGATTGATTTAGGAAGGCAAAAAGCTTTCGGGCTTGACAAATCAAAATGTAACAGCTACATCCGTGAGAAATAACACAGCTGAGTACAGTATTTGAAACTTCATGAGACTTGCTTGTCCTGCTCCTGGTACGTCTGTGTGTGTTACGTCCTCGAAAACTGTGAGGCCCTTGTGAAGCAGGAGACATACAGTAGAACAAACATTTGTATAGTGTGTGACTCACATAGAAACAAAACTGTCCTTGCAATTAAAGTCCAGGAAAGCATCCTAAAACCCCTTTGACTTAAGTATCTTAGGATCCCCAGTGTATGCTCAGTAACTGATACATGGCTGCTAACCACAGGCTCTGGGCTGTTTTCTGAATCCACCTTGCACAGTGTTTGAATAGAAAACTTGGTAAAGGCATTACAACTTTCCATTGAGAGACTTCACATCTCGCTGAGAGGCCAATTTACATTTTTAACCCTACTGACTGTTGACGTATTTGCTCTAATAGTGTTCGCAGACAAACCTGGGAAGCTCTCTGGCTAATAGTGCCTCCTGATTTCATGTGGGTTGCTGGCGCTTTGAGTAGACATTTACCAGCAGCTGGGAGCTTGGAGATACAGCATCTATTCTTTCCTTTCACATTTGCCTACAGAGCTGTAAATGTCAAAGCCTTTCAAGTGCCCCTCGAACAAAACGAGTTAGTAAATCAGCAAATGTGGCACCGCACACACTCATGCGGTGCATGTTAAGCTACTGTACTTCATTCACTTCTTTATCCGATGGCTCCGTGAGAAAAGAGAGCTCGCTGAGGCGCCGAGATGCCTTAGTCATTTTGTTTGTTTTTTCACATGGCTACTGTTCTTGTTTTGTTTTTTTTCCAAAAGCTGCGTCAGATGTGCTTAGCATTCAACTCAACTAGATACATTGGATGAAAAGGCTATTTTCTCTTCACTGATGAAATATAATTGAACCCACTTATAATGAACTCACATACCAAATAATGAAACTCCATTTGTGTGACCGGAGCTCTTTTCCGAACCCCACAATTCCCATTCCCCTAAGGGAATGTTTTATGTGCGTTTCCACCAATTTCACTGAGATCACAATTTGGCACATCAGCTTTGCTTGAAAACGCGAGTTCTTCATTGTCTCTATACCGCAGAGAAGCAAGTTTGTAAAAAGAAAATATAAAGAGTAGGAGCAGTTTAATGAGCAATCATCAGTGTTATTTGCAAAAAGCCCCGGTCTGGCTTTGCCGAAGAAACCATTTCTTTAGCACGCAGTTTTTCCCAGTCTTCTCTTGTCTTTTATTATTCCATTTCACTGCGACTCGTGGTTTACTGGGTGTCTTCTTTACCTTCAACCTGTTTAAAGTTATCATCTGCTGCAAATTCTCCAGGAAGCTGCCAGTTTTGGCACAGCCCTGCAATCTATTCCCTTGAAAGCCATAAGGGCCTTGTTAAGGAGCGAAACAGCATAAGGCAAACATTTGTATTGTGTCTTTGGGGCTCCTGCAGAGATAAAACTCTCCCTTTGGTTCAAATATGGGAAGATGTCCCCAACCTCCTTTACGTGCAAGCATTGTGGATAAGCGGGGTACTTAGCCAAAAAGTCTCTGCATGACCTCATGTGCATATCTGGAGAATGTCAGAACTGCTCGCTGAAGATAAGGAAGAAGACTCGGCCCCAGACAGGGAAGATGTGGAAGGAAGGGTGGGCTACACTGTCTATACATGCTGGATTTTAGGAAAAATAAATTTATCATGCGCTTATTCAAATCTGACTGTCTAAAGCCAGGCATTTGTGTTCCTCTGAGCTCTGTGCCAGGGGAGCTGGTGTGCAAGAAAGTCAAACCAACTGAAGGAGGCTTAGTTTTTAAACCGAGTGATGTGTTTTTTCTGAGGTGGCATTAACCTGGGAAATTTGGGAACTCAGGAAAAAAAAAATCACTTAAATTTGACCACACTGCCACTGCCTGTCACCAGCCCAGCGTTTTCATCAGCCAGAGTGAGGTCTAATCTGGGAGCCGGCTGCCCGCAATCAGAGACCCATGGTTCAGTGGAGCCACGGGACTTTATCATGGGATCATTTTGGGAGAGGTTCTGATATGTGACTGTTGTCTGCTTTTGATCTCACACAGGAATAAATCGGTATGGCTTCATGCACCATATTTAAAATTAATATCATCAGCAGGTATATGTGTCAAGGCCTCACATGGACTTAATAGCCCTGAGCAGCCTCACCTGGGACCTCCCCCACACCCTGGCCATAGGCCCTGGACCCTATTTAAGCTCAGCCCAGGGCTCTTTCTTACCCCTTGTCTGAGCTATGCTGCAGGAGTGCTGGTCTGCAGCCTTGTTGCTGCCTGTGCTTCTTGGACTGATGCTGTAAGTAGCTGTCTCCTGGATGGCCCCTTGCATGTGCATTGCAGCTTACTGGTCCTATCTGCTTTTGCTCCTGACTGGGCTTCTTGGGTGGCCCCTGGACCTGTTCATCCCTTGCTGGCTCTGGGGCTGTTGATGGCTCTGGTTGCTGTGCTCAGGCTCTGGGAGTGAGGCAGTGCCCTCACTGGGGTTGCCCTTTGTTCCCTTCCCTCAGGGAGCAGCTGCAGCCCTTGCTGTAACAAAATAAAACTATCATCTTATGTGTTGTTTATGTGCATTGTCTTTTCAGGAAGCAAAGAAAAAAAACCCTTTTTCTTCATTAGCTGGGAGATGAATGGCATAAATCAGTGAGGAGTTCCCTAGACTGTCATGTTGGTGGTAGCCCTACTACTCCTGCAAGAACAACTCTTCACCTATGTGAGTAAGAGCATGTGAGCTGACACTGCCTCAGACCCCAGGCTCTGAGAAAGCGCATCAATTTTTTGAGCTCTTCCTAAACCAAAAGTAATAGATAATGGATTCTGACTTATATGGGACCTCTTTCCTGCTCTGATATGACCATTTTGATACAGGCACAATAGCTGAATACATATTTCTGTAACCCTGCTTTCACTAAAAAGCAATGTTTCTCACTAACTGATTTTTTTCTGTTATAAAAATTACTGTTAGCAAATATCTCTCCTGTAGGCATGGACTTTAACTTTTGGAGTGAACAAGTAATTCTAGTTCACAAGAAATTATCATCTTGCCAACTGAAGCAGACAGCTATATGAGTAAATCCTAGCCACTCATTAAAACTGCACTGTGGGTCTAGCTGGTGACAAACCACATCTGTCAGACTAAAGAGAACGTGGCTGTACCTTTGTTAAAGCACCACGTAGGCTGAGGAGCACTGTTGTTAGCAGATCTATGCTAATCTGAGAAAAAAACCTGATGGAGACAAAGAAAGGCTGGGAAGGTGTCTGGGAACTCCCCACCCTTTCTGGCTATAGTCTGGGAAAGTGGATGGATTGCTGGATGCTGCTTCCCCAACACCTGCGACCACAGGGGAGGCAGCGCTAGGACCTGCACTAGACCTGCAGGACTCACCTAACTTGTTTTTCTTAGGCTCCTTGGCTTTTCCAAGTATCAGTTGATTGGTGCTGGTCCCTAACTGACCCCTCATCGCATTGGGTTTTGGATCAGGTTGAGGCAGGACAAGTCCCTTATTACTCCTGTCTTCCTTTGGAGATTGCTTAGAGGTTAGACTAGGTGAGCTAATAACCTGGCTGAATTCACTCTGCTAGGTGATTTATTAGGACTTTGCAGGTCCTGCTGAGATGATACAAATGTAAATGGCGTAGAAAATAAAGACGGAAGATAGTAGCAATGCCTAGCAGTAAGCTGTTACCTTGGAGCAATAGGCCAGTGAGGTCTATGCCCAGGAGTTTCCTGGTTTCAGTCTTTTACTGCTGTTAAATAGAGCTTTAGTAGAAATCCTGACAGCAGCTAGTCTAGCTTTGGGCAAGAGCAAGGCTGGGCTTCTTTAAATCAGTACTAAAGAGGGATATCAGCTGCTGATTACAATCAGCAAAGAATTAAAGTGTGAGAGTGAATAAATATTGCTTGTCTTTTAAGATGAATTAGTTGCAGTGTCCTGCAGCCTGGCTTCTGAAACCGCTGGGAGCTGCAGACAGGTTTCCCTGCAGACGTGCAGCTCCCCCCATGCCTCGGCAGGGGCTGGGAATTAGAGTGGCAACTCTCACTTGAGTTTCAAAGAAAATTACATAGCACTTCAAACTAAGCATTGCAAGCAAGGATGAAAGATTGTTAGTTATTGCCATGATCAAGCTAATCCAGTCCTAAGGAGGATAAAGGGTTGCTTAGCAATACTTTAGCAATGACTAACAATGCTTTACCAGGCTTTTACTGTTTACTAAGACTTTAATACTGGCTCAGTGGGTTTTTTAGTGGAATGTTTTTACTATTTTTGTAGTGGTCTCTCCTCTTGAGAAACTGTCAAACTCATCACATAATGAACAGGCAGCAGTCAGCATTTGCTGATCATGTGTTGATTTTTGGCCTGACCTCATTAAGATTCCTTATCTCTACCTTCTCTTTCCCTAGGAGTTCTTAAATTAGCTAGAGATTAGATTATTTAAGTGCTGTTCATATCAATGCCTCCTAGTCTGTTTATTTTTTCCTAAACCACCCCTTGTCCATGTGGAAGCTCATTTATGGTACTTAAAGGAGAGATGTACTAGGGAAGAGATTGTCTGAACCAGTGTGGAGTCACATTTCACAGAAAACTTTACTATGCTCTTCTGTAAAGCTCTTTAAACACCTTCTAGTGGAAGGTGTCCCTGCCCATGGCAGGGGCGGTGGAACTAGATGATCTTTAAGGTCCCTTCCAACCCAAGCCATTCTATGATTAAATGCCAAAGTGTATATTGTTCCATTTAATATTCCTTAGTAGCATAACTATTAAGAAGAGTCTTGATGGCAAGAGGCTACTATGTACTGTGCAGTATTTTCATATAATTTCCATAAAATTAGATACTAAGGTTTTTTGGTATTCAGCTGAAAAATACAGGCATACACACAAATAAATTGGTCCTCTTCTCTTCTGAGGTATCTGAGTCATGGCTGTCACTGTAGAAAATGTATAGTAATATTTTGGGGAAAGGAAATCACATTAAAGCTGAGGAGTGCATCTGGATTCTCTAAGCATTCCCCTTGGCTGTATCTACACTTCAGAGCTGATGCTATCAGGGGAACCAGTAACAACATGGTAATTCCCAGCAAAACATAGCTCACATTTTAACTGTGTCCAGAGACTCCTGTGCAAGCAAGCGCCTCTGTGGGACTTCATTACGCAGGGCAGATGAGCCCTGTGTGTCTCACCATCCAGGCAGCCAGACCCCATTAGCTCCCCCGCATGAGAGCCGGAGCCTTTCTGCTCCAGCTGGGAACAGGGATCCCACTTCATCAGAGGTGTGTGTAGCAAAGGACTTGCGGCAATATGGTGGGTTTCCATATGTTTTCATGTCAATATTTATGTAACAGCCACATATGAGTTTTTACCTCAGGAGCTCTACAGAAAAGAGTACGGTGGCAGGACTGCCAGGGGCTTTAACAAACCCACCTAGGTGGGATACAGCAGCCCCACAGAGGATGTGAGATTCTGAATAACTGTGTATCTCTTGCTTTGCGTACATTCTGCAGTTATAATATTGATTGCTATGAGATGGGATGTGTCTCCGATCTTGTGAACACCAGTACGATTTCCAAGACTCTGTGGAATGCAGTGTCCGTCCGTCATTCAGCTCCCTTATCTGTGCAAACTGGGAAGGAAGGAGAGAGGAACTGAACATATTACTAGAAGCTCCTGGTGCTTGCTCTGTGCTGAGATTCTGTTTTTATTTGTCACAGGAATTTATGTATCTCAGATTATTCAGCTGGGATCCTGAATTTCTTTCTGCACTGCTAATTCCACGAACTTCTAAAGTTTCAGCATGTTTAGAAAAAGTACTGAACTGAATGTCTAGGAACTGAACTGGGAGCCTGCAGCACAGTCACCTTGGTTTGAGATGTGGGGGACAGCCCAGCGTGGTTTTGTGGACCCACGAGGAGGGCACACCAAGTGAGACCTTCCCCTCTGATTTGGTGAGCTGTGCTGTTGGCTCAGCTACTGAAACGATGCTCTCGGTGTACCCAGTGCTGTGCCAGCTGCACTGTCACCCGTTTGTCATCGTGCTGAATCACTTCGGGAAGGTTTGGTGGCTAGACACTGTGGAGCACGAAGTCAGCTCTGCTCTTTGATGTTTCTAGAGGGGAAATGAAGAAAGCACTTTCTCTTCTGAATTTTCTCTAAAGTCATAGTCTAGCTGTAATCTCAATAGCACTGGCATGAAAAGGAAGAATGGGAATGGACTTTGAAGTTAAAGTTCATGTTTTAGTTGTTCCCAGTTGTATTATGAATATTACCCCAAAATCCAGTTCCAAAAAACTCTGAATTTAGCAGACATCACTTGAAACCTGAATGTTGTCCTCTAAAACCATGACTAGACAATAAAAGTGACTTGGATAAATGTCATCTTTGATCCTTTATCAATGCTGTCAATTAGAGCCTAGAGCACAGCAAAGAATTAGTGGTGACATTTCTAGTGAGCTATTAGTATCTGAGTCTCCCTAAGAGTCCTTCAGGCTTCTTAAAAATGGAAAGACCTCTTCCAGTTTAGATTTAAACAGGAGAATCACTTTACCACTAACCTCATAGCACTGTTACTTAATGATGTGAGTTCAGTGTATCAACACAGCCATTTCACTTGTACTTTATTGCTGGTATTTTTATAAGGTATTTGTCTATCTGTGGGAGTCCTTCAACACAGAGCTATTTCTGCACATCTGCTTTTACGTAGCCTCATGAAATCAGTATTTTGCCTTCTTGGTATGTGTAGACTAATATATTCAATATATTCATCTTTTCTACTCACTTTTTCCAAGCCTGTCTCTCAGTGGCCCTCAGTGGGTACAGATGTCTGACACTGAAGGTTTGTCTGAGGCTTTTCTAATCTTCTCTGCTATATCTGACTGCAATCAGTCCGTAATATTTATTACCTGAATCTAAGGCTTCCTGAGCTTAGTAGCTATGAGAGGAAGGGAAAGCCACACAATAATAGCAATATGTGTGAGACTTAGCACATGCCCAGCAAAAACAAACCTCCACTTGGGAAGAAGGATGACAATGGCATGCTCCATAAAATAAAACCAAATTTGGGGTAGGTTTTCTGGTACAAGCCTCCTGTTGGGCAATGAACTGTGATAATTTGGGAAGTCTCACTTGGCAGATCTCAGTAACAGGGGTGTCTGCAGCTGTGTCAAGTTCAAACTCTTTTTGGGATCTGGGGCTTGTTTTTCTCTGCTGTCTTTGCCCTCCCTAGAAATGTAAAGAGAAGAGAAACATCTGCACCTAGCACAGGGGTAACAAAAAGCATTGCTAAACTTTGGTAATTTGCCTAGGTGGGGTACCCAGAGACAAAGTGTTGGAGGCTGCCTGAGGTTTATATAAGGGTGCTGGTCATCGCCTGATGCTCCTCATTCAAGCTCACTGGGAAAAGGGTTGGCAAGTTGATTTTTAAAATAAAAATACTTGGGAGAAACCCCCTGTTTAGGAAAAGGGGGGAAAACGTGGGGGATGCGATCTCTTCCAGAGAGGCAGGTAGCTGAGGGAGGAAGAGACAGGAATGCTCTCAAAGTATTCCCTTTTTACAGGGATCTCCTGCCTACACAGAGGAACATGCTTCAGAGCAGAGGACTAGACATGCAGGGAGGGATTTTAATCCCACAAAGGTAGGAAAATATGCTTGGGGTATGTATTATTTGTCTAGCTTTTTATATTTCTTGTGCTAGCCAAGCTGCGTTTGTTTTGGAGCTGGTCCACCGGCTGTACGCGTGTCGCATAACTTTGCCCTGCAGCTTGGAGCGTGGGCAGGGCAGGAGGCCTCCAAAAGCACAGAACTGAATAGTTTGGATGGTTTAGCAAGCTGAATCATCTTGCCAAGGGGTCAGACAGGCAAGGTGCAAGGAAATTGGTAGGAATATTTGGCTGGGACTGGCACTGCCTCTTTTGGTGCCAGTGAGCTGTTAATGTGACTCAGGTACCTCATGACACCTCACACTTAGACACCAGTGCTGGGGTGAGAACAGAGAGGAAAGGCTAAGACACTAGAGGTGCAGTTTCTGATTCAGACCAAGAGACAGTATTTAGTCTCAAAACTAGCAGACTTGTCGGGAAGTTACTGCCTGGCACCTGTTTATCCAGGCACTTAAGATCTGCCCACCTCTATGCATGCTTCAGCTATATTTGATATTTTCCCATTCCATCATGCAACTGTTCTGGGAATTTTACCAGTCAGTGAGGTAATCCAAGTTAAACTGTGCTACCTTCCACCCTTGTTTTGAGGCTCTTTTTCCTGAGGATTTTCTCAGACTGAAGCATTTCCGTATTGGTGCTGCCAGCCCAGATGGCTGTGGACTGTGGCAGAAATCATTAAACTGGCTTTGCGCTGAAGAAACCATTCTGCATAATTATATTCCAGTTTTAAAAGGTAGCTAGGACACATCTGCTGAAGTTAACTGTAAGTTTAACCAGGGCAGACATTCCAGCCTGAGGAATTTTCCTAGAGCTTCATGAGATCAATTCCCCTGTGCCCCCAGTCAGCAGGGAGGTGGACCCTTTCAGGGGTCAGCACATCCAAATTGTGGGTAGAAATGGGATTACTGAGGGTTTATTCAGCCTAGCTAGTCACTGGGCTGTGTGTAGGAAAACAGATATGTTGGGTTAGTTCCACAGGGCAAAACCCCAACCCAGACAGGGGAGACCAACAGCAAGGCAATAGCTGATGTTGGTATTGTGGAAAAACTTCTGTGTGTCTCCTTCCCTTTCGAAGCAATCCTGTAAGGATCTGTTTAAGTCCTCTGAGATGGGCCTTAAGGTGGTCCTCCCACATAAGAGCTAATTTTACTTACAGTTCTTGTTCCTGCTTGCCACCGGGCATCTTGTGATACGAGCAGTGCCGTGGTTCAAGGTGGAATTGTCTCACCTTGCGCCATTTTTGTGCTGAAGATAGTCATTACTGAGGCTGAGGGGAGGTTTCCAATAAGGACAGAGGTACCAATGTCCCAAAATTGCCTTTCCTCTCTACTCGATCAACAGAATTCAGCTGCTGCTGACACCCTCCCCCTCCAAGAAATTGAGGGTATAATACTTGTGTTTCTCAGTTTCTTGGCTTTAGCCTCTAGCCTGCAGCAAACCTTGGCATCATCGGTCCTTCCCCTGGCAATTAGGAGTTAAAAGAAGAGTAAGATCTGCTTAGCCCTCCCCAAGAGCAGCTGTAAGCACCTGCCCAGGGTGGGTGCTGGGCTCTGTTGTCAGCCAGTGCCACCTTAAAGCCCTGGAAAGAGGCAAGATTTCAAACTTTTCCATCCTGTACCTCCTTTCTCCTCCTTTGTTCTTGCTTCTGTCTGTTGCCTAGCTCAACATCTGGGGCTTTGGGCCTTCTATGAAGTACATGACTTCTGCCATGTATGGAGAGTCCAGTACCTTGGCATTACTGGTGTGGATGGGAATCCACCCTGGGAGGCAGACACCCAACAGCCAGGCACTCTGGTATCAGCTATGTGGGCATCTTAGTTTTCTGCTGGGTCTGAGCTGCCAATCATTAGCTCAACTGAAGTCAAAGTAGAAGGTTTCAGTAGGATTGAGAAATCTCACAGCTGGTAACTTGCAGGGAAAAGAAAATGTTATACCAGCTTTGCAATTGGACTGTTTATTTAATCTGTGGAATAGGCGCATGTTTTTTTTCCTTGAAGGCTATTCACACAATAGAGAAGTTACTGTGACTAAGAGTGATCAGAAGACATGAGTAATAATGCCAGTGTTTTGAAATTATTTTCTTTCTGAGGGTGTACATGTACCTTGTTTCAAAGGAACTTTACAAGAATCAGCTTCATCAGATTCTTATTCATCAGCTGTTGCCTTCAAAGGAAGGGCTTCTTGTTTTAAGAAAATACGGCTATTAACTAATGCCTTTACTTTTCTTTGATCTTTGCCAGCAAAATTGCTTTCTTGAATTTATTCTGTAGTCTCTTCCATATACAGTTCGTGGCATGCTCACTTATTTGTTCTTGGATTAGTTTCCAATTAATTATCAGAGCCAGTTACAAAAATTTTCATCCAATATGATAAAAAGGCAATTTTTGTAGAGCTGTAAAATCAGGCAAACACTATCTCCTTTCATGTGGTTTGACTTTAACTTAAATTGCCCTGAAGGTAAAAGATGAGGAGATGAACTGCTCCTTACTCCTGACGGGCATTTGCAGTCAAGTCGGATGTTAACACAAAGCAGGAGGCACTTTGTCAATAATAAATCTGGTGTCCTGAGGAGGAAAAGGTTGATGGGGCTTCAGTGATGTTTTCTTCTCTGTCATTAGTACCTGTACAGTAGGATTAATGTCCATTGTTTTCTGAGGTGAGTCAAACATAAAAGCTTGAACTTGGATGGAAATGTCAGATTTTGCTGGGAAGCAAGTGCTGCAGCCAGGCGGGCGGTGTGGCGTGGTGGTGAAACGCCTGCATGTCCCCTCAGCAGAACCAGACATGCTCTTAGCCGGGGCTGGGGAATGTGAACTCGTATAACCTCCCTGTGCACAAAGAAACACAATTGCACTTCACATGCTTGAAAATATGTCCCTTAACTGCTAGTTTGTTGAGCCCATGTTTCCAAGTCTTCAGTAAAATCTGTAAGCACTGCATATTTGGTAACCACAGCTTCCGTAGTGTTTTTCCTGTGTAAGGATTATTTGGCTTCCCTTATTTACATGATGTATTATCAGAATTAACCTCCATCTGTGTGAGGAGCAAGTAGTCTCCGGTCAGTCTTCTGCATTGAATATGTGTCATGGCAGTCAGCTCAGTCCTTCCCTTCACAAACCTTCACACTGTTAGCACCCTTCCTGCTCTACCATTTACAGCCATACAGTAGCTGGGATATTTTAGTTGGCTGCTTGATCTCCTTTGCTCTGGTCAGAGCAAGAGTTGACAGTATTTTATTTTTGCTTTCCCGGTTGGTATCAGCAGTGGAGCTGCACAGGTGACAGTGGTGGCAGGGTGTCCGTGAAAAACCATCTAAGGCAAACGCCACCCAGAGACACGAGGGCAGCCTGTGGAAAGCAAGGGTGCTGCTGCTAATGATTTCTTCCTGACTTGATAAACAGAGGATTTTATTGTCTAGAATGACAGATTTAATGCTACAGTTATTTTTTTTTAAACAAGCAAAATAACCTGTGTCTCAGTGCTGTAGCGCTATTTAGATCCTGATTTGTCCCGCTAAGGAGGCATCGTATTTTTTAAGAGCTGGGAAAGGGTGGCAGACTGGTAATGTCACCTGGACCTGCTGAAGCAGAATCTTACATGGCATCTTCATTAGAGCCCCTGCAGTATTAATTACTCAGAAAACTCATTTGTGGGCAATGACAGTTCAGTAACGAAGCATGCTGAACTGAAATAGAAATCATAACACTTGCAGAGAAAATAGCTTTTGTATGCTTGCTGCCCCCACGAGCAGAACTGCTGACTAGAAACCCAAGAGATTAAAAAGGTTATTGGGCAGGAGTGTCCTGATCACCTGCCATAAAGCACTCGGTTCAGCTGAGCAGACCATCACCCACTGTAATTTTGCCTGACTAATGATTATAGGTTTAGGCTTTAATTCTGCTGTCTGCTCTGTGTGCAGATGGACACCTGCACCGAATGCAGCCAGATGAGAGGAGGAACCTGTGCTCAGGAGTGATTTTTTTTTTCTGTAATGCCTCAAATTCTTCCTTTCTATGTTGGTAGAAATGTCTCTAAGCATCTCTAAACTTTATCAAGTGAATATGGTAGTTCAAGACTATCTTGACTTGTGGTTAAGCAAGACCACTGAAAACAGTGTTACTGTTTTCTAAAAATCTAAGTAACACTAATGTTTCCATAAATACCATATAGCACTTCCCCACGGTTTAGAAACTGTAGTTGAATTATGGAAAGTGAAATTGTAACACAGGCTTATGTAGGTCATTAGCTATCAGGGTTGCCAGACTTCCCTTGCCTGGAAGAGATAGTAACTTGGCTTGAACCATAGTTATTGTCTTTCTGGGCAAAAAGACCTTAGGAGGTTAGGTTGGCCAAAGCCGCAAGGAACTTTCCTTTCCCTTTCTCGTTGGGAGCCAGTGGATGAAAAATATAAGCAGCAGGATAAAGGATTGAAGGATGATGCTGACCCTGAGCCACGGGTTGAAGAGTGGGGAGTAGGGTTGGGGAAAGGATAGTGATGGTTGTGTGGGAGACTGGATGAACAGAGGTGGTGGGCTGTTTAACAGAACATGAGTCAAAGTCGAGTGACCCACGATCAGGAACGATGTTTGGAACAATGCTGTGAGTTGCAGGAGTCAAGGACACAAATCCATGATCTCGGGCCTGGAAGGTCAGTGCTCAAATCTGTAGAAGTATCAAATGTGGATCAGTGAGCTGGGACTCGAGTGTGAGTGCCAGCCTCGCACACAAAGATAAAGGTTTTCTTAAGTAATGCAACAACCCAAATAATCTTTCTAGTTTGCTTTTGTAAATTAAGGTGTTTTCTGGGATATACATATGAGCTGGTGTCTGAGCAGGCAATAGAAAGACTATAGCTTCATCACCTCAAGTGAGGGACTGGCATTCACAGATTAAAAACATGGTTTTACGGCACAGTTATATTCAGATCCTATCCCACTTGTAATGAATCCTGATTATCATAATACTAGTTAGAGCACTTGTGTCAGGCTGAGTTCAACAGCATCGTCTGTGTGTCTGCTGCTAGGTATGTGCTGAAGTATTTTGTTGAGTCAGGGCCTTTATATCTTTCTATGTTTTTAGGTCAAGCATCTCATTTTAGGTAAGTGTCTTGCCGTTACCTTCCACTTTTACCTTTGCATACATGCATCATGTAAGTTTGATACTCAGTAAAATGGATACCACCTATAGTCAAATTGAATTGCAGTGAAATCAAGGCACTGCTCAGGCTTAATAGCAAAATAAACTTTTCTGGTTCTTGAGGGCTGCTGAGAACGCTTTACAACAGGGTGAGATAAGGCCATGTGCGGCCTCTTACTTCCAAGTGGTGGGAGAGGATTAATCCATGCATCCTGCATCAAATTCAACTGAAAGGACATGTAGGATCTAGAGAGGCTTTGCTGCTGGAGGACATGGTGGAGGCAGACACCAAAGCCTGTATCTAGAGTCTGTATCAGCTACTACCACTTCGATTTGAAAATTTTCTCCTTGTCAAGGGCAGATTCTTTAAATTTATGCTCTGTACAGAGGCCTCTGCAGTCAGTGCTGTCCTGTGCAGGTGTTAATGCTGACATTAGGCTTGGAGATTTCCTTCGTTGCTCAGCAATACATGTTCTGCCATATCTTTCTGACGCAACCATTAAATTAACAGCTTCCTTTAAGTGCACTGGAGGTTAACAGGATGTCAATACATAAAACAAATTTTCTTAATGTCAGCGTAGAGCCTTTGTTATCCCTACTAGTCACAGTGCCAAAAGCAGAAAGTTGCTTCTGCTCACAGGGGATCCCATCCCCAAAGCAGTGCAATTGGTCAACACCCTTCCACTGATTGCTGTGGCTTTGGGGTCAGCCCTTCAGCATGGAACAGTTTGACCCTCCTGGGTAATGTAGAAATCATATTTGGAAAAGCTGTGTGTAGAGCTAATTCAATGGGTTTTTTCTCTGCTATCTATAGTTATTGAGCAGATTAATACTGGTAAATATTAAATAGGGTCATCTGGAAGGGGATAAGCACTCTAGCTTTTGCCAACAAACCACTTAAGCACATGCTTAGAGATAAGCACGCATATTAAGGTAAATGGAGTTGCTTATAGGCTTGGTGTTGAGCATATGTTTAGGGTTTCTGGATTTGGAGAAACTCATTGCTTGAAATAATCATCTTATCCTTAATGAATGGAAATTGGATTCTAGTATGAGAATTAATTTTCATTAAACAAAAATTAAAAACTACTAAAAGTAAAGTCAGGATGAAAAAGGAAATGATCTAATTTGAATGCCATAAAATGGAAAGAACATAATTTCAAGAAACATTCCAAAATTTATTTCCCATCTTCCAATCTGCTTTAAAACTCATTCAGGCCCCCAGATTGCCTGGCAGGGTTGGCTTGGTGCCTTGGGTAGCGGATTGCCATGCTCGATGTCTCCAGTATTGCTAGTGAGTACCATGCTCAGGTCCAGCCCACCCAGGGGAGGACCATCCTGGAGTAGGAGGGGCTCTCCCCTTGCTGAACTGGCTGGTAGAATAAGGTAAAATTAAGGTGAAACCTTCTCCACGCAAATCCTTAGAGCAATGCCATTCATTAGGAAGCAATGATCTGCATGTAGTGAGCAGTTATTGCATGTGCACTTCAAAAAAAAAAATCTTAGTTGGAGCTTAAAATATCCAAATTTAGAATTACAGACCTGCTCTGGATGTTACAAAACAGTGTTTGGAGAGACAACTCACATTAAAGCATACCTGACCTTCTTCTGCCAGGAATACTGCAGGAGTGTGCAAAAGCTGATACGAAAAGAGCTCCTGGGTTAGCATATATGCCTTTGTCCCGAAGAGGAAGATAAATAAAATGGAAAGAGACACTCTGAATCCTGCTTTTCCCTTGGAGCACCATTGAAAGCTTGCTGCTGTGCTGAAGTGTATCAGCATCAAAACGGAGGGAAGATTTTTCCAGAGAAGTCCAGCACAAACTGAGAATTCCCACTACGCTCAGTGGGAAACTATATAATCCTGGCCCTTTGTTTGGCAAGTGTTTGCCTTTTTCATAGGGTGGAGTGTCCCCAGCTGGGGGGGACGGGCGGTGCATGCTGGCATTTCCCTGTCAAGCAAAACTGGCGTAAAGAGAGGGGAAAATAAATTATCAGATCTTGGAAGCGAATCCTTTTTAACATTAAAAATGGATAAGCTGTCTTGAGAGGAAGGCAGAGGAGGGAAGGGAAGCCAGGGATGGGCTGACCCTGCAGTGGGTTGAGAAGCACTCCTGTTAATAGCAATCTGCAGCATCAGGCTTTTAACCAACTCATTAAAAGCTTGATTTGCGCTGTGCCTGGTGAAGGAGTGCCTCCTCTTTACCTACCCATGGTGTTGGAGGAAAGGGTCTGCCCTGCTCCCGCATGCAAATGAGGATTTATATGGCTAGAGCTGAAACGTTTGGCAAGTGAGCGCACGAAATTTAAGGTTACCTGTAGGCAGCTGTTGCTCACCCGGTGGGTGTTTTATATGGCTATTCAATTGCGTGTTGCTCAGTGCTAAATGAGCATGGCTTACGTGAATAACCACAGCAATGCAAATGCTGCTGCCTCTGAGATAAAGGACCTTATTTGAGAAATAAATGCTTAACTAATAATACCATAGGCCTCGTGGACTTTTTAAAGTCTGTACTTTATCTCTGATAAAAAGGAAAGAAATGGTCTAGTTCTTAAATAAACCCAAAAGCATTTTAAGGACTTTTTTTTCCCCTTTTCTATTCTCTTCCCAGGTTGCAAAAATAACATCCAATAATGAAATGAAAACAAGCTGAATAGTTACATTCAGTGGAGGAGGGAAGAGGTAGTCGCAGACAGCTGGAGCATGTCTGGGCCAGTGTCTCAGTTCTTTTCTTTCTGCTAGTGCAGTGCCACTCCAAGAATGCAGACAATGCTGGCTACGACTGTTTCATATTTGATTTCCACACTTAAATCTGCGCTTGTTAAATGAAACCCCATTGTCAGGTTGGCACGCATCCACGCTGCCTCCTCAGGTCCCGCTTCAGAGCTTGCTGTCTGTGTTTGGGTGTCCTGCTCATATCCCTTCAGTGAGGATCAGGTATGCGAAGAGCATTTTGCTGGTTTTGTGCTGCTTGTGGCATTGCAACAAAAGCTTTTGGACTTTTCTTGCAACCACATCCATGGATAACCCTCATAAATCTTGGTCTGAGGGCAGACAGAAGTGCTGCAGGGAAGGGATGGGGTTTTGGAACAGCCTCAAAAGCGGTGGATCAATTGGGCACTCAGCTGGAGCCCGTCTCTGGGCAAGGTGCTGGCTGTGCCGCCTGTGGGAGAAAATGCTTGGGCAAGCAGGGCCTGATTCTGCAGAGGGCTGCTATCCTGCCCTGTTTGAGGAGAGGATGCATCTGGGGATGCTTTTGGTCTCGGTGGGGACCTTTGCATGCTTTGCTGGGCCAGGACCAGAGGGTTCAGCGGTTGCAGGGCTTTGCTGAAGGGGGGTCAGAAGAAGTGCTGTGTATTGGAAGCAAAGCAGTGACTGAATAACAAAGGATCATTTCATATCCTCTGTAAAATACCAGGGAGGGCATGAAAATTATGAATCTTTTATTAATAAAGCTTAGGGGATTACAAAATCCAACAGCTGTCCAGTCCTTTAGCCTGCAGACCCTCTTGGCCTTTCTCCCCTGCCATAAGCTGGTACCATGGTCTGATACCTGCTCGTACATCACTTGTGCAGTGTGACTTATTCAGTAAATGCCAGTAATACCCAAGCAGACAGAGCTCTGCCCAAAGTAGTTTGCAGTCTACTTTGGCACAAGGGGAGGGAAAGGGGATAGGATGGGGCGGTGGTACCATGGGGTGTGATGCTGGAGCAGGAGGAAGCACTGGCCATGTTTTGATTCTTCAGATGCCCCAGAGGAGTCCACTGCTGGGCTGTTGTCATGGAAACAGTTATTTTGGGGGATTCGAGACTGGCTCCAAACAAAGGTTAAAGGGAAGAAAAAAACCCTAAGGGACTGGATGCACAGAAGGTGAGATTTTCCTCAGCACAGCAAAATTTGTGAATGTCTGAACCAGCAGCAAGTCCTCCAAGGTGTGTGGGTTGGAGGTACGTCGGGGCTGGAAATGGATGCTGTGCCTCATGCGGGAGCTGGTCGGGAGCGTGGTGCTTGGGCTCTGGCTCCACTGCGGGTCACCCAAAGGTCTGTTCCTCCTCCTGCCCTCACCTCTCATCCTCCTACACTGTCGAGGTGCTGCTGCCTAAGGCTTTACTTGGAGCAGAGATGATATGTGTTGGATGGTGGTTATTTTTCACACCTCTTCTGCTGTTCAGGTAACAGATCTATGTCTGTGCAGGTTTTAATGGCTCCATGCATTAATGGCAGTGCAGCATTCACAGTTGTAACGAAGAGCAGAAAGGCAAATCTTCAGGTTCTGCTTTCTGTAATGTCAAAAGCAAATTGTATAATTTCCATAAAATTTTGCCCAGGCTATATATGCTAAAAGTGTGTCCCTTTGGTTGAAATGGCACTGGGATGTAATGGGTATGAAGGGCCAAATTACTGGTTCATAAAGTGATTTAATGGAATGATGCACGTGGCTTCAGGGGCACTACTGATCCTGATGTGAGTGCATTCAGGATCTGCCTGTCCTTGCACCGCCGTGCCACCCTCCTGGCTGCCATTAATGGCATTACAGGTGGCAATCCACCTTCCCTGCCGTGACCAATGCTCATGTTTAAATTTCCAAGCTGGAGCAGTCTCACAAAAGTCATCACAAACCCAAAAATGCACGGAACATGGCCAAACTTGAGCACAGGTCCAGTATTTGCAGGGTGAGTGGGTACCGCTGATAGCGCGATGGGTCTTTGCAGAGGTTTGGGAAGTCAGTGTAGGGAAAAAGGAACAGGACTGTATAACCCAGGTAGTTGGTCCCAGCGATCCCAGCAAGCGAGCAGTAGCAGTGTGGGCCAAGGAGAAGAGATGCAATGGCAGCAGCAAACTGTACTGAAGCACCCATGATGCTCAGGATGCCGAAGGCAAAACTAGCCTCCCACTGAAATGGAGACAAAAGCATTTTATCACTTTTCTGACCTGCTGAGAGAATTTTTTTAAAACCTTTAAAACTGAAGAGCTCAGTATTTTTGTATTTCTCCATTTCCAACTTGGAAAAAACCCCTTGTTTTTCATATTCAATCTCCTTTATTCTGTGTCCAAAAAGGGATGTGATGGTAAGGAAAATTAGTAGCTTGAATGTCATGAACTTATTAAAGAAAAATATGGATTTTTTTTACAGGGAAGACAAAGTCATTGAAACCATATTTTACTAAAAATACTAGAAGAATAAATTGGAACAGGTATACTTACGCAATTTGTCATATAGCATATAAGTACAGTGGGTGGCCTTTAAAATTTAAACTGCATACTTGAATACTAACAAAGTTCCTCATTATAAAACAGAAAATGTGATAGAACTGGCAGAACTACTGTGCTGGTGGGATATTTAGTGTGCACCCTCTGTAAGCCCTGCACAGCACACTTGATCCACGATATTAGCAAGAAAAGTGCTTTCCCCTTCGAATGCATCATCCACACTAACTCTGCTGCTCCCTTGCTGCCTCCTGCATGTGACAGCATGTAGACTCCTGGACTAGTCACCCTGACTGATGGCACCTTGCATGGAGTTACCACCTACCCCTGCCCTCAGCAGCTCCACACAGTGGGATTTCAGCATGGTTGAGCTCAGCTCTGGGGTAGGTGGGTGAAAAGCTTTGCTGCTCGAGCTGGTGCAGGCTGTCTTGGTGCTGGGTGCTCAGCCCTCGGCGCCCGTTCCCCGGCTCTCGTGCCTCCTTCTTGTCCAGGCGTGTCCCTGACCTGGAGAGGTTTGCTATGGAGCCAGCTCCATCCTTTGTGCCAGCTGAGAGGCTTTTCCATGCTGGGGGAAGCCTTAGAAGAGCTTTTAGGAATAACTTAAATTTCCTTTGATCCAATAACTATGCAGGTAATGAACTAATGCTATTAGAGCAAGCAATAACTAGCTGCTGCACTCAAGCCTCTTGGGGAGCCGAAGGGGCTCTTCTCCTCTACCAGGCTGGAATAACTGCTCCATGTTTCTCCCTGGTCCAGTGCACAGAGAGTGGCTTTAAAACGGTTCAGATTGTGCAGAGCAGAGGCAGGACCCGGGCCCTGCTGGTGTGTGCACTCAAGGCCAGTCAGGAGTGTCCTGGAGGAAACGCTAAAATTTACCTTTTGTGGACTCAGGCATAACATCACATGCTTTTTGAGCACAGCATGGCCATGGATGATGTTTACTGTTTGTTGCCAAAAGGCCAATGAAAACTGTTCTGTGCATCTCCTGCATTTGCTATTCTTGTGCTCCTGAGCTGCCTCCGGGCACTTGGAAGGACATGGCCATCCCCAACAGGGGACACCATCCAAGCCACCATGCCAGCACTGACCACCACTGCACAGTGACTTTAATCAGGATTCTCACGCTGACAAGCGGGGAGCAGGGAAGAAACCCAGGACCCCATGAATGGGAGTGCCTGAAGGAAACCCCAGGCAGTGCAGAAAGGGAGGTTATTAAGGTTATTTTAATGTCTGCTTCATGCTGCTTTTTTCACTTTGGACAAGGAATGAGTTTGGGTTTGCTTATTCTTCCTAAGTGCTGTCAAAGGCGCAGCAGACACTGGTGTTATTCACCAGGTCCCCATCAGGGTAGGGTACTTTTCGTCACTGCCCTTATTTCCGAACCAGTTTTGACTGGGGAGAGTATCTGTGTTGACGATGGGGAGCTGACATACACAGGCACATTTTCATTCATTTAAATACACCAGCAGTGACTCTGGCTTGCAGTGAGTAATCTTTTTTCCAGTGTAAGCATCTTGGACCCACATGTATCTTTGCTCCTAACTTCATGCTGGTAAATGGAAAGAAGAGCTGAAGATGTGCTAAAGGCAAGAGTCTGTGTCCGAGAACACAGAAAATAGCATGATCTGGGCTGTAACTTCTGGTGTGATGTAGGAGACTATCAACACAGATCCAGAACCTTCAGCAATATTGTCCTGCGGTTTGATTTCCATTCTGGTACACTAAATGCAGTAAGGCCCAAGTTTTTCATGGCACTTTCCATTTTTGATTTAGGGAATTTGAAAAATACTTGTCTTGAGGCTGAGCCTGAAGTTATAAACTTGGCATATCCATACTATAAAATTCCTGTGGATAAAAGCAAAAACATCTGGATTCATGAGTGGATGTTGGCTAAATCCACCAGGAAAAAAAAAAACCTTCAAGGGATCCTAGAGGGTTCTAGCCAGAATAAATAATACAACAAAATAAGAGTGCTATTAAGAGTAATTGTAATACTGAAGCCGAATTACAAGATGAGGGCCAAGCCCTTTTCACAATCTGCTTTTCCAGCTAAGAGCCCTTCAATTTACACTTAACGCACATGTGGCTGATGGAACAAAGAAAAAATGGAAGAAGGATGAAAGCAGTGCAGAGATTATTCAGCCTTGCTGGTTTAGCTCCAGGCACATCGTTTAAATGAGTAGATGATCAGTTTCCAGTTTGTTTTAAATTCTCTGGCAAGAAATTTTACGCTCTATCCCAAAGTTGGATGTGCTTAAAACTTTTTTTTTAAGGCTCTGCCATCTTGTTTTATTTCTTAAGGCAAGATTCTGAAAGTCCTCTGCAGGAGACACCTGAGTGCTGGGACTGGAGGGGCAGCCTGGCTGTGTCACCGAGGGGGCCATGTCCCTGCTCCCAACCCACAGGGACCCTGGGACCGGGGAACAGTTGCTCCTTTTCTCCCTCACCTCTGGGAGGCTGAGCCCTGCCTTGCTGAGCCAGATGCTGTACTCAAGCTTAGCAGCACCCAAAGTCAAGGGAAGTGGCCAAAACTGCTGCGTCCCCCACACTTGCAGCCTCTTTGGCTGCACCCTGTTGTACCAGCACTGCTTGCCTGGTTTAAAGCTAGCGAAAGGGGAAAGGTCTGCATTGCTTGCACCTCGCGTCTCCTCTTGGTGTTTTC
Organism: Gymnogyps californianus; assembly: GCF_018139145.2. Classification (NCBI taxonomy): domain Eukaryota; kingdom Metazoa; phylum Chordata; class Aves; order Accipitriformes; family Cathartidae; genus Gymnogyps; species Gymnogyps californianus. The sequence goes on from NC_059480.1 coordinate 23,544,700, forward strand.
AGGGTTAAGAGCTGCTGAACAGCACATCCTCTCGCCACCCAGCTCCTCCTGCGTGGGTCTTCTCCGTGCACCTTGCGCCAGGTCTCCAAAGCTGCCATGAGCACCGGGTCACGCAGCATGTCTTCCCCTGCTGTGACGGGGTGAACTACACCCACAGCCGGGTGATCAAAAAGTAAGAAGTTGCATGTTGCTGAAAATGCCCTTAACACACGCATCCCTCCCCAACCACTGTAGTCAGCATTTCTCATTACCTGTACTTTGTCCGCGCAGATCTGCCTTACTGACCCTCACTGACCTTGCATGTTGCCCTTCCCCATTCCCGGAAAGCCCTGGGCATTTGCCCGCTCTGTAACCTTCAGCCAACGCAGCTTGGGGTGAGTTTCTTCCTTGTGGAATAAAAACCTTGTCAGTCAGTCCATGTCCTGTCCTCCTTCTTTGTTGCCCTCTTGTTCCCTGTTGTCCGTACCACAGCCAACGGGTTGAATAGCTCCTGAGGGAGCTGATCTCTTGGTACCACTCTAGTAGGTCCTCCTCCACGGAGAGACTTTAAGTTGTCCTCCACAGAGACGCTTCCTGTGATGTACTGTCAATGCTTAATGCTCTCTGAAGACTGCCACTGGGCTCTGAATGGTGGGATACATGTTTGGGGCGAAGCAATACTTGAAGTACGACTGGAAATACCAGTCACACACAGTGCCGTTTACGCCGCCTTATGTTCCATACAAGGAATAATCCTGTTTACACTGTAAGGAATGGGAGTTCTATCGGCCTTAAAATAGCCTCAGCATCTCTAGGAAATCCATAAAAAGGATGCCCCAGTATTTGTTAGGACATTATTTTCAGCAGATCTTGTTATTTAATTTGCTGCCAACATCCGTCACTTCCTCCACTGCGTATTGCCCAGCACCCACAGCCTGGGTCTGAATCGAAAGCTGACAGGACCTAATGCAAAAAATTGAGTGCTGCTTTCCATTAGCATAGCATCTCGACTGTCAAAGTGAAACGAGGAAATGCATCTGCTCATAGATGTTACAAAATATTTGCTTTGGATTAGCTGCTATCCCTGCCACTGTCCACGTTTGCAGTCGTATTCTTCGACCCAACTTGAAGGCAGTAGGAAGGTCTGCTGAAACTGCAGGGCTCTCAGTTAGGAACAAACAGTTTAAGAAGCTGAGGAATGAGAGATGAAGCAGAGCTAAATTTAGAATCTCAGATAAGAAAATATCTGTATCTTCAGTGCTCTGTGGTTTTATTTTGCTCTACACAAAGCACACCTTGGTTTTGCATGGCTGTTTGCAGATTGTACCAACTCAAAGAAGGCTTGTGGAGAAAAAAAAGGCTTTGATGTCTTCAGTAAACAAATAGCAGTGTTAAAAGATCTTCAGTTCTTGTTAGCATGCTGCAAACAGCTATGTTTGAAGAAAAATAAACATCCCAAGGTTGATGGAAGGGTAGGAAAGCCATAAAGTACTGTAGTCAAATCCTTGGTATGAGGACATCAGAAATGACAGTGCCATGAAAAAACTGTTTCTCTCTCCTTTTGGATTAAAAAGAAAAGAACAAACTGCTTCATGGTTTACCAGCCATGTGGTGGGAATACGTGGGTGTAAAAACCTATGGCTAAATCATTACCACCCAAATCGCAAGAATACTATCAAGTCCACTGGAAAACCAAGGGTAGATCTTGGAATCTCAGGAAAACCTGGAGATCTTCCCCTCCAACCATTGGGGTGAGGGGGAGAAGACTCACCCTTCCTCCAACCCCCATTTTGACTCAGCTTCCTCAGTGCTTTACCCGCTGCCACGGGGCCACCAGCACCTCTTAACCCTGGCAGCTACAGGACCTCGTCCCAGAAAACCTCATCAGCTTTTACGTTGTGCAACCAGCCAGTTCCCGTGAGGAGGCACCAGGCATGCATCGTGCTCTCAGTGAGGAGGAGGAGGATTTCACGGCTGCGTGCCTACCTGAGCTTTTACTCTGTAAAGCTTGTTGTGCTTGTCTCATTGCATCATTTACAACATCCCTTTGGAAATGCAAAAGCTTAGGAAATGAACCAAAGAAAAGAGCTAAACAATGGTCTCAGTTAGACCAGCATAACTCTGGCAATGTTAATCTACATTTTTACCCTTTTAACAATCCAAATTAGGTTCAGAATGAGAAAGTTCGGGTTTTCTTTGTAAAGGGAAATTAAAAATTGGCAGGTCATGATAATAATCAATACACCAATATTTACCGCAAATTTAAATCTTATCAAGAGCCTCCAGGGAGCCTCTCACTTTAGTTTCATGTAATTCCAAGCATTTCTCTGTTTAGAGATAGTTCACAGGAGCTAGGAAATAAATAATTCAGATATAGTTGACTTATTAAAGTCTCTGTAGCATCACTAACATCTTTCCTTTGATAACACTTTTGTTCTGCCTACTAAAGCTCCATTCCAAATGGGACTGGTGAGGCAAACACTCCGTCTGAAGAACCAGGGCTTATAAGAAAAAACAGGGAAAAAAGCAAAAATTCCAGGAAAAAAATGTTTATAATCCTAAAGGTAATAAGTATCCCTCTGGCAACTTCATACAAGCTCTTCACTTTCATTGTGAGCTTCTCCCTGCTGGATTCACAGCGAGGGTTTGTAGCTAAAGCTGAGGCAGAGACAGTTCATAATAAACAGAAGCTCCTTAGAGACCGTAGCCATGGCATGTGAGAGCTGTTTACCTGGCACGATGAAGCACTATTCTATTTATCTTCAGATGTTCCTACAGAAACAGAAGATATTACAGTGTGGTAAATAAGGCCCCTTCACCCCCAGGAATATGGTTTTTTTCCAGACTCGCCCTTCGCTTTCAGCTGCAGAAAGCCCATCCTGTGATTTCTGAATTACTCCTTCATCTGCCTTCCCAAGAGGACAGACCGCTTCCCGGTGCAGAGCGCGCCAGAAACTTGCTGACAGCAACTGGGGTTGTTGTTTCCAACGCTGACCTGCCCATCACAGCCAGCATGAAACCAGCCCCCTCGGTGCCAGCAGCCTCTGCAGGACACGGATGCATCCTCCAGAGCAGGACCACCTTCTCCCCAGGGAGAGTTATTGTTGACGTAACGTGATTGTAGCAAGGAAATTGAGAGGGAGTAGGCTCTAGCTTGTAACTTGAAATCAAGTGGATGGCACAGCTAATGCTGTTGGTGTCTTTGATTGCCCCAAATGTGAAAGATAAGGGCACCGAGAGCTTTGAGAGGCGCTTTGGAGGCTGGAGGTTGCTCCTAGGATCTGTTCCTGGGCATGGTGGGGGAAAGGCCTTTGATTTCAAAGGGATTAGGGCTGGGTGCCTCCCACTGCTCATCAGACTGGAGCCCTGTTTCTCCCTACCTGCCACAGCAAATATTTTGCTTGCAAGAGCCAAAGCAATTGTGTTGTGTACTTTATCATATGCAATCCCCGAGGCACACTGCTGATAACCATCAAACTCATTTCAGACCTGTGCCCCCTCCCGCTGGAGCGCTGCCACCAGCCAGGGTGGCACTGGGTACCACCACGTACCCCAGGGCACATCCCGAGCCTCCTAAAGGAGACTCGAACGGGACGGTTGCGCTTTGGGGTAAGCCGGCTTGCACGGTGGTGACTCCTCGGGCCACTGCGATGACAACGTCCCCTCTGCACGGTGGGAGAAAGCAGAGTGGCAAAGTTAACAAGTGGTGATTTTACCATTAAGCTTACACCTCTGAAGATCCTACAATACGCAATCCACCCTGTCGGGTGGGATTCGGCACTGAACTGATCTATGGCGTAGTGCAGCGGGCTGTGTGGAGCATGCTTAAGCAAATAACATCAGCCCTCTTTACCAAACGCTATTCCACTTCTAGCTTAATTAAAACAAAATTAGCAGGCCTTGCGTTTTTCTTAAATATGCCCAATCTTCAATGAAATTAATGTTAATCTCTGCTCAATGTGCAAGTCAGTAAAGTGACACATGGAAAATTACACGTTCTTGACTCAGGAATGCAACTCAGAGGATGACTTCATGTTCCTGAATGAGAAGATCAGCACGCCAGATGCGCCTAGCGCCTGACCCTTTTAAAGGCTCTGAAAGATCACACGTAACTTTAAAATGTCATTTCATGCATGCAGAAGGAAGCAAGAGAGCCTGATACAGCTTTATGTTACTTAGCTTCCCATTTAATTTGGTTAGGGCAGTGTGAATGTCTTAACATGAAGCAGAGCTCTGATCTCTGTTCTGGCTGCATGTTACCAATAGACACCCTAATGCCTTTCTCATGGCCAGAGTGGTTAACAATCCGTATTTTCTTGCTATTACTTAGAAGTTATGTTTCATTTTCTGATGAAGAGCGAGCCTCGCAGTGTAGCTGACAAGTTTGCAGTCCTCGCTTTCAGTCATGCATTGAATTTTACTGCATTGTTTTGTCTGGAGACAAAAGCAACAAACGTGAGTATAGAATTAATACCTTTTTTAAAATTGTAATTGTATTTTTAAGTCTCAAAAATCAGGTGGTAGTCAGTCTTTCCTGCTCTTGACCCTTTCCTCTGCTATAGACTTGAATGTCCTTTCTTTTTCCTTGCCCAACTGCTCGCTCCCAAAATCCTGCTGAAAAGTATCCGGAGAGTGATCCAAGTCTCTGTCTTTAATAAGCGTGTCCCCATAGCAAATTATATAACAGCATTTCGTACACTTGTATTTTTCCTTTCCCCCAGTGCATTCCACGCACCTACACAGTCATGCTAATTAGATCATGTAATAAACTTAAACGTGGCAAAAAATCTGTTCACAGGGTGTTGCAAGACAGAGCTGGATTTGGAAAGCAGCCATTCATGAATTTTGTTTTGTTTGAGAAAACCCAAAGGATGTTATTTTACTGAAGATGAAGCAAACCCCATGTAATAAGAGCTGTAATCTAAGGAGACGAGTTATTTTATTTTAGTCCTCAATGAGCCCTGATAAAAGGGCTTGCTTATATGAAAAAAACTGCAAGAGTTTAAGAAAGCCACTAAAAATAATTAAACCTAAACTAAAAACCTAATGTTAAGTTAAACTTGATTAGTTTAGTTAACTAATCAAAACTAAACTAATGTTAATCCATAGCGTATACGTGCAAAGGAGCTAAGTAGCAAGGGACTTAACTTTGAGCATCAGGTGTCTTTTAAATGAAAAGAAGTGTCTACATGGGATATGGTGATAGATTCAAAATGCACCTCAATCAATTTTTCTACAGATGGTCTTAAACTGTGTATAACACAGTAATCCCTGCATTTGCGGGGTAATACAGGAGAGGGAAAACACAGTCTTCTCTGACATACCACTTAGCATTGCAACCTTACACTTGCGTGCTCATTTCTAGGGAAAGGAGTAATTTTGAGAGCTCTCCCAATTTGACGGCGATGTTTAATTGGTCCCGGGTTTTACGACACAGTTGGTAACGTGATCAGCTGTCAGGTAGGAATTGCTTTCTTAATTTCAGTTCAGATGCTAAAAGTTTTGGCCACCGTTGCACTGAATCGCATTTAAGCCTGTAGATCTATTGAGTCGGCTCTTAAATATAAGCACAATAATTTTCATAATGATCTAGACAGACTGAGAGCATTACCAGATGACTGCACCTCTGCAAAGCTAACGAAGGCAGTGACATGGAGCATGAAAAAATGACATGTTATGAAACACACGGGAGAAGGAGCTGAGGTTGTGGCTGGGTAGGGCTGTGGTGGTCCAGGAAAAGCCTGCCTGCAGATTTCATCAAACTGCCATTAATGAAGTATAACGATAACTTTCAGCTATATCCCTGATCAACACTAGATGTTGCTATGCTGCTACTCATATAAGCTATATATTAGCAAGGCTTTTAAATGGTATTTACTGCAATTTCCTCTTTCCTGTTTCTGTTATACACTATATTCTGAATGCTGGGTGAGCTGCTACTTTAATTTACTTTTTTTTGAAGTTTCAATTTTATTTGTATAATATCAAGTTTATAACCACCTTGAATGTACACATAAAACTTTACAAGCAACAGAGACTCTTATAAGTGATAATATGAAGCAACTCCTATATGAATGTCAAATATTTACTTAAACTCTGCTTCTGGATTTTTTGCAATCCAAGGGGAATGACATTGTTAACCGGACGATTCCGGGAACAGACTGACAGCTGCAAGGCCACGAAGGGAAGTTTGTTTATAAGGGGGGAAAAAAAAAAAAGATATATAAAAAATTAAAAAAAAAATGTTTAGCCCTGCTGGGTTTCAGGCTTTCTACTCCCACATGTTTGAGTGGGAGAAAGGACAAATCTTAGGACGTTGGTTTCCCCATGGCAACAGAAAACGGAAATTACTTTAACCCCATCTAGTGACAGATGACTCATTGCTCAGCCTGCTGCTATTTTCCAAGCACTAAAACAATGCAGCTGCAAAGAAAAGGCCAGCCTATATTATCTCATAGGCTGAGCGCTGGGGCTCGTGGGAGAGGGCAATTCTCCGGCTGCCTTTTTATCAAAGAAAGACAGAGCCGGAGCCTTTTGGCGATTCTTTTATTGTATAAGGCAAATGTGCCCGCGTGCTCTCCATCCCTGTGCCGCTGGAGGGCAAACCCGGGGTGTCGGCAAAACCCAGGACGGAGGTGATGCAGCGCCCGTGGGGTGAGCTGCTGGTGGGCGTCCTACTGCTTGGTCCTCCTCGCCCTGCATCCAGTGGTCCGACGGGGCACTTCCATGGTTTCAGTTTAAACAACGTCCCCCTTGAATTATGTGCAATGAACTGTGCGTGCAATAGAGGAACGATTCATTCACAAGCGCAGCCCGGTGAGGGGACAGCAGGTATGAGCAGGGTTTCCAAGCCCCTACGTATGAAAAAGATATCTGATGGCAGAAGTGCATTGCTGTATTGCTGGGGAAGTCATAACAAGATCCCACAGGAAAGGCTGAAATAGAAATACTCAGCTTTGAAAGCTTAATTATCCTAGGTGAAAGGGTAATTAGGGAGAGCGGTTTCTGAGCAAGGACGGTGGAACTATTATCACTTGGAGTCCTTAAACCCAGATGAGGTGTTGCGGTGAAAGACAAGCTTCAGTCCAACTTGTAGGACAAAGAGGTTAAGCTATGTGCTCAGGTCAGCCTTAACAGTCGTATCTGTCTTCTTGCACCTTAGACCCCTTGCAGCAGAGCTGCAGAGAGCTGCCAGCTCATCTGAGGAGCATCTCTGTTGAGCATCTCCAGCATCTGGATGACGACTCTTGCTCAGCACCTTCAGAACATGGCAGAGAAGGGCTGTTTTGGAGAGGAGCTGGTTCGAGCTCATGGATTGGAAGGTGGTTCTTCATCTGCCTCTTTCCACCAGCAGCTCAATGCAGGGGGTACTGTCTCTACAAATGCTGTTTTTCCCAAATCCTGGTAAGGATTTAGTAAGGCTTAGAAGTAAGGCTAGTAAGGCTTACTGAGCCTCAGATGCATTTTGCACATAAAATATTACACCACTGAACAGGGAAGGCATTAATGCTACCGCTGAGATGATACACTGAATAATTGGTCAGTCAACATCACTTTATTCACCACAAACTGGGGGCAGACATCAGAGTGTTGGGAAATTCAGGACCCCAGGAAAACTACATGGCGGGATGGTGTCATGGGATATGTGAAACATTTTCTTTCTGGGAAAGACAGGCTGAACTGCTGGTACAATAGCTGAGTCTTTACTCAATCTTGTCATTTGTGTGCCGGTATGATTAATTTTCTGCTTCCTAACAGCAGAAAATCAGGCCCATAAGTTTCTATTTGGACAGTACAGTTAACAAAAAGAATAACTCCGTTACCAGGTTGTTCTGGAGCCCAGACGCTGGGCTGCATTAACAGCACAAAGATTACCTTCATGCAGAAATCAACACATACCAACACAAACTGACGGCTTTCCGGGCTCAAACCCAGACCTTGAACAGGGTGCTCCAGGCTGCGCAGCGTGCTGCTATCTGTGCCTCGGCGCGGGTTTGTTATCTGGGAACACGCTGGGGTTGGCTACAGCCGTCCCAAAGCCGTGATTTCGACAGCAGCTTAACCGGGGTGCTCAGACCTACCTCGCCTTGCACCTCTCGGCTGCTGCTTCAGCCCAAACCCTTTGTGGCCAGCTCTGATTTCTGGAGAAAGAAAAGGGATGGTTCGATCAGGAGGTGCTTCTAGGCTATGTGTTATCATATTGCTCTTCCTCCTTCCGATCCTTTCCTTAGAGTTTTGTTCAGCACTCTCCTATAATGCAAAATGTCTCCTCCCAAAAATGCAAGAGCCCTGCAAACCTGCTGGCTGTGGGGAAGCAGAACCAGAGATCACAACAGCTTATTCTTCGAAAAGAAAATATGACTGTTACCGTCTAAACTTATGCCAGCCTGGTAGATCCAGAGAAAGATGTGGGGATTCAGATTAAACTCCATGCTTCGAGAATTCATCCCTCAGCATTCTGGTTTAGAAGCCCATGAATTACGGCACTAAACAAAAAGATTGTTCCTTTCAGAGGAGAAGCAATTGCCAAAATGTCCATGTAGAAAATGAGAATAACAGTTTTAATTTAGGCATGATTTTTTGCTTTAACGTTCTCTCCGCTTCTTTAACTAGGAAATGGCTACATTACCTGGAAAAATATTTTTGTATTGTGCTGCTTGAGGGGAAAACAGCTAATTAAATTTGTAAAAGTGGAAAATAATGTCTAAGAGGTCTTTGTAAGGCTGTGATTCTGACTGCTGGTGTCAGCTTTACTGGCAGTATGTGCAGATGGTAACAAATGAGCTACCATCAACCACCTTTTACTGTCCTAGGGCCCCACTCAGCTCATAAATGTCTTCACTGGTTATTATTTCCAGTTATTTAGTGTTCAGTTTGTAAGTGCAATGTTCCCATTGATGCTCTACCCCAAACCAGGAGAGCAGGGTAAGTAATTGCAATTTCTCAAACAGCTCTGTGCCTACAGAGCCCTCTAACCAAGTGCAGAGAGGCTGCAGAGGACACGCTGCAGGAGCCACACGCGAACCAGCGTCAGTAATGAAACCAAGACCTCCACAGCTGAGTTGCTTGCAGATAAACACGGCTTTCCAGCAAGAGCCTGGTCTGCTGGGACCTGTATAGCACAGGGCCAAGACCAGGCATGGACCAAAGGGTCTGGGTTTGCAGGGCTGGTGGCTGTGTGGGTGAGTTTGAGCAGCGTAATGAAAGGTGGTTATTCTCCCAGTGGACTCCTGAACTTTTAGATAAAGCATTCAGACTTTCCACAGAACATATTGTACTGAATTTTGCATAGCCAGAGGACAGCATTTCTTCTTACAAACAATGACTTAATGGTCTTTTCCAGAATAAGAATATAAATCACTTTCCCAAAATAGTATTTGAAGCTTTGGGCAAACATAGTGTCCACTCTTTGATTTATCAGCCTTACCCCTGTGCTGTGTTCAGTTCTTCACAGTCGTCCTTAGAAACACTTCCTCCGTCTCTTTCAGCATACAAACACTGCGGTAACTTATGTAAACCACAAACAACTGCTGCACGCTTTTTGTCAGTATTTCTTAGTTCGTACCAACAGGTTCTTCTTGCAGCAGTATCTGCAGTTTCTGTTTTACAGCTGTGCAGCGTGTGTTGCCCCGAAGCCTCATCCCTAGGCAAAAGCAGCAGGCAGAGGAGCTCCTCGCTGCCGCCGGGCAGGTGGAGGTTGGGGTCCAAACTCTCCATCTCCTTTTTGCAAAGCTGTTTTCTTCAGCTCTGCCAGAATATTTTCGTTGCCCTTAAGCCACGAGGGCTTAGCTGTGCCTGGGTCTCTGGCCAGCCAACGCTCTCTCTTCAAGCAGCCTTTATACCTCCTGGTGAGCCCCAAGGCTAGTTTCCCTTTGACTGCAGAGTCCAAGAAATACTACCCCTTTCCAATTCTCGTCAAGGCAGAAAGAGTTTCTTCCTTGGTGTCTAATTCTCCTAAGTGCGTTCGAGTTTTCCTACTGCAGTCTGCTAATTTCCAAGCAGAGTTGCCTATAAAAATTTCCCTCTCAATTTCAACACATTTTCCCTTCCACTGGAACAATGGAAATGGTTGCAGGCTGCCGGCTTTCCTGGCTCGCCTTTCAAGGAAGGCTGCAAATTCGTGTTTCCCAGGAACTACAATTCCCAGAAGACATCTTATCTTCTCCCAAACCAGGAACCGAGGCTCGCTGGCTCTGTCGCGTCTTTCAAAAGGCTTCCTCCTCCCTACACAGCGATGACCGAGGAGGGGACGAAGCCTCCTGGATCAAGCTGCTCAGCGCGGGCAGGCTGGGCAGGAGGGGAACGTGTACAGGGCAAGGCAGGTCCTGCCGCTGCCAGTCCGTATCCGTCTCAGCACAGCCTCTGCTCGTTCAGAGCTCCGTGCAAAGTCAGGGGGAGAGCATCGTAAGGTCACTGTCTGAAGGCACTGCTTCCGCTTATATGGAACTACAAATTCCCAAGCAAAAGCATGGTGTTTAAAGGGCTGGCTGGTGTTAAATTAAGTGTTTCAGGGACTGTGTGAGAATGGAAGAAATGCCCTCCCCAGCCGTGTGTCTCCACTGAAGTAATATTTCAGCATGTCTGTTCTTAGGAGTCCACAAAATCCTCTTCTTCAGCCTCTGATCAGACACGTCTGTGGTACCCGCTTGAACGGTGTGCTGTGATGCCAAACGCCCCGCTGGCTTCCTCCTCCCAGGGGAACCGTCTTAGGAAAGATTTTAAAAGGAAGGGCTTAACTCCATGGCCCTAAGCAGTCTCCATACCGTTTCATGTGATGTGACTCAGTACTATACTTGGTCACTTAACAAGCCTTAGCGCTCCTAATTAAAACCAGTCCTTGCCCAAACTATCGCTGTGTGAGTGCTGTCTCAGTCAGTAAAGTCATTAACAGTGGTACCACCCCAAACAAACCTATTTGCGCGGGGGCTGTAATCTCCTGAAGTGATCTCCGTTTTTTGCAATCAGAAGTCAAAGATGTTCCTTTTATGACATCCTTCTAAAGTCTGCTTTTCAAAACGTTGAACGCTCATGACTGCATCTGGAGTCACGAGGAGCCTCCCGAAAATCAGATAGCGGAGTACGTCATCGGCAGCTTAAAAGGTCCGAGGCTGGCATTTACAGTGCAGAAAGGTTAGGCTTGGTTTCCAGCAAGCCAAAGGAGTTGGGTAACAAGCAGCATCATGCCTTCAGTGCTTTAAAAACACAGTGGGACTTGGGGTGCAAACATGAAAAGTCAGGCTGGTGTTCCAAGAATAGCACGCTTTTCCCCATCTAAGAAAGGCAGGACTTAGCTGCTCACTGATAGCAATAGTTTACTGAAATAAATACTGACCTTCAAACAAGTGCTAGCACTAATATAAATACTAACCTAAATACAATAAACCTAACCCTTGCCTGTTTTTTTCCCCCACTGGAACGTACTCTGTTTCCAGAGGGTTTTTGCTCAGATCTCTCCCGGGGAATCTCAGCATCCCTTTGCATCGCTAAACGAAGCTTCAGGAGAGCTTCACTCTGCAGGTTCAGCCTGAACCACCAACCTGACAAAAGCCGCTGTGTCAGGAACTAGAAGATGAAAAAGTGATTCAGAGTAAAGATGAGACAACCTTTCAAAAACCTTGAATCAAGCACTTCTGAAGAGTTTATAAGAAATATCCCCACTTGCCAAGAGTAAATCTGTGACGGGTATCGCACCCTCACCACTTAGGACATTTCCCTGTCCCTCACAGGAGGAAAATAACAAAGTGCTATTGCTGCAGAAAGCAATCAGATAATGCTCGTTTCTAATTGCTGCTGGCAGGGAAGCCTCACTCTACTCCAATTTCGGTGAAGCAAGTTTTAGTTGCTGAAGTTCAGCCACTAACACCACACAAGCCTTTGCTACCTCTTCCCCGAAAGGCTGTAATTTCAGTCAACGTCATATGCGATGCTGAGTATTTATATGAAATAATTAGCCAGCTGGCTATAAGTAGCTGTGCAGCATGGCATGTGATGGCTGGGTGAGATGCACCCAAGGAAATGCAGGTGAGCAGTGGGACCCCCACCTGGAGGGGCCATGCAGTTGCTGGCTGTTTGCAAGAAAATCAATATTTGGACACCTAAATATGCCACAACAATCTTGCTCGGCAGTCATGGGGAAGGAGTGTGCTCCCTCCCCAATTTGTTCTTAGAAAGCCTCCCAGGGCTGGCCGTGTCCCCCACGGGACCGGGCTGCTGTATGCACATGGCTCCCCCGGGACCAGATGGGCACCAGAAGCAGCAGAAGAAAAGCAGAGCTACCCTGTCAAGATATTTTAGCAAATTTGAAATAGCCGAGCGGTTTCATACCGGACGAGCACGCTGTATCGAGGGCCGGGTGTTTTGAGCCACAACTTGCAATCCTGAAGTACCTTTTCCTCTGCCGTCACTGTGCAGCCCCTCGCTTCCCTACCTCTATTCACCCACTTTTAAAGTAGTGTGAATACCCTCACAGCACAGATCTGTTAAAAACAATGGAGAGAGTGGCTGGCCAGAGTTTTGCCTGGTTTTCTGAAAACTGCAGGGGATTTTTCCTTTCCATTTGATATGGTTAGATGCAGGAATATTATACAATTTTTTTCCCACTGCTCTGAGATAAAACATCACTTCTTCCTACCTTCAAAACAATAAAAATTGAACTAGTTACTAAAGAAAGGAAGAAAAAAAAGGTCATGAACCACTTGCTTTTTGGTCCTTCAGTGTAACACTAAAGTGACATTGGAAAGAGGAAGCGCCTCGGAGCTGGAGCGGCGACGTGCGATCCCGCACTGCTGCAGGCGTATCTTCACCCGCTTATCTCTTAACTTCACTCATCTTGTGGGTCAACTGCCTCCCAGAGCAGAGGTGCTCCGGTCCTCTCTGCAGGCTCCAGAAAGGCTCCAGAAATAGCTGCGTCCACAGCGCAGTGCTGGGATTTCACCTCATCGGCTTAACTCCATTCCTGACTCCAAAGCGTGGTTTTGCTTTAAACGCAGAAGGAACAGCTCTGCCAGGAGATAAGGGTGTTCGGATCTGGGATGGGCAGTTTGCTCAAGGCAGCCTCAGTTACTTAAGTCAACACTAAATACAGACATGCAGCTCTGAATCAGGCCCAGCTGCAACCTTCACTCGCGTAAACCGACCTGGAGATGTTTGGTTACGGGGAGAACCCAAAGATTCGGAAACAGTTGTCTTCCGAAGCAGCTTTTCAGTTCAACATTAATGCAAATTCCAAGTAAATGCTGATCGTTTGCATACAGATCTGCCTGGAGAGGTGCCAGTAATGACGCCGTGACCCCAAATAAATGCCGGCCCTTCTTGTATGAGCACAGAAACCTCCGGTGTCCTCAGCTGGAAATGGAGGCTCTAGCTATGGAGCAGATGCCAACCAAACACTGCGCACTCATGTCGTTCATCTACATGCGGGAGAGCCAGAAAACTCCCAGCAATGACCTTCCTCCAGCTGATCTGAGATAACTAGGTATCTGGGTATCCATTAGGAACTGGCAGAAAGTTAAAAAACAAAGGAAGTTAAAAAATAAAGTAAAAACTAAGCGGCCCATCTCTGGGTGTGCGTTACAGGCTGCTGTACATGATACTTATAATTAAATTGCTGAAGAACTGGTTCTGGTTTAGGTTTACATTCCTTCAGTAAGTGTGACAGAGGGTAAAACAGGGTAATTTGGCACTTCACGGCCACTTTCATTTGAAGGTTTAATAATGACTGACACCTCTAAGACTGCATGCCACTGGTTGCTCTCTTTGTTAGTGTTCTTTATGTATTTGCTGATAATTTTCAGAAATCTATAGTGGAACACCGATTGCCAGCTGAGAGAGTGCAAAAACTGGATGAAATGCAAAAATTTTCAATGCTTTTCCTTTAACATTTTCCTCTGTTGAAAGAGGACCTGATGGATTAGCCAGGCAAATGGGCGTTGCGGTACACGTAGGTAAATACCGTGCTGCTCAACACGCTGATCCTGAACCTCAGATAAACACTTGTGTCCAGTTATTTCCTTCAAAAAGACTTCCATGTGAAGGTGACTCATCCCGTGTCGTACACTTGGGTATCTTTGTCTGCCGAGCACGCTGTGATTTGTGATACTCTGGTCTTCCCGGATTTATGGGTGGAATGAAAGGAAGGTGAGAATATACCCCCAGCAGTGCTCTTTTGAGGTCTGTGCAGCTCATGTCTTGGTGAGTATAAATAGATACGATTGCACGGACTCTGCTGGGGTTTTGTATGTAAGGTTTTGTGTTTCTTTAATTGTTGGGGTTTTTTTTTTCGCTTGTTCTTCCTTTTTCAGTTTTCATCCTATGGCAAAGCCTGGTTTCAATGTTTTACTTGGACTGTGCAAAATGACTGGGAGTCTGGGAAGAAAAAAGAGGAACAGAGAATTATGCTACTGGTTTTAGTGGAAGGCTTGAGCAAACTCGGAGCAGAGTACTGGGGAACTGGGACTGATGGCAGCTTTGAGTTTGGTCTAAACTCTGGAAAGGCAGCGCACAGCATTTCTTATTGCCTTTTTGCATGTGTGCTTGTCAAAGAGTAAAATAACTTTTTTGAGACCAGCTTTATGCTTCCTGATGGATTTTCTGAAGGAAAAATAAAACCTTTTTTGTGTGCCTTCTGTTGGGGGGTGGCATCTGCTCCAGCCTGTGTTTTCCTCTTGTGTGTCTGCACGCAGTGCCGTGGGGTGTCTGGTCCTTCTCTGGGGGACTTGCCGGTCCCCTCAGACCACTGCCTTCGGCTGTGCCGGCTGCTGCTCCTTCTGCCTCCTCTGCAGAGTGTCGTGGTTTAACCCCAGCCAGCAACTAGGCACCACGCAGCCGCTCCCTCACTCCCCCCACCCAGTGGGATAGGGGAGAGAATCAAAAAATCCCCCCAAAAACTCGTGGGTTGAGATAAAGACAGTTTAATAGGACAGAAAGGAAGAAAAATAATGACGATACTACTAATAAAATGACAATAATAATACTAAAAGAATTAGAATATACAAAACAAGTGGTGCACAATGCAATTGTTCACCACTCGCCAACCGATGCCCAGTTAGTTCCCGAGCAGCGATCCAAGCTCCCCCCCAGCCAACTCCCCCCAGTGTATATACTGGGCATGACGTCATATGGTATGGAATATCCCTTTGGCCAGTTTGGGTCAGCTGTCCTGGCTGTGTCCCCTCCCAGCTTCTTGTGCCCCTCCAGCCTTCTTGCTGGCTGGGCAGGAGAAGCTGAAAAATCCTCGATTTAGTATAAACACTACTTAGCAACAACTAAAACCATCAGTGTGTTGTCAACATTATTTTCCTACTAAATCCAAAACACTGCACTATACCAGCTGCTAGGAAGAAAATTAACTCTGTCCTAGCTGAAACCAGGACAAGAGCCTGCGGGTTTTCCAGCTCACGGTGTCTTGAAACTTTCATGATTCGTTCAACCCCATTTTTTTTCCTGTTGTGATCCATCCGATGGGCCACGACATAAAAAAACCCTCTTTCCTCCGGCCACCCTGCCCGTGGGCTACCAGCGAGATGGTGTGTGCAGCATCGCGCAGGAGATGGGGTGGTGGCAGGGGGGGACAAAGCCATCTTGGCTGTTAAGCTGCACAGCCCCAGCACGGGGACTTCAGGGGAAACACTCGCTACTGAGCACGTTAAGGAGCAAAGTCTGAGAGCTGCCTCCAGCTTGGCACCGTCTCCTCTTCTCCGGAGCACTGAACAAACTCCGAGTGAGTCATCTTCTGATTTACGTGAGTTAGAAACTGGGGAGACACTAACGCAACAATACTCATGGTAAAACCCTGGCTCTCCGTCGCCAGGAAGACAGAGGTGAAGTGGTATAAGATGTATTAGGCCAGTTTTCTAACAAAGTTTTGAACAGGAAAGTTTGGAAAGTTATAACAGAGCTCAGATAAAAAGGAAAACAAGTAAAAGCAGCTGCATTACTAGTTGCTGTGAGAGAAGTGGATGTCTCAGCAGGATTGTAGGTGAATTCAGAGCATTTAAGATCAGAAGCAGCAACTCCCTTATCTTGTCTGACCATCTCTCTACCAGTTTGCCTGGGTATTTGTAAGTTTCTAAGTAGGAATGCCAGAATAAACTATTCGGATCATCTGGTCTGACCTGCAGTGTCAGGCAAGCCACAGGATTTATCATTTCCTTAAACAAGTGTAGCCTTTGGAAGGAAAAAAACTCCTGTCTTTAATAAAGGTATTTTTAATGATGACAATTCTACTTCACCTGATGATGAACTGTTTCACTGGCTGGATTTGTGTCAAATCCAGCTTCACCTGGTTCGGATTCTGACGTTCAGGTGACATCCAAGAAAGCATTTTCACTTCACAAGAGTAACTTTCCAATAGTATAAACAAGGATCTGAGGAACCAGCAAAGTAGCGTATTGCAAAAGCATGCAAAAAAGCTGATTCATGTGATATAATCAAAAATTAAAGTGATAAGCTAATTTTGAGCATTTTAATAGTGTGAGTGAATGAAGCCAGAGTGTAAATGAAAATATTCAGAACTAATATTGCCAGTAGCTATAGGCACATGTAAGCCTGACAGAGTTGTTTTAGATGCAGAGCATAACTGGAATACATAGAGCTAGTACCAAGCAAAAATGAGAATATAGAGAAAAATACACCATTTAAAAAAAATGCACCTATAGAAAGATATGTGTGCTATAGAGATTCTGTAGTGCCCTCTCTATATGGGATCATATGCAGTCAGAGCAGCAATAAAGAGAAAATGGTGTTTACTAAAGCTAACAAGGAAAAGAAACTCAGGAGAAATAGTATGGAACATTGTGAAAGAAGCAAACAGTGGCTCAGAGGATGAGATTTTTGCATATTAAAACAGAGGGCAAAAAGAAAATAAAGTGGGAAGGTTGGAGCAGTGCTGGATCCAGAGACACAAGAGCAACGCAGAGTTGGTGGTACACTGGGTAGCACAGGATACCTCAGCACTATACAAGAAAAGAAAGCGAGATTTACACCAGATAGATAAAATCAACTTAAAATTATGCAATGACTAGCACACTTCCTATCCCCCCCCTTGAAGCCTACTTTAAAAATAAAACATTAGGAGGAACTTCAACTCAGAAACTGTTGCTTTTAATTTAAACAAGTGAACACGCGCACCTAGAGATATAAAACCAGGGAAAAACGATTCAGACAGTAGGCACATAAGCAGAACAATATTATGTCCAGATCAGATAAAGAACTTGTACTAAAATTGAGAAAATGCACTTGCTTTAGTTACAGCACACCCGCCTAGCCCTGCAATGAGTAAAACACTTGTTGCAGAGGCATCAACCGGCCTCACCTCTGGCTGATCCATCCTCAGCTGGGCCGAGCCACACGTATAAATGCCAGCAAAGGGCTTGTTTCCTGGCTGAGGGGGCGGCGAGGGCTGCAGGAAGCCCGTCAGCTTTAGGGGAAGGAAGCCTGGGGATGAGTGACTGGGGGATCGGTGCGAAAGCGAGAAGATGTTGGGGAGGAAGGGCTGGCCGAGACCTGGAAGTTGTTTCTGGTGAAGAAACGGGCTGGCGGGTGGCGAAAGGGGAAGGAGGGACCGGCCGTGTGGCGATGGCACCACGAGCTGGCGTGGCACTGTGAGTATCTGCCGGGGGAGCGAGTACGATGGAGCAAGCTTGGGCTGCGTGTGGGGTGGGAGAGACATGTTGTGCCCCGTGCAGAGCTCAGGGGTTTAAATGCAGCCCCAGGAAGGGCTCCCTGACGCTGAGCCTGGCGAGTTACGTGTGGTTTGGGAAGTGCTAAACTGTTCTCGGGGCTTGAGCGGCAAGGGTGCGAATTGGTGGCAGCTCTGGGGACCTGGGCTCTGTGGAGGAGCCTCGGTGCGGCCAGCGTGATGCAGCATGAGGGGTGCTGGGGTGATGGCCGCCGACGCTGACGCCTGCCTGCAAGGGGCAGGGAAGAAATACAGAGCTGAAGAGGCATTAGACAAAGCTGCGGCAGTCCGTAAGGCTGCGCAGGGGCGTTTGCTGCTCTCTTGAGGATGGAGACACGGCTGTGGGGACCATCAGCGGGTGATTTCTTTGGCTGAGGAGATGGTGACGAGATCCTATTAAATATGTGAAGTTCCGAGACGCCAAATGATGAAAAGCACAACCCTGTTCCCCAGAGTGGTGCGTCGGGGTGGTACCACGCACCCGGGGTGGTCGTGGGGCACAGACCCCTACCCCAGCAGGGCTGGAAGGCTATGTGAGAGGGGAGATGCCCAAAGCCCTCCGTTATCAGGAAGCTAAAGATCTTTCAGGCTTATGCTAAGATCATTTATTTCCTCAAGGAAAATCCTACATCCCAAAGTAATCTGCAAGGAGGTGTCTTAAGATTTTTCTGAAAGAGGTGTTGTTCCCCCACGATAACAGCAGGAAAAGCCCCCGACGAGCATCCCACAGCTCAGCGCACAGGGTACGTCTGGTGTGGGTTGAGTCACAGTAACAGAGAGTTTTGACGTTGCTAGAAAAAAAAAAATAATGGTGCATACCGATGGCTGTCACAGGAAAGACTTGCTCCTTTCAGCGGCTTGGTGCTGCTAAATACACTTTATACAAGACAAAGGTCTCTTCTCAGGAGTTTGAATGGCTGTTCTTAGCTATTGACAAGCTTGGAGTTAGCAAAATAGGCTCTTCTTTCTTTTCTGTAAGCATAATAAATATAAATGTACTGTGATAAAGAGTCAATGGAATATAATAAGTTCTTACACGAGTAAATTTGTTTAATTTTGTTCCCAGACAACAGCAACAAAGGGATGCTGCAGCGAATGCCTCGCAGTGATAGAGTTTGAGCAGGGAGAGGAAATTAGGTCCTATTTCTGAAAGGGGAGAGAGAGTGAGGCTTTGTGAACAAAGAACAAATCTGAAAGGTGCTGCTTTTTCCCTCTGTTTATGCTCAAATATCAATACAGGGAATAACAGTGGAAGCTGCAGCTGGAGAGGGCACTAGGGGTCACCACCGTCTTATCTATGTCATCTGGATTTAATTCTGAAGTAAGATAAATAACATGATAGAAACCAAAGCCAGGCTATTCTGATTTCTTTTTCTTTTTTTTCTCTTTTTTTTTTTTTTTGGTGGGCCAGACAGCTTGCATTTCATTTCTTCGTTTTCTCCTCCTGCCTGCCTTCTGTCTGTCTCTCCCTTAAAACAAACCTCAGGGAAGCCTGTGGGATGCAGCCAGGGAGGATGCTCTAGAAGCAGGGGAGTTGCATCAAAATTCCCTCTGTGCAGCTCCCATTTATTTAGAGCAAAGGTTAGGCAAATCACAAACGCTAAGTAAGTCAGGCAGAATCACATAACAGCCTTGGCATGTTTCTGCAAGTACTGCAGAGCAAACTGATTACTGTAATGAATAGCACCCTTGTAGTCCAGAGAGTAACTCATGATATGTTTTGCTCTGCCTGGCCAACCGTCCCATGTCTGAAGAGCTTGCTTTCCCTATTTTTCCCCCAACCAGATAAGTGTCCCTGACTTCTCATGAAACTGCATCTGATATCTGCATTAGAAGGAGGATTGGGTGTCTGGGCTGTGAAGAGAGCTGCAAATCCTTTTCTCTGAGACTTTTTTTGACCTCCTGTCTAGAAAGTAACCATCGGTGCGGGCTGAATCTATTGTCTGAGTGGGTGGGATGCAAGGTGTCTAGGGAGAAAAAGTATTTCTTTACTGAGGCAGATTATTTGTCTCGAGGCAGACAGGCTTTCAGGTATACAAGACCTGATGAAGAGGTTGCACCCCCTGCCAGCCTGCTTTTTTTTAGCTATAGCAGTTGATCTTGCAAGATGTGGATTCCCTGTTCTCCGCAGATAAATTATGGTAAATTGTGGTGGTTTTGTTGCATGATGTTGCGGAAGTTGAAAGTTCATGTGAACTCGAAACCTGATAGGACAATTTATTGAAAGAAATAGCTGCCAGGCACTGTAAAACTGCAAAGATAGCGCTTCTGGCTTGGAAAGCCCCTTGCTTGCAAATCCCTGGAGACAAGGAGAGTCCCAGAGAAGTTTCCCCATTACCATGCCCCATTTGCGTACTCCTTCCTAAGCATCAGTTACAATTCCGTTGGGGTGGCACCCTGGGATCAGATGGTGTTTAGCCTGACCTGGCACACAGGAGAACACAAGAACGGATATATATTCTTTCGTCATCACAGCGATGATAAAGCTGCTCGGAGCGTGTTACTGTACAGGCTATTTCCAGAGAAGTGTGAGGGCAAATCCCGAGTCATAGCCCAAGCTGTGCTCAGGGCTAGTGTAAGCACACGCAGGACACCTCTGTCTACGCTGCTTGCTTCTGCCAGCCCCAGGCCTGGCCATCAGCTGCGTGTTAGCTCAGAGCTAGTTCAGCAGCTCAGGTATATGTGGGCTGCAGTCATGCTATCATCCAAAGGTGGGGGAGTTCTCTGGCTCCCTATTTTAAGATTTTATGTAACATCCAGCTTATATAAGCCTTTGTCTGTTAACAAAATGGGTGGAGCGTGTCTTGCTTAGATTCCTCGCTAAAGAAACTCTCGTTACTTAACTCTTACTCAAGTGCTTATTACATACTTTAAGAATATTTTAGTTATTCCTTTCCTGTTGCTAATAATGTACTGACTCGACAGCTTGTTGTGGACAAATGATAAAACGTGTAGTTCACCATTTAATGAACTGCATCTTAGAATACATTAGAAACAGTGCTGTTGAGGTAGACGAGGGAAAAACAAGGCATACTCCAAACCCTGGCCCCGTGTTGCATCTTGCTTTCTTCTTGCTCCCTCCTGGCAGGAGACAGTTTGGGGGTGCTGGTAGGGGAGGATGGACGGTTTGGCCTTGCCAGGATGGCTTGGCCCGCAGGACGTGCCTGGCTACCCAGTGTGGGTAGCAAACCCCCCATTTTCAGCACAGCCAGGGTTGCGCCCAGCATTGGTTCCCAGGTGGAGGAAAAGGGGAGGGAGGCAGCAGCACTGAGCACCCTGCGGGCCGGTGTCCCCATCCCAAAGCTGCTTTGGACCCCAGGGAGGTCACACTGGTCTCTGTGGTTAACTAAACGCCTTTCCAGACCTGGGCTTCAGTTCTCCAGCAGGTAAAGGTGCGTTGTATCCCGCTGTGCGGGAACGGTAAGGCATTAAAAGCTGTCAGGTGCCCAGATCCTGCGGTAGAGAGGACCATGTAAATTGTTTTCAGATGGACTTGAGCTCACTCAAACCTGGCATTCACGTTACTGTAGGACTTTAAATAGAAAGCCAGTGTGTGTCTTAGCTTAACACCATACGGAGACGGTTTGCACTCTCTCCTTCCTCCAGATACTGTGCTTCATATACTGACGTGCTTGGCATTCCTTTAAGTTTTGTGAATTGCTGCAAAAAAACCTCCTTTTTATTATTCCCCCCCCCCCTTTTTTTTCCTTAAAGCTGTGCCGTGCCCGGCAGCCCTGCCCCTGCCCCGGCCCCCCCCCCCCCCCCCCCCCCCCCCCCCCGCCCGGTGCCGGCGGGGGCCTCGGCAGCCGCGGGTGCGTGGGGCAGCTGCCGCACGGTGGCATCCAGGTATCTGCAGACTGATGTGCCGGGGAGGGAACGGGTGGGAGGGGTTGGGTTTTTTCCTGCCCAAAAGCAAGTTTGCGGTACAAGAAATAACGTATTATTTTAGCTCTGAGGCCCATTTCTGTCCCCTGAGGCTCTTAAGGGGTAACACAGAGCGGAGATGCACCGCTGCAGGGAAAACCAAGCAATAAGTGGTATCTCATGTTTTATTCCATACATATATTTTTTTTTTCAACTTTTTATTTACCGATTTCATTCACCGCCCCCCACCCCCACCCCGAGGAGGAAAAAAACCCCAACCAAACCCAAACAGCGAGAGCTTTGTTTTTGTTTCCATGGGAATTCTGCGAGAGGGGGAGGGTGTGAAAGAAAACTGAAATATTCCGGCCAAACCCGATAAGGTTTGGATCCTGAGCAGCCCCCGGGCTGTCTTATAGCAACTGAAGTCCAGGGGTCCCGCTGTCCCCTGGCCATGCAGGTGGGGAGGTCTGGGATGGGGCTGCAGCTGCTGCTGTGTCGCGGGGAGCGTTACTGTGCTGCGGAGCTGCGCCAGAAAAAGCGATTTGGGTGGGAGAAGATATGACTACAACTCCCAGGAGGCACCGTGGCCAAGTCAGGCCGTCATGTTTAAATGCCTTTCATCAAAACTTCCTCCCTTGCCTCTTCCTCCAAAGTTAGGAGGACAATTGCAGTCCTTGAAGGGGGGAGGGAAAAAAAAAGGACTTTTCAATGTGATTTCCGCAAACACCCCTCTCCTTTTCCTTTTGGAATACTGGTCTTATGGGACAAAACAATTAAAAAATCACTTTTTTGTGCATGTATGTGGCTTAATGCCAGTTGGCCCATGTTAGGTCATCTCTGGGCTGCTCCATCCTTGGCAGCATCACCGGTTGCTGCCCCAGCGTGGACCCCGCAGGGTTTTCTTGGGGTGTCTGGTGCACACATCCACGGGGCCCCATCGTTCGCTGTGGGTGTTGTGGTGCTCTCAGCAGCCGGAGCTGAGCACCGTTCTGCCCCATCCCTCTGTGCGCCTCATGGGAGCACGTTCAGGCCCTTTCCTGTTGCACTGCTCTGAAATGGCTACAGCAAAACACATTTCCAGTTCCTAGTGAGGTGACAGTCAGGTATACCGGGTACAACAGCCCTGTTGTCCTAAAGAGCTGCAGAGTCACTGTGTTACGGGGCAAGTGAATGACGATTTGAAAACCTGGCAGAGGAGTGGTAGATCCACCACCACTTGCAGACCCTTTGCTCTACAGGCAGTACGGCTTCAGCAGAGGTTGGGGACAGGGTGCAGGAGGAGGAGGCACGGTGGTGTCCCATGCTGGAGCCTGGCCTCACGCGGAGCCAAAGCCAGCCCTCGTCTCACCGCCAGGCCAGGCAGCCGGTTCCTCCCTCCCCTGGGGCTCTGCAGGCTCCTTCCCAAATGGGACCCAACTGGGGGAAAAACTACCCCCCAGTTTTTCCCCTCGTTCCCCTCTAGCCCCCGTGGCTTTGCAGAGGCACCAGCATCACCCACGCTCGGGGCCAGGGAGCGTCTGTGCGGCTAAAGGGGAAATGCAAGGAGGAAGAAGGTCCTGCAGGTTGCCTGCAGACATGAAAGACAGGCAGAAAAACACTCAACTCAAGCAATTGATGGTTTGTTTGTTTGTTTTTGCCATCTTTGATACTTCACCTAACCAGGAATGCCTCGGTTGCTGTGAACGGTGTCAGCTGAAGCGCAGCACTTCAGCAGCAAGGGGCTGGGGAATAGCCTGTTGTTTGTAACACTGTAAGTAACACAGCGCTGGAGTTTGTGCTAGCGTAGCTGTGCTCATTTAACAAGGGAAAAGCAACCTGGTGAGAAAAAACTCTATAGGTAAAACCGTGTATTTAGGTGGCATCTGTGTTCAATATGTCAGATGGATGGATCCCTGCCATGGCTCAGCTGAAACCGCTGAGGGCCCTCCTGCGCTCCAGCCCTTGGGCAAAACTGCTCTTTGCCATAGAGTGAAAGGGGAGAGTGCTTTTCTGGGTGCAAAAAAATGGTTTGAGAGGCTTGGAGAAGTTGATGGCTTCTTTGTGCTGTCACATGCTCACTCCCGCCTGCTCTGAGGCCACAGTTTGGCATTTTTCTAGTGTCTAGCAGCCGCTGTCCCTCTGCTCCTCCTCTCTCCCTGTGTTTGTGATGCCAACTGGTGACCAAGATTGGGGATGAGGTCCGTATTGGGGGGAAAAAAAAAAAAAAATCCCTTTTTCTTTTCCTGTGTTATCTTTCAGCTGGAGGATTGGGTTTGGTGTGCAGCAGCACAGGCTCTTAGTCCTCAAAAAGCCCTTGTGCAGATGTCTTTATATGCCTCATGTATCCCCACTTTTGGCCAGCTCATGAGGCATGGCAATGAAAATTTTTAAAGAGAAGAAAAAACATCAATGAAGTGCAACTAAATAATAAAAAAAAAGATTCCTAATATTAGCACTTTGGTTTTACAGACTGCAGCGGCATTGATCCCTGTGTGACTGCCACGCAGCCCGCTCTTTGCACCAGCATCTCGCATTAAATAAGAAAACTTCACACCCCCTGTGACAGCGGAAAGTGTCCTCCAAGGGATGCGTGGAAGTTCCTGAAGACTGAAAAGCAAGTGGGAACAGAGAACCAAAGAAACCCCTGACAGACAATATTGTGTTTCTTCAGAGCTCAAGATATTTTTGAAGGTGTGTGCCAAGTATCCACTTTGTGAATTGGCTCTGGAACAGGGAAGGTTATGGGAATTGTAGCAAATCACTAATGGACACAGGCACAATGGTGTTTCTCCTGGAAGAGATGATAACTGTGGGTGCAGAACCTGCTCTGTTGTGGTGCTTGGGAGAGGGGAATTGTGCTACGTGGATGCCAAAATGCTCATTGAGAGTGTCTCCTCTCTTCTGCTGCTGGTCTAGCCCTGCTCACAGCGGCTGCCAAAATAAACCTAGCAGCAGAGAAATTAAATATGCGTTAACTGAGCTAAGGTTTATGGATTTGTAAAGGTTTGCCAGAATTCAGCCAGCCAGTTGCATAGGCGATGAGCGCCGAAATGAGTGCTGGGCAGGTGGGCAGGGGTTTGTCTGCAGAGAGAGCCGTTCTCCTCTGTGTCTGAGATGTCCCCTCTCCGTACCAACACGCGTGGAGAGGTGTGCAGAGGTGGGAGATGGCGGAGGTCCCCTGCAGCCTGCTGGCCTCCTGCCCGAGGAAGCTGTGGGGTTAGCAGAGGTGGGGCTGGAGAGGACGGCAGAGATGGGGCATCCCGAGCAGGTGGGTGCCCTGAAGGATGCTCCACATGCCGTCTGTCCACCGGTTCCCATCCCGTATGCTGGCGTTAGCATGAAACCTCTCTGCAGTGTGGGGTAACGTGTCCCTCTCGAGCATGGCTTTGCCCGTTCTTTGGGGTGGAAAGGTGATACCAGTGATACAGGGTGACTTTCCGTATTTCCCTTTGCCCCTGTTCTTTGCTGCAGAGCTCCACCCTGCTTTTCTCCGTTGCTTTGTTCTCTCATGACACTGAGCGTTAGAAATGTCTGTGCTGTCTTTTTCCTTGCTCAATACAGACAGCACTGGTGAGCCACCCTGACTCACAGCTCTCCATAGATGCTGAGTGTAGCAGTGTTTGAGCTCAACACCGTGAGTTGAAGGAAGCTGTGTTGCAATGCTGTTGGGAGCCCACCTTAGATTTCTGAGTTTGATTTTAAACATGAAGCACATCACTTATGCTGTTTTAAGCCATTGGTAAGCCAAGTCATAGTAAACCCAGTGTAAACGAGCTAAGCCAATGTGCTGCAGGTGTGCCCATAAACAAAGCAGGTACTGTTCTGGTGGAGAACATGGAGATGCTTCAATATTGCACTGCCAGAACAGAGGTAGAGTCTGTCTCTGCGTTAGCAGTGACCAAAGTTGGGTTATTTATCTCATGTAGATTTCAGGACTACGGTTCAGTTCCTCAGTATTTAAAAAAAAAAAAAAAAAAAAAAAAATCCTTTGAGGAAGAAAAATCTCGTAACAACCATATTGAAGTCTTGCTGTAGAGACAGCAGCGGGAACACTGAATTTGCTGGAAAAAGTCACCAAGATGTCCCCTGTACAGCTGCGGTGGTGGAAGCTATAGTACTGCAGACAGGTTTCAGGCATTTTACCAGCATGCAAGACTGTGTTATAGCTGTTTAACGTATGGAGGATTTTTGCTTCTCCGCTTGTCAGTTCAATGCTTCTATAAGCACAAAATTTTTCGCTCTCTCTTGCTAAAAAATCTGCTTCTTTGCATATTAAACAGGGCGTATGGGAAGTAACGTGAAAAATGCAGCATATGCAGACAAGTACTGCTCAGATACAAACAATATGTGACCATAATTATTAGGTTGTCTTATGCTAAAAATAACATTGCATGTGTACTTAATTCATTGTTAATTTGCACTGACTTTTTTCATTTGTTCCCCTCGCCAAATGTAATTTCTTGGTGGCGGCAGGGGAAAACTGACTTCTCCCTGTCGAAGTAATTGGGCTTCATGTGAGAAGAGTACAAAAGGGCAAAAAAACTGTGCTCCCTGCGAAAGCTGCGTTTGCATGGGAGTGGAGCAAATCACTTCGAGTCCCTGTACTTGCAGCGCTGTGAAGTTGAAATAAAAAAAAGCAGCCGTTCCCCTCACCGTTAATGGAGCGTTTCTTGATTATTTTTTTCCTCGAAAAAGAAGCGCCCACCATAAAAAAAAAAGGAGCAGAACCCGTTAAACCACCCTGCCCTTTTCCTCCACCCTTCCTGCCAGCATCCCAATATTCTCCTTAACTCGCGGGGGAGTGGTTTCCCCTTAATTAGCAAGTGCTCATAGGCTGGAGTGCCTTGTGGGCTGGGTCGCGCTGCATTTTGCCTTTGGGGAGCTAGCCTGGATGCTTGCACCGAAGCGCCGGGGCCGGGCGGGCGGCTCCGCTCCGCTCCGCTCCTCGGTGCGGCTCCTCCGGCTGCTGGGGCCGGCGGTTCCTTGGGGGAAAACGCCTTGCTGGTTCTAACAGCACCATGAGGCACCCGTTTCCACGGGGGCAGGAGGTTGGTAGAGGAAAAAGAGCCGGACTTGCCGGTTGTTTGCGGAGCGGTTCGGTTCCCGTCGGCGGGCGGGGGGAGGCTGAGGCGCTCCCCGGGCTGCCCCGGCTCGCTGCGGGGCGGGGGGTGCCGGGCTTTGGGACGGTTCGTGGAGGGGGGGAAAGGCAGTTACTTAAGTACAGGAGGCTTATTTTCTAGTTAATTCCCTGGTTGGGCTCTTTGCTGAGGCTGGGCAGCAAACTTTGCCAATGGGGAGGTGTTTGTCAGCCCTGTAGGACATAGTTGGGATGACTTACTAATATTTCATGCTTTGAAATGGGTAGGTTTGGATCCAGCGAGGCTGATGAGTCCTGCGCCGGGCTGGAGTCAGCCATGGGGGCTCTGGATCAGGGAATTCGGAGATGGTAGCTTTACGTTTGCTTCAGTGTTTATGCTTTACATGAACTTCAGTGTTTCTGAGACGTATTTGGCTGGTGTGTCTCCAAAGCTGGTGAAACTGCGTCTCTGCCCTTTCCCTTTTAGCAGCCGCCGTTTTGGGATATGGGATAAACCTGAGAGTTTCCCAACATGCTGGCAGCTGGCCGACACAACCCGTTCTGCCAAGCTGCCGGCTTGATTTCTTGCAGTGAAAGCCTTTTCTGCCTGTTGCTATTTTTCTTTATTTGGCATGATGCTCTTTCTTGGTATAGGAGGCTGCTCTTTGGAAATCTTCAGCCCCAAAATGCCTCAGGTCTGGCCTGGACAATGATTCAAGCCAGTGCAGCTCCGTTGACTTTGGGAGTGTTTCACCTGCGCCGTCAGGACTGACATGGGCTCTCTGTACACAGCAGGACAATACATATTATGTGTCCAGGTCTATGTGGTCTCCAAATCCCTCCTTTAAGTAAATCTGCATGATGCCTCTGAAGTAATTAGAGTTATGTGGCTGTTTGGGGGACAAACATGGATAGCTTAATTGGGTGGATGAAGCTCTCTTAGTTTGACGTTCGGTTGAAGATCGTAAGTAATGGGATGTCATGGCGAGGCTGCTGCGTCCGTGGCCGCTGGGACAAATGCTCTCTGTTTGCGTACAGCGTTGCGTTTCGTAGCTGCCTGTGTTTGCAGCTCAGGGGGTGGGAACTCTGTTTCAAGTGTCTTTAATTGCTCAAGAATTCATGTTTTCCTTCCCGTGCTGTCTCTGGCATTTGATAGCGTGAGCTCATGCCAGAGGCTCGCAGGTAACCGGGGAACTTAATTTCTGACCGCCTCTTCTCATGATGCTCACAGGATTGTTAGCTCTGTGGCTTGGGTCTTGCGGCCAAATCCTGCCCAGCTTTGCCAGAAGCTGGAAAGCTCTGAGTTTAAGCCCGTGGGCCCTGGGCTACCTTTCCTTTTCAGCTCGTCATTGGTCTGCACTGGTTTTACTATGAATATCCAGAAAGCCCCTTCCTTCAGGGTAAGTGTTACCGTGTGATGCTGAGTGCTGCCCAAGGATGCTGGATACCTGCTCAGGGGATGGGCGCTGAGCACTGGTGTGGGATGGCAGCCAGCAGCCCCCCTTGTGCCACTGCCCTGCGCTCGCCTGCGGCTGAAAGGGGCCCTTCCTCCTGTCCTTTTGCTGTGAGATATCACCAAACCTGTAAGATCGGGTTTTCTGCGATGGGAAAGTGTATGTCGCCTGTCTTTGTGCAGGATTTAGCTGGCTGGGGGGGGCTGAGCCCCAGTGCTGCCCTCCCCTCCAGCGAGGGGGCCAGCCCCAGGCTTGGTCAGAGCTTCCTGGGGGAGAGAGTTGAGATTTATCAAAACAGGCTGGGGAAAAACCCGGATCCCTCTGAAAAGACCTGTTAAAATTTACAGAGATTCCTGTAGGCTCTGGTTCAGCCGATTAAATGAAAGTTTATTGAGAGGTACATCTGTTTTAATTTTTTTTTGCCAAGATTTAACTTTCCTACTTGGAGAAGATCGAAGGGTCTCACTTAGATACCCGTTTGCACATTTAATTTTCTCTAGATACGTAACATCCTCCTTTTCAGGATTATTGAAAATTAGTGTTGAGGCTCTGGTCTTACTGGAAAAGACTTAATAAAGTGACTTCTCCTGGGGGCTGTGATGCTCTCTTTATTTTGAGAGGCTTGAACTCCTGCCACAAATAATGCTGTTGCTGGCAGGTGTCTCCTGAGCTCTCGCAGCTGAGGAAGAGTTTGCTGGGATCAGAATTGCAGCTGCTTTAAACTGCTGATGATACTATTTTACATATATATAAATGAAATTACAAGCTCTAGGTAGGTAATCTTTGCTGGTGAAATCGTTCTTTCATGAAGCGGGCTGAAATCCCATGCCTCACCTAGAAATTTTTACTGCTTTTCTTGACAGTAGCAAAGTGTAAAGGCTTGTGTCAACTTGACGTTGTTATCCTATGTAATTTATGAAGTGCCCTTTAGACTAGAGGTGTGTCTGCAGTAAAGGAAGGATCTCGTGTTTTACAGTGGGTCTGCTCTCCAGCAGTGATTTGAGAAATCACTTCCTTGATAAACCATGCAAAGAAGTGCAGTTGTGTCTCCTCTGTCTGTTAGTTGTGAACTGAACTTGGGTTTTTACAGTTATTCCTTCTCTGGTAATTGATTTAAAGCAAGCTAGCAAATCTTGAGGGAAAGAAACATCAGGGGAATGCGCTTAACTGCCAGTGTTGCCACAAATTTTATTCCCTTGAAATGAAATCATAAAGATGTCAATTATTAATGTTCATAGAGGCTTCTAGATTTATCTTCTCTATCTCTACCTAATGAACACACCAAAGGAGAAACTCAGTGTTTGAAATAACTGAAGCCCCGGAGTACTGCAGCAAGCTGTCCCGCTCTGTTATGAGAAGCACCCTTCTGTTGCCTCTGTTGCAAACAGGTGGTTCCTTAATTTCACCTTGGAACAGCTATTTTGTAGCAAGTCATTTAAAAAATAATAATAAAAAAAAAGTTTGAGTGGGAATGAGCATTGTACAGTGGCCCTAAATCTGTGTGTAATAGAGCTGAGGAAGCAATTTGATTTTCTTCTGGGTCTTGAGTTGCTGGAGTGTCTAATGTCAGTAAGCACCTGGTCTTAGCTGAGGAGGGAGGAGGGCGAGAGCAAACACTTCATGCCTTTTCCTCCTATTGTCTGGCTGACAATCGATGATGTGTTTTGAACTTGCTCTCACATGCCCTGTACCCTGGAAATTCTCCTGCAGGGACCGAGAGAGATTTGGTCATGGGCATGTGTCTGACGGAAGGGGTGGTTGGGTTCTTTTTTTCTTTCCCTTCACAAAACCTTGGCCAGCTTTTTTTTTTTGTCAAAAAGAAGGGTTTTTTTGGTCCTTATTCAGGTGCTGTTTGCCATGCTTTTTCTGCATTCTGAGATGTGGGATGTGTGAGTAGCTGGCATGCAGCCTGGCTTCTTTGCAGCCGGCTGTGTGGGGCCAGACCTTGGCCCTGCTGAGCTGCAGGATGGAGATACATATATATTATATTATCAATTTAATTTTTTGTTTATATATATATAAATAATTTTTTAACAGGTATTTAGCCAGGTGCCCTTGCCCTGCCACTCACTTTCATGGACTTGTGAGCATCTGCCAGATGCACATACTAGCTCCACGTGTGTAGGCACCCTGGAAAGCAGAGGGTGGTGGAGGGATTGGGGAAAAAAAAAAGCTCTGTTTGTCAGCTTTTCTTTACAAAATATTTGCTATGCTGCTCCCCCACCTGCTTGGCACCCCACCTTGTCCAGGGTGGCAAGAGGCAGCCGTGGTCCTTGGGCAGGGGACATGCACCCTTACCCTGGCTCCTGTGCCTGGGGGGAGCAAACAGGAGGGATTTGCAGATCATGAATTTTATCTATATATGTATATATACATATATTTGTGTCTTCAGAATTCAGAGTTTTCTCTGTTTCCATGCAATAATAGTGGGAAGTATCTAATCGCTGGGGTCGGCATCGTGTGCCATCGCCCCTGCCCTGAGCGCTTCACGCATCCCTCGCTCCTCGTGCCCATGGGCTGCAGTGGCATTTAGTGCTTTCTAGATCCTTAAAGCAGATAAACACCAAAACCTGGGGATTTACGTAATGAAGCAGGAGTGGGGCTTATGTCTGTCAGACAGCTTGCCTGTGCTGGGGTGCCATGTCCCCCGGGCACCCATCTGCTGAAGCGAGGGAGAAGCTGTCTGGTGGCTGCTGCTCCCATGCTGGAGAGTCAGGACCCCAAAAGGAGCTGGGACGATGCCAGGCATCCCTTCGGCACATGCTGCCTCCTCACCAGGGGAGGAGAGGAGGCCATGCACCGCGGCAGGGAGGCGAGTTTTGCCTCTGAGAAGAAAAACTTGGAATTTAAAAACAGCTTTGGCTCGCACGAGTCTAAATAGACACCGGTGGGGGGAAAACTTGCTAAAAAGGGGTCAGGGAGGGGGATGGAACAACTACCAGAAGAAGCTGGTGCTGCTCTGTGGTGTGCTGGCACAGCAGGCAGGGTAACAACGCAGCATGTGGTTGGGGTTATTGCCAAAACGAGATGCAGGTTTTTAATATCAAGATAAGCACCTGGAGATAGCAATCTTATCAGGCTAATGTGCTTGCTTTGTTGCCAAGAAAAGGTGCCTGAGAGTGGGGCCAGGTGGGAATGAACCTGGCAATGTCTCCTTGGCATGTGTCTGCTTGTCTGCGCCGAGTCAGCACCGAAGCCGGCGTCGGCCATATGCAGTGTTCACACCTCTGTGCTCTTCGGTTGATCGTGTTTCTGCAACCATTTTCCCTTAAAACTTCCCCTTTGCACTCTGGGGATGCAGTGCTGACCATCTCCAGCAAATAAAATTGTGCTACACCTCTAGTAGTTTGCATTAGTTATCTTAGTGTAATAACATTGCCCCTTCCTCCTCTATCCCCTTCTTTCTGGCAGAGAAGGCATAAATAAGATAAGAAGGGGTCTTCTGCCCTAAGGAACTGACTCTCTAGGGAGGAAGGCTGTAATAAAAGGCAATGTGAATAGTGATGGGGTGGACATTTTGCAGAAGAGAAAGAGCGTCCCTCCGTTGCCCACCCTGGGCAAGCTGGGGTGGAGTATGGAAAGCCTCTGAGAGAGGAGGTGCGGAGCTGAGGATGAAAAACCTCATCACTATTTGCAGGTTTACTCAACAGAAAGAGGCTTTTTCCCCTGGGTGTGGAGTCCTGTTTACACTGACAGCAGTGAATATTCAGAATATTCATGGCGTTGGGAGTTATTTTTTCAGTTTACACCTCTGTTGGTGGAAGAATTAAATTGTAATTTCCTTGATTGCATTTTTCAGGTCCTGTGAGTGGGCCTGATTCCTGTCTTAGATTTTTATTTCTGCCAGTGCAGTGAGCCCTCGTGTACAGCCCTCACATGAGGACTTTTTTTGGGGGCTGAAATAAGATAAACCCGCTCATAAACACCTGGTGCTTTCCTGGGCTTCCCTAGGGCTGGCGGCGGGCGCGGGGGGATCCCAGTGCTGCTCCCCAGCTTTGGGGACTGTTTATAGCTCCCTCCCCATGGCCAGGGAAGGTGGTCTGGGCACAGAGGGACCGCTCTTCTCCGGGATGAGTGTTCCAGCGCGCAGAGACAAAAGGCAGTATCAGGCAGACAATGTCCCACAGAGCAGCGCTCTGACGGCCTCTGTCCAAGCCTGTGCAAGCGGGTGATTCACAGCCAGTTGCTGTTTCGGGTTGTCTTGCCGTGCAGGAACTTGCTTCTCGACTTCTCCCATCAGGGTCCCCGCCGGTTGCGTGCCCTGGGACTCCTCCACGCTGCCGGCACTGACGCATCACTGAGCCACTTCCCAGAAACTTCACCCATTTTACCAGCCAGACTTTTGGGAGGATTTTTTTTAAAAATCAGAAATCCTCATTTCTTGTTCTTCCCCCCGGTCTTTGTTTCCCCCACCCAGAACACAGACCTCTCGTGAACACACGCTGCGAGCTGCATTGCTCTCGGATCAGATGCACCTCGCAGCATGGGCTTCTCTCACCATCAGCTGGGCTGACTCCTGCTTGCAGCCTCCAGGGATCCCCGGGGTAAAAATAAACCAGCAAGAGTAATTGATTACACGTTTCCAACGCTTTCAGTAACCTGGGGGGTTGTGGCAATGGCAGTACCTCATAACTTGTGCCCCACTACCTGGCTAAAGGCAACCTCACTTTTTTTTTTTTATTTAAAAAACAAAAGTTTTCTCCCTCTCTCTCTCTCTCTCTCAAACTTTGAATGTGACACACAAGAGGTAAAACAAGTGGATATTTTAGGCCTGCGTTTTCTCTTTTTCGTCAAGTAAGATGCGGTTACATGATGCAGTTGACTTTTCTGCATGAAGAACACAAATCTGCCTTGCTTGGTGTTTTCTTGGGTGCACTGAGAAGCACCCGTGGGTGCTGGGGTCTCCCAGGAAGCTCAGCTGTCCTTTCTCTGTCACAGCTAAAGGTCTGCTGAAACAATTTGGAGAGCTGGCAGTGCATCACAGTCTTTTTAGAAAGAAATGCTTTGGTCTCTCATTCCTCTTTTTCTAAATGTCTATTTATGTAGTCCCCGTGAGATGTTCTGAAGTGTATTTTTCCATGACAGAGGTTTCCTGCAAATCAATTTTTTTTGTAAGTGTCCCACCCAGCGTTAAGTCTTACTAAGAAAGAATAGTAGATGACTCACAGTGGCTTTGAAATTTCCGCGGTTAGACCTGATCGCATGGAGTTTTGGCAGCAATTACGGCAAACGAGCCATTTTGTTCACTGGGAGAAAGAACCAGCGAGATGGGAACTGCTGTCTGAGCCTGGTCAGGGTTTTTTTTCCTCTCAAAGCTATTGCTTTTCTTTCTGCCAAACAGCTTTTTTTGTACATGTAGAAAACTGTCTGCAGACACCTTTCTGAGCAGCGCTGCTCCAGAAGGTTGTGGCAGTTGAGGGAAAAATAATATTTAATTTTTGGCTCATCGTGTGCAGCTGCCCATCTTGTGCTGAGGTCTGGAGGGTTAAGCTTCTAAGTCGTAACCTTAATGCTATAATTTCCTCTAGGAACATGTGGAAAAATTCTATACAGGAGTTTTCACAAAACGAGAAAGAGCTGCAGGGTGTCTCTGGCTTGTCCAGACACCCGCACTGCTTGTAAGGTGCTGGAGGTCTGGGTCCGTGGGTAAGGGAGAGGAACAAGGAGGCAGCTGAGGCTCGATTTGAGTTCAGACTCGAGCATCATCTTTCGCTGCCTGCCATCAGCATGCTTCTGTGCCAGCTTGATGGAGACATTTTTTTTTTCCCATCTGG
Source organism: Gymnogyps californianus (assembly GCF_018139145.2). Lineage (NCBI taxonomy): Eukaryota > Metazoa > Chordata > Aves > Accipitriformes > Cathartidae > Gymnogyps > Gymnogyps californianus. The sequence goes on from NC_059480.1 coordinate 23,578,504, forward strand.
GAAAGAAGGAAAAAAATATACCCAAAAAAGATATATTTTGTTCTAAGGAAGCTGTCAGTATTGTCAGTGTGTGTAAATGGGCTATTTTGCATAGATTTGCAGGTGTTTAGTTGTATTTAAGAAAGAAACATAGGAGACCTATTCTGTTTCTGCAAATTATTTCTTTATAATGAGGAATTTTCTATTGAATTTATCTGGTTTTGATCTTAGGTTCAGCAGGTACCGATCTGAAACCTCAGCCCTTGTTCCAGAGTTACTCGTGAAATCAGAACCAAACTTCTGTGATTATTTGCTCATCCTTAATTCTGATAATGAATCAAACACTTCTTGCTATAGAAAAATCAATTTTTCAGTAAATCGAGCACCCTGTGTCCTGAGTGCTGTTAATCCCATGGAGGGTCACACAGAGATCCCATGGAGGGTCTGCTGGGGAGAGGCTGATTCACAAAGCCACCTGAAGCCCTCTGAAAGGTCTTGGGGACAACGTCACCTTTGCCCTCTGAGCTTGGCTCACAGCTTCTCTTACAATTATCTCTGGGACTTCCCCAAGCCAACAGTTTTCTTCTTGTAAACTAGAAGTTCTCAAATATTTGTTTTAGCTGGCCAGGGAGAAGGAAAATGCAGTTCTTGGGAGGCCTTAATGTTATCCTAGATCCAGAGATGAAGCTGTTCGTGAACTGGTAGGAGATTTCGGGGTGTGAAAGGGAGGCCGAGGGCTGATGTTTGCCCGTGTCGGTGATTGCTGTTGGCCGTGGCTGAGGATAAGCAGCTGCTTTTGGAAATGCAGAACAGGAGCAGGCATGCACCCGCCTGTCGTCTCCTCTGGCACGTGTTGTTGCTGGCTCTTTGGGCACGATGCCTTATTGTACGATTGGCATGTGGTGCTGGGTGTCCCGGCTCGACGCTGGGAGCTGAGGCCACTGAGCGCTGTAGCTTTAGGGGCAGACTAAGGAATGGAAATCAGCTGAGGATGGAGACATCAAATTCTTGTGGAGTTTATTAGCCAGAATGCATGAAATGTCTTTAAAAGCATTGCTCAAAAAAAAAAAAAAATCCTTAGGGAGCTTCAGTTTGGAAAGGTGCTAAATCCAGGTTTGCAGGCAGGGGTATGGGAGTGTTTCAGGGCAATGCGAGTGGCTGTACTATGTCATGGGGCTTTGCACTGGTGGCTCTAGCCTGTCTCTGCCATGGGCAGGGACAGCGGGTGACAGTGCTCTTGAGGTGGTGCAGGGTCCCGTTTGGGATGGGGAGGCAGCAGGGTGCTGGCCGAGGAGCAGAGAGAGGAGCTGTGACATACCCTTGCTGGGACGGCTGGAGGTGCGTGGTGTCCCCAAGGTGCCACAGCTCCTCC